>NC_079335.1:14318623-14627623 GCF_029582105.1 Oenanthe melanoleuca
TTTTTTGGGGTGGTGGTGGTGTTTGAGGGGGTTGGTTTGGGTTTTTGTTTGGTCAATGTTGTTGTTGTTATTTAAGAAATTAGAGAAATACTATGTTGGGCTTTCTTAGTTTGTCAGAGGATTTCTAAACCCCAGAGAATTAAAGGCAGAGGTGTTGCTGGAATGCAGCAGATTTTTTTCCTTATCATTTATAACAAAGCAAAGCTACAATTTGAGCTAAAACTGCAAGTAAAAATTATCCCTACCTTATTTAACCAAAGCTGTATCCTCTGGTACTAGCAACACTATAATCCTGTTTATTCTCCAGTGAGTTTGGTTTGTAGGTTCTTTGAGGGGGAAAGACTTTACTAAAATAAAATAAAACACTGAGGGAAAAATCCACATTTTTATTCCTCAAACAAAGAAGATAAAACCCCAGACTTCTCCCCTTTTGGAAATCCCTTTGAAATAGCCCAGTGAATTCAAATGGTGTAATGGTTCAGTCTGAGAACAAACACTGAGAACAAACACATACCCACTCACTCTTTTGAACAAACACATAAAACATAGAGCTCTGGTGATGAGGTGAGGTTACTGAGGCACTTTGTACTTACCAGAGCTTGAGCCTCTCTTACTTCATGGACTCCTAACCAGCTTTGACTTTTCATTGACTTTCTTCACCTTTAATTTAAGACTGCATTGACTTTTCCTGTCACCTTAATCCATTTCTAGCATTAAATTGCTGCACAGCAAGCTATAATGCTACTCAGTATTGATTATATTCTTTCCTCTCAATAATGTTTTGTAACATACATTGAAAAATAGTCCAAGAAGGTTCCTAGTGCTTTGCTGATTTTTAGTAGTTAACAGTTCCATCTTTTCTTTTCTTTTTTATCTTTTTTTTTTTTTTTTTTTTTTTTAATGTTTCATTGCTCACTTAAACCCATGTCAGTGTTTTGGAGAAAGGACAGCTTTAAATTATGTGTGGTGCAGTGTCTGTACAGAAAGTTTTTGATCTATGAGGTTTGCCATAAATGCCTTGAGAGTAAATCCTTACCAGGTCCCAGTAGTGCCTTTCCAAGACAGGAAATCTTGTTCCCATGGCTGGTGCACAGCTGGTCCAAGCTGAGTCACCACAGGAGTGGGTGACAAGGAAGAATGAAAGCTGTCTCAGCCTTGGGAATTCCCAAATATGTAACCTGCCAACAGGAAAACACACCTCCCTGGAGGATCTGAGGACCCTCCAGTCTTGAGCAGCTTCAGATGATGCTCAGGGATGCAGCAATGCTGGAGAAGTGAGACCTGCCCAAGAGTCAGGTTTGCACACACAGTGCCTGCAAAGCCAGGACTAATTTCCTTCATGTCCTTGCCCTAAAATGGTGGCAATTTTTCCTTTTTATGCTTGGGTTTTTTCATGTAGGTTTTTACACCAAGATAGGACCTTACCTCCATTAAAATAACCCAAGCCTGATTAATAAGCATTTATTTCTTATGAAAGAACTGGAATTACAGAAGTGAAAAGATGAAACAAAATATAGAATTCTGCAGGCAACTACCAAATGGAATAACACTGTGTTAGCTGAAGCTTAAAATACTCTCTGGAAACTTAAAAGTTGCCTAAAGAATGACACAAGGAAAGATAAAATCTTTTTTTCCAGCTCCAGGATTTAAGTCTGAATTTATTGTTCCATGACAGGGTGTCTCCTCTCACCATTTGGTGGATCATAAAAAGAAAACTTAATTTTTCTAGTAAAAAAATGACTCATGCTTTCAGCTGGGCTCAGTGATGTGCCTGGTTGGGTAGGTCTTCAATGCTTTTTTGGTAGAGAAAAGATGGTACCTATCCATGATAAATATAAAATGGTTTAATATTTTTTGCAGGAAGGAAAGTACTGTGTTTATTGCTGTCTGTCTCCTTGACTGTGCTGTCACTATGCAGGTTCATTCCCAGGAATGTAACACAGGGCTCATGGAGAGCAAATCTCTCCTCCTGTAGGTCTGCAGACTCTCCCAAGGCAAAAAGGTGCACCTTAGCTTGTCCTCAAAGTCAGCCTGCTTAGGTGGACACATTGCTAAAAAATAAACTATAAAGTAATATGAGGTGGTATGTTCCAATACACCTTCCTTAGCACAATAAAATAAGCTTTTGGCTTGTTGTTTTTTTCTTCTTGGGTCTTGTGTCTGGTATCCCTTTTGTTTGTCGTGAATGTTAAGTCCTCTCTGAATTTCCTTTCTTCTTTCCCATAATATTAATGTAGCTGTCTAATGCAACCAGTCTGTACAGGTAAGTGCTGACAGGTATTTGTGGTTGTGTGTCTGTTCCTGGGCACATTAAAGCACACTCAGAGAAATCTGGTTTGGATGACAGCTTCCACCACAGACCTCAGATAAGACCTCACAAAAATCACTCTGATTTCCTTCACCATGTTCTCTCTCCTGTCCCTGGTGTCTCCAGCCCTGCTAGGGCAGAGCATCCCTGACCACAAAAACCTGAGCTGCAGACTCTGTGTGCTGGGAGAATACAAATTAATGACATTAAACTGCTATTGAAAAGCCGTATTGACTCATGTCTTTTATACAATATTGAAGCCTATATGGCTCTTAAGCCTCTGTCACAGTTAATACCAGCTTTCAGTCATATCTTTGCCATTGAAACTCAGCAGGGGACTAATGGATGACCAGCTATTTTCTGCTAATACACCATAGAAATGAGTGTGCCTGATCAATTCTTGAAAACACTCACAGTGCAGAAAGTACTCAGAGAAAGTCGAAACTATTCTTTTTAAGAGAACATTTTTTATGCTCCCTGATTCTGCATTTAATTCTGTAAGTGTAGCTTAAAGGGCAAAGGGAGTTTTAAAATTTCATTTTGCATTCAGACTCTTCTCGTGTCGACACTCCTGCGGAATTGTTGCTGCTGCTCATGCATATTGAGGGGCATTGTGCAGCTTTGCAGGCAGAGTTCATCTGCAGCTCATTCCCAGCCATTTCCCAGGTGCTTGGTACTGTGATAGCATCACAGCCCATGGGGTTCCCCATTTGTACCCTTATAATTTTTCCTTCCATCCTACAGTGGATTTTCTTTTGCAAAAACTGTCTGCATGGTGGAGGAGGGCTGGATGCAATGTCCTCATAAGCTCATCAGCAGTTTGTGCTGCTCCTTCAAAGTGTACCACATCCTTCAAAGCACAGCATGTCTTTCAAAGCACTGCTAACATTTGCCTGTCAGCAAATGAGAAAGCAGGGCAGGAGCCAAAAGTTAAAGACCCAGGTTGCAGGTTGCTGCTGGGAAGCACAGTTTCCAGGCATTTTGATATCAGAATTACTGCCTAGACCACGAGCTAGCCCAGAGTGCCTCGTGCCTCTTTGTGGATTAGCAGTTGTGCCACGATTAATGAATTCCTGCTCTTTCTTATTTGACAGAAGGTACATGAACTGTTCCAGTCAGCTTCAGTCTCCAAGAAAAGAATCAGCACAAAATACAATGACACAGTAGGAAGGAAGAAGCTGGTGCTTCACCAGAGGCTGGATGTGGTTCTGCCTTTGCAATTCACGAGGAGTCCCTGCAGGTGAGAAGCTGCTGCTGTGGCTGTAGGACACCCATGGCAGGTGTCCCAGCAGGACACCTTTCACTGCATGCCATGGCAGTGCCTGTGGAGTGTGTGGGAGAGAGCACAGCTGGCAGAGCATGGGCAGAGCAGTTTGGGAGGCAAAGCTACAGAGCTCTGCTGTTAGACTGCAAGCCATGGGGTGGAATGTCCCCACTGCCACCAGGAATGCTTCACAATAAAACCCTTTCTAGCTTTTGTTCATTCATTTCTTCTCATCCTTTTTTTTCAAAAATTGAAAGTCAAACCCTGGGACTGTAGTGAAAAGCAGACATGTCTCTCATGAACATAACACCTGGGGTGGAAAATCCTGAATGTGCACCAGTAACCATGTTAAAAACCCTCTGTTGTGCTTCTGTTCCAGACACTGCGCTCACCAGGCTGCTATCCAAAACTTCCTTTGCTGCAGTGCACTCTTGCTAGGCACTGACTGTCTGACACAAAGTCCAAGCAGAGAGAAGTCAAAAGAGGCAGTTAAGCAACTGAAGGTCTGTCATTTCTTTCTTGCTTGAACTGTGTGTACTCAAGTGAGAAAGGATTTTATTTTTTTAGCTGAAAGAGATTATCAGAAAGCTTGAGAACTTGAAAGAGTACCTTGAGCTGGAGACAGTTCAGATAATTTTTTCCTATGAAAATTCTAAATGACTTTAGTACAAAGTGGATATATAGCAGTGCTGGACGTGTTAATATGTGATGTCTGGAATGGCTGTTACTCTTTGTTTTTATGAAGTTCCTGTTGTGAAAAAAGATGGGTCATTATGCCACATTTTCAACATGGAGCAAAAGTCAGTTTTTTTCTGAGGAGCTTTTATCTAACCACATATTGGAAAGGGATGGGAAGGTCACAAGTAGAAAGGATATGCACTAAGTATATGTTGGCATTGAAATTTGAATAGGTGGGTAATAGAGGCATTGATGAAAAAAGACAAATGGGGGAAAATAGAAGGTCAAAGAAGAAGGGAACAATAGTCAAAGGGAATGAAAAAGGAAGAAGGTATCTGCTGTGGCTGGGGGGAAGGCCCTGGGGAATGTGTGTTGGGGAATGCTAGCTGTTACAACAGAGAAGAAAATGCTCTAAGACAAAATTGATATAACCTCTTGACATTGGAAAGAGACATTTTGCAGACCTGCACAGTCCTTGTTCCTTAGCTCACCTTTTGCTGCTATGGACAGGGATATCTGTTTGCCTTCCTCTGGAGATGACAAATTACTGTTGTGATTTCTCACACTAAGTGGGCAATATAATCCTTGATTTCATGCACAGTTCTCATAATAACATCTCAGGAGAACACAGAACTGTGTCTATGACTTTAGCTGCAGTAAGACTATTCTATTGGTGATAAGAACAGATTTGTTCCTTAACTGTTCCCAGTGTGAATAATTATAAATACTTTTGTCAGTGTTTGGTGGTCATCTCAGCACACTACTGGTGCTCATGCTTTCTGTCACTGCTGAATGAGGAAAGTTTAGCTTTGCATTTGACTATTTCAAGATTTCTACTCCAAAATTTCCATAAACTCCTTATCCTTGTGGAAAGTGAAAAAGAGAGAATACTTTTCAGGGATCAGAGAAACATAATTTGCAAACTGCATAATGACTGCTTTAAAATTTAGAGGAAAATGAGTATACACCTGTTCACAGAATTTCAGTATGGGCTACTCAGTAAAGTCTGTACTTGCCCATAGGTACTGAACTCCATCAGAAAACAGTCAGGCATGGAAAACAGACCACTTACATGAGAAACATTTTTCCATTTCACACTGGTTCCAAAAATAAATTTAGATATAGCAATTTTTAGTCAGTTTTCTTGTAGTTATTCTTCTGACAATCAAAAAGATGTAAAGTTTATAAAAGCAGACAAGTCTAGAAATTGTCTCTGACCTCTGCATATCTCATAGCGCTCCTGCAGAAATCCCAGTCAGTCAGACAGTATTCTGAAGACAACCTTGCACCAAGATCATATCCCTGAGGATCAGACTAGGCAGGAATGAAGAAGAAACATTTTATATTCATATGTATAACAGGAACATAAAAAATTCAGCTCCTTATAGCAATATTTATAACTACAAGTAAATATTTTCTCTATATTAACCTTCAATCTATCATATTTAGGTAAAATTTCCTTAAGGCTTTAGCTAAAGATATGTGGATCTTTTTGCTTGAAATAGATTTATTGCTGCTAACAAATCCAGATGTCTCCTCTGCCTCCCCAGTCCTGCCCTGACCTTTACTACTCACATACACAGGTTACACTACTGTGGATGGAAGCTGCTGCCTCACCTTCTTAAAACTTTTTTACAACTTTCCCCCTCTCTTTCATTACAGATCATTATTTCATATGAACTCCTTCTTTCCTTACATCCCTATATTCCACTGCTCTTTTTTCTAAAACATAATGAAACACTTTCCCACTTTCCCTTTCAATTAATTTGCCTGATAGCCTCAGCAGTCCTGGTGCAGACTGCTGAATCTTCTTTTTCCCAGCCCCTCTTTTGTTGCTTCCATCCAGATTTTTCACAGCCCTACTACTCAGCATAACTTTCTTAGTGGACTGTATCACTTGCCTGTCTAAATCCTTCCCAAAATCCACTATTGCTATTAAAATTCTGGTCTTTTTCCCTACTTCAGCCTTAATCTCAGAACTGAATCTATGTCCTATATGGATGTTTCTGTCACCCACACGTTATCTTTTACACTGTCCTTGACCATAAAACTCTTCCTCAGAATTCCCTATTATATTCATGTCTATGTCCTCATTTTATTCCAAACACTTGGAAAGGCATTTTCTTTCATGTGAAGGCCACACTATTAACTTGTCCTCTCTAAGTAATGAAAAGAATACTCAGGTTAGCTGACAAGCACAGCTGAGTTGCCTTTGGAAGGAGGCAACTATGCTAAAATACACCAGCAGAGAAACTGGCTGAAATACAAGTTAACTTCATCATCTAGAATTTCTTACTGTGCTTTGATTTATTTGTGTCTTATCTTCTGGAGTTTCAGCTGTGAAGGGCGAGAATTATCTTTATCACCGTGCTGAATATCACTGCTATGGCCTCAGCTCTTTCAAGCTGGTAAATAATGAGATACTCATGAAATTCCTAGCGGGTGTTTTGTTTTAATACCTCATCTGATTTCAGTGGGAGGCTTACCTGAGCACGATTTTCCACTAAGCAGAATAATTTCTTGTTCCCCCTACCAGGTAACAAATGCCAGCTTAGTACATCAATCCATCATCACATAGTTAGGTATTATCTGTAGTCAAAAGCCCCAATAAAAAATTCTAATCTCCTTAGAATGATAAAGGAGAAAACTAATCTGAGCCTATTGCTAATAAAACTGAATTTCCTAAAAAGTAAGGGTTATTTACACCTTAATAACACAATGGTCCTTCCATCTATCAGTCTGGAAATTCAGTACCACTTGGTATCACATAATTTATTTTGTTCTAACAAACCTGTTGGTAAAGTGAGCCCTACAGCTGTTGGAGACAGAACTGTGGAGTGGGAAAACATTATGTCTAGTTCTGCATGGTAAGCACTGCTCTGGCCAGGGGCAGAATTGAAGTTGTTTTCTGGAGCACTGGAGCATGCATTTTGAAGTGCAACCCTTGCTTTTGCCAAGAGGTGAGAGTTTAATTCAGTTGGTTGGACAAAAATAGAGGGATTGCAGAAAGACCTGACTCTTTGTTCTCAGTTCTGCCATAAGCATTGCCAGGTAAGTAAGTGAGGATGATTTAACACGTTGTCCTGGTTCTGGCCAGGACAGGGTTAGTTTTGCAGCAGCCAGGAGGCTGCATGGCCAGGACCTGGAGTTTATTCTGTACCACCTCCTGTCATTTCCAGGGATGGGGAAAGGGTTGCTTTGGAGCTGTATTGTCAGGGGGAGCACTCACATGTCAATCATTCATCTCTTGTATATTCTGTCACTGGTGCTGCTGCTGTTACTGTTCATTTTTTTACTTCATTGCTGTTTCCAGTAAATCGTTCTTATCCCAACCTTTATCTTTTGTGCCTCTGATTCTCCTCTCCAGTCCACCACAGGGGAGGGGGAATGTGGGAGTGAAGAGCAATGGTGTGGAGTGTTTTGGTGGAAAACTCAACTGGGGAAACAATGACTGACATCTTGTTAGGAAAAGTGGGAATTAGTTACCTGAAGAAGAGGCATGTCTTTATGTCTCGTGTCTTTACTTCCCTTTACAGTGAATGCCTGTGTGATATGCCAAAGGCTTTTTTAAATTATCTGATATAAGTTCAGGGAAGCAGTGTCACTGGGGAAAACCCCACAGGCCACTCTGAACTGTGGCACCAGACAGGATGTTCACAATGGGTCCAAGTTTTTCCTTACCCTAATTATTTTTTCACTTTCTAAGAGCACCTGGTCTGTTTTATTGTCATGACTCAGTAGTACCTTGTGACACAGACACAGAAATCCACCTCAAATCTTCACTCATAACTCATCATGGTGCAGCACTATTCAGGTTATGGGTTAATAGCTCAGAATACTGCTCATACCTGGCAGAAAAGACTTTGCCTGAAGGCTACCTGAAAACATAAACAGGGCTAGCTAAAAAACAAAGAGGTATTTGTCAAATATGAATGGAATGACCTCTCTTGTGATCCATGGTATATATTTGATACCTCCCTTCACAGGCAGGAAGAGGAGTGTCTGCCAAAAGGCAGGGGAAGCATCATCACTTTCTTCCCCAGATTTCTTCAACTCCTGTGGTAATTTAAGTTTTCTCTTTCATCCCGACTGAGTGTTGAGTTTGCTAACACCAAACTCACATTTCATTGCACCTGTGATAATTTGTCTCTTGGTAATTTGAAGGTTGATTAGGTTTTTGTTACCTGTAATTACAGACAGGCACTCTAAATGCTACTTAACTGCCAGTCTGCTGGTTTAGTCAAGAATAATAATTTAGATATTTCTCTTGTAATTGAAAGAAACAGCTGATGGACAGGCAATCTGGCTGATGGCTGGATTTAATGCATGTTCTCTCATGGCAGATGACACCAACAAAGAAAGGCCCATGCTCTGCTTGCAATGGCAGGGCTTGTTATGCCAGTTAATTACCATTTGTTGTTAATCAATTGCATTCAACTAGTACATACAGTCTCCATTGACCTGTGAGAGGGGTGATGGTTATTTGGCATAGCACATTGCTCCCTTTAATCCTTGGGCTCTTGGCAGAAGACACAGTCTGGTTTCTGATCCTCTCCTGATTCAATCTGAATGGTGATGGAGTGGAAGCTGTAGTGCTCAAACAGGGCTTGGGTAACATCTCTCAAAATCTTCTGGCTGTCCATTGTGTCTGCTACAGATAGAAAGCAGAAAGTGATCAAAACACACACATTCTGACAACACTTTAAAGAAGTATTGTATACTTCTAAGATAGACATTGATATCTAATATAGATATGGTATACTTCTAAGATAGACACTTTTAACAGGAAGTTTGTTTGAGAAGTGTTCCTTGTCCTTTTAATCCTCCTTTCAGGAGCCTTCATGCCAGCAAACGTTTGTTCATTCAAATGTGGTTGGAATAGGCAACTTTGGCAAGAGTTAAGTAATCACTCTAGAAATTTAGTTTGGCAGAAGACTGGAGGAAAGCAGAATTTCTTAATAAAGATTAGTTTGTCCAGCCAGGGAGTAGCAGCAGTGCCAAGTGATTTGGGTGGCTGATAGACCCTCTGTTTTCAAAAACTGGGGACTCTGTGGAGGACTCTGGCCCTGTCCTTGGCCAAGCACAGCTGGCTTTTTTTTTCTCTTAATATGTAAAAAGCTGACACACAGAAAAGAAAATTGACCTGTGTAGTGGACAGTTTGTCAAATGGGATAAGAACTACAATTTTAAATAATATTTTAAAAGATGCACTGGAACTACATCTCAACTCCATCTATTTTTAGACTGCTAGAGATACATCAGGAATGCATATTGGCACTGTAAGCTTTTCTTGTAGAGATCAGCAGATTTCAAGTTTGACAAAATCATCATAAAAATCCAGTTTGAGTCTAATTCTTTAAATTTGTTTTAAATATCTTGTCATTTACTTTGTTGTCCAGCCACCTCTGCAGTTTTCAAGTTTTGGGCTAAGTAGAGGTCCCTGCTGTTTAGACAAGGTTTCTGGGAGTAGGCTCTGAGAGCTTTATTTGTTATTATTGTTGATTATATTTTTCAAAAAAAAATTATGACAATTTTTAAACAAGCAACAGATATAGTTTAATCTGAATCAAGAAAGACTGACCTTTACTGGACAGCAGCTGAAAAGTTACTCCCTGCTTAGAGAAATTTACTGACCTGTGGCAATGTGAGCAGAGAGAGCAGTTTGATTCATTGTCAGAGACCAAAGATGAAGGTTGTGAACAGACTCCACTTTTTCAACTGCTAAAATTCTTGCTTTTACAGCATCATAAGCAAATCCTTTTGATGTTCCTGAAAAGGAGAAATTGATGGAAAACCAATATATTTAAGGGATAAGAATTATGATCAATAGAGGAATCATGAACCTTTTTTCACTTAGATGTATAATTTTTATAGAAGTATCCAATGCTTTGGAAAGCCCATCTATTTCAGAATTCACTGTGTTATATAATCCTATCCCTTGTTTTAAACTTCTCAGTGGTAGGTTGAGACATGCATGTTTTAGAGGACAGTCTGAATGTGCAGTTTACATTGGCTAGTGAGCTATTTAGTCAGATCATGTTGTAGTTTTGCACCAACATCTTTTGTGAGTGCATCTCTATGCCTGTGTGAACAGCATGAACTCACCATGCTCCACTTGGATCACTAAACTGGAACAGCAGCTCCAGCATCCAATTTCTTTTCAGAAAATTCTGTGCAGAATATTCTGCTTAGGAGATAGGAGACTCCCCAGAGAGTTCCCCAGGAGGACAGTGGGCTTGGTGCAGAGGGGAACAGAGCACTGCTTACAGAAGCTGGGAGTCACTGCTTTGAGACAGAGACTCCTGAGTGTCAGGGGCTCTCCCCCTTCCTGGTAGCTAGATTTTTTTTTTTTTTTTTTTTTCCCAGTAACCAAGAGATCTGATATTTTGGCAGCCAAAATACAGTCAGTTGCCACACTCTTGTCGAGGTTCCTCATGGAAGTATCTCTATCTCACAATCACTGAAAGCAAACCAAGCCTCCAATGAAACTACTGTAACAGCATCAGATATTTTATTTCTTGAAACAGCAGTAGGTGCAAGTGAAAGAGAGAAGAAATAACCACACAAGCAGACACACTGAGTAACCATTCAAAAACTGCACTGTTAAAGCTACTTTCCCCCTTAATCCTCACGTCTTCACAGCTGAGTGAGAGGTTGCATTATATTATTCAATGTGAGGAAGGCAAAAACATGCATCTGTGACTGCTCAAGTCATTTGGCCTTGCAAATCAAATATCCAGGCCCATAGCTGACAGGATTAAATATTGCTAAGCCTGGCTCTTCTTGCTGCTGCTGCGCTGAGAATTGTCTATTCCCATGCACTAGAATGAAACTGGAAAGCTCTAATAGCTTGCTTTGCTGGAGTCATGTAATTAAAATCTTTTAAACTTCTCTTGCACTCAGCCTATTTCACAGACACAATTCAAAGCACTTTTTCTTGACCAAGACAGGTAAAGAAATACACAATTAACAAGGTGAGTGAAAAAGGGATGATGGAAAGAAATGTAACACATATGGCAAACAAAAGCAACTCATAGCTCATTAGCAAAACACCAGTACACAGATTTTTACAAAAGCTGGCATACTTGTAAACATAATGTAATGGTAGAAAACAATTTGGATTAAAATTAGAAGTGGGTTTAAAGTATGATCAGAATCATGAGAATATCAGAAACTGATGCAGAAATGTGCTATTATAGTTTTTTTTTCAGCATATATAAGCATTATGGAGAAAGAAATTAAAAAAAATCAAAATATCACTGTATTGATTCTGGAATCAGGTCCTACCTTCCATTAACACAGTTAAAATATCCCTTAAAATTGTGATGGTAGTTGCCAAGACAAAGGTGGAAAACACAAATGTGCAGATTGGGTCAGCTATTTTGTACTGTGGCTGGAAAAATACGAACACACCACTTTGTTAATTTCATTAATGTCAGTTATTGCCATTTTTAATTACTCAGCATGAAAGAATAATAAATTCCATTAATCTAGTACAGAATGAGTGCTGGCCTCCTTTGCCAGTTAGGGAGCCTCAGCACAGGGAGTGAAGGTGCTACAGATGGAGAAAAGAAGAGGCACCAAAGTATCCAGTTGGAACACCAAAAAGAAAGGGTTAGACTCTCAACAGTTATTCCTGCTCCCAAGAATAATTCTCTTTGATACAAATACAGTGTGCATGATTAAGACAGAGGAAATATTTACATATACCTAGTGTCACAACGCTGTGAAAATAGCACTTTTCATTGATTGCAAGGCAGGCACATGAATGAATAAAACCAACCTTAAAGAAGATGATAAGGGCACTAATTAGCACACTGATACTCTGGAACAGATCTCCCATGGCATGCACAAAGGCTGCCCGCAGGCTGGCATTGCTCAGAGCTGGCTTTTCCACAGGGAATCCCCTGGCCTGTGCCCCATGGCTGTGCCCGTGGCCAGTCTGGTGCAGGATCAGGCTTAGTCTGCAAGAGAGGCAAAGCTGCAAATATCAGAGGGTGTACTGCATCTCTGAAAGCAGTGAGGTCACACACATCACCACCCCTGTCACTTCTGAATGCTGAGCAGGAAAATCTGACACATTCAGTAGAAACGCAGAGTGGCTGAGCAGACAGTTCCTAGGTTTTCAGTGATTTGCATAATCAAGAAAGTCTGTGAATGGGGTAATTAATGAGGCCTCATTTTCTATAGAGTTCTTGAATATTCTGACACCTAAAAAAAAAGTGAGATGGAGAGTAATCTTTTCCTGGGGTTTGCAGATTCATAATTTGCCTTCCCAGTGTGACAGCTAACAGAAAGGAGGAGAGCAACTGCAACTTTCAGTGAGAAGCAGGACCTCTCTATTTGACCCCTTTCCAATCCTCATGGAACTCATAAACACTTCATATTTTTGAGGCCATTGTCTCCCTATAGTTTTTTTTATTTGAATTACAGCAGCAGATTCAAGGTTGAAATGTCATATGAGGGGAGAACAAAATAACTTACAGGATGTTGATGAGCACAGCACAAGCAGAAGTAATGAGCATCACTGTAGCATCAATATCATAATCTGGATGTAGCAGCCTCATGCAAGCCAAATATATCAGCACACCAGTCACCATCCAGACTATTATCATAGACATCAAAGCGCCCAGAATTTCTAGGAATGAAAAAAAAATCTGATTTTAAGAGTCAGAATAGGAATGCAAAAAATTTGAAGAGGTTGATGATAATGGTTCCAGGTTTATGAGCTTTATGGCCAGGAGAGCTGCTTCTTGTATGCTGGCAGTCTTAAAGCTCACAAAGAATGGGCCAGCCTCCTTTCTGACCATAGTAAATCCAGTGGCTATCCAGGGTAGCCTTGTGCATGTGGTGGCCCAGCCCTGTTCTACCTGCTCCTACTTTTGTCCCCTTTCCAGTGCTAAGTTCATGCAGCATTCTAAGAAATTGGAGAGATGTAAAAGATCATTTTGGGAATTCTGGGAGTAGCAAAAGGAGTTTGCCTGGTCCTGACTGTGGTGTGAAATTCATAAAGACCAGGTCTCCTCTCCCAGCAAGATTATCTCCATCACAGGAGCAGAGGTTGAAGAAGGAGAGAGGCACAGCTCACCCAATTCCACTGTCAGACAAAATCTCCCTCCATTAGCCTCCCCTGTTTCTGCACACTCCTCACCACTTCACACTTCAGAAAGACAGTAGCAGCTCCCAACAAAGTCCTGTCAGCAAAACTTATCCTGGAACTCATTCTGCCAATGCCACAAAGTCATTTTTGTGGCACCAGCTGTGATGAGAACAAAAGAAGTTATTTTTTCCCCAGGGTAGCAAAATTTAATTTTGTCTCTATTGGCTTTGAGTTGGGCTCAAATAAATCCAGTCCCCAAGGCCACCTTTTATTGCACTGTTATGGGAGAGGTCCAGGGAAGTGCACATGAACGTGCAGCATGCTCTTAATGGGATATGGGACTAGTAATTGCCCTGTGACTTGAATGGGTAAATGAGCACAACCAAGACAATACCAGAGAAAATGCAAGCTCACAGTAAAGTGAAAGGCAGAAGACAGCCAGAAAGCATTTGCACAGACCTCCACTGACAATCCATTAAAACAGCTCATGACTTTTTATATCATTTTATGGGGATGCCCCATTTAGCAGGCTGCAAAAGCTTATCAAACAACTGTTTTGCCTAAAACTGGAAAATAATAAATCAAAGTGCACCAACAGGGGAATCTAGTTTTGCTTAAAAGTAGATAGAAGCAAACATAAATCATACAATTTCTTTTCCACAAGTTGCAGGTTGAATCCCTGCAAATTTGGCCCAACTGAAGGTGTTGATGGCTGTGCTGTCATTCGCATGAAAGCAGCCAAGAGCTCTTGTGAGTGCACCTATCCAGCTGTGTGGATTTATGCATATCTTCCACAACAGGACATGTTAGTGGTCACCTTTACATATTAATTTCCAAAGGAGTATCTTGGCAAAAGTTTAGCTAAGCTTACAGATCAGTTCAGCAGCACTAAATACTTCACTCGAGATTCTCAGTTCTCAGTTACTTTCTTTCAGAACTACTAGCACAGCACAGCAAACAGAAGTGTAGGACTGTGTAGGAATCTCTGAGAACAGCTGAGGAAAATCAAGGTGCAGGAGAGTTTTTGTACCTGAAAATAGTTTGGCTCGCTCTATCAGTCTTTTTCAATGCTGTGTTTCTGTGCTTGTGGAAGTGGCTGCACTGCTCTGGCTTGAAGGGCAGGAGGCATCCAGATGGCTAAACCTGAGCACTGCCAGACAGACATACTTTGCATGACAATTCTCTCAAGTCTGAGAGAAGCAGTGAAGAAACATTTTCCAGTGTCATGCAGGGCTGCACCTGCAGGACCCTGGTAGGCAGTGAAGAGTGACTTTGCCACCTGACTGCCCTCAGCTACTCTACTAAGGTACCCACCTGCATATTAAATTAGAATATAGCTGGGAAAATAAGCAAGAAACAGGGTAACAAACACAGAGTGCAATTAAACAGCTTCTAATATTTGATGCAAGACTCTTTCTGCTACCAGGATAAAAAAGGCAATAAAGGATTGGTTTTGAAGTTCTTAATTGCAATGAAAATAATTGAAATTGCAATAAAAATAATCTAGTTCAGACTGAGGATGAGGTTACATGAAGTGGCTAACCTAGCAAGAGAGGACTCTCACTTTCTTTCCCCTAGGATAAGAAATATAAACATGAAAAGTAATGGCAGATCAGCTGATGTTAGGTAGTAGTTTACTAAGGCTGCAAAACTGATCTGTGTGTTGTCTACATAATGCCAACCATGCTTGAGCCACACAGAACTTCCCACTCACCCAGCAGCCTGTTTCCCACACAGCTGGTAGAATACTCCTAGGGAGCCACAGAGAGACAGGATGAGTATGGCACATGCCTTCCCTGGTACTCTTTGCAACTACAACCAACCTTGGCCTACAGACATCTGAGTCAGAAGCTGTTTCTGGACTTTTCTATTGACTATCCTTGAAGCATTTATCATCTGAGTTTTTGGTTCTGGTGCACAGGTGTCTAGAGTCATTTGAGGTGTGACACCTCCATGTGTGGCTTGACACAAGGTGTATAATTGACCCATAGACTTCCAGAGTGGCAACAGGACTTCAAATGGCACAAATCATTTACATATAAGCAACAAAACTGAGCCCTGAGACATCCAAACTTAAACTTACTTTCAGACAGAGACAACTAAATTTCCTACCTGACAACTGAATTACCTGTCTGAGCTCCCTCTGCAGACAGTGGACATCAAATTAATAGTGATTGAAGAGTTCCCTTCTTCACTGGCTGACTGGGAACACATACTGGTTTCTTACTATGAGTGTCTGGTCACATTTAACAAGCTCTGATTTTGTGCTTGGCACCTTGTGCAGTCTCCTATAGGTCTTGTGCAACAGCTGCCATTCCCATGCATAAACCTCTGATATCCTGGGGATGTAACTCTGGGCTCCCATGTTTAGGAGGCTGAATGGAGTCAAGATTTCTGTTGAATACATGAGAGACTTGGACCCTGTGCTTAAAGGTGCTCATGTGCTTGTAGGCATTGATATTTGGATACTTAGACTCATACTCCCAGAAAATTATTCTCATGGTTAATATTTTGCTAGTGTCTTGTCTTTTGTAAAAACACTTGTGTTTGATTGCCAGGCTTTTGGTATTAGGCACCATGTGTAAAATTATTGATTTAGGCTGAGGAAAAAGTACTTTAAAAACTTGTTTGGATGTGATAAAAACCAACAGTGATGAAGAGATAGGAAAGAATCTAGAAAAGGGTAAATGTTAAAGGATCTTAGTTTTCTACAAATGTAACATTGTGGACTCTTTAAAATTATTTAACCATTTGCTTTAGAAATGGAGCAAACCCTAATTTTTATGGTGTTTGTTGCTTTTATAGAAACTTGTTTCATAACAGGTTGAGAGCTCAGTCCTCACAGAAGTTGCTGTTATTTCAACCAAAATTTAGCACCAGCCCAAAACTATGGTAAATAATGAACTGAAGGATGTGTTTTTAGATAAGAGATGACTCTTTACTTCTCTGAAACTCCCTGCCTCACTGTGTTTTGTGTCCTGGGAGCTGTGGGAGCATTAATGCACTAAGTGCCTGTGCTGTGCTAAATCCCCTTTCCCACTCCACACGCCCCGATACGAGATGTTTGCTACCTGCTCGCTGCCACCCAAAAGTGAAGTGTTTGGTGGGAGGTCTGGAGGCGAGGCACAGCGAGAAGAGGCTGATCAGGAAGCCTGCCAGGTCCACCAGGATGTGAGCTGCGTCGCTGAGCACGGCCAGGCTCCCGGCCGCCCGCCCGCCTGTGAGAAACAGCCTGGTCACGGCTCTGCTGGGGCTCCCAGCCAGCCAGATCAGCCTGATGGGCTGGAATCAAAGGGAACACTCCGTTTTCAGCCATCAGACACAAGACCCAAACCTCTTCAAAGATAATTTCATGGTGTACCTCATACATGCAGTGGAAGGTATGAATTAACAGAAATACATAAGCAAAATTTCTTTGTTAGAGAGACAGCTAAGAACAGTAAGAGTTGTGATACATTAGTTCTGTGGCTACATTGCTATTGTACTGTTTTACTGTTTTGTGCAAAACCACATTAGGAATCACATTTCCAGTATCCTCCCACTATCTTTTCACATAACACTGATATTTTCATGTATGTACAACAGTTCAGAGACCTAGCTTATGGGATTAATTTCCTGCTTTTTACAGGAAAATATGCATGTTCTTCGTGCTGCCTGACTGTTTATTTATCACAGGCAACACTAAAACAGAAATACATGGAAAGATCCCAGTAGAAGAACTGTGATAAGCAATCAACCATTTTAGTGAGGGCATAGAGAAAAATGTTCTGTTCTCAGGACTAATCTATCATTTTGAATCTGTAATGCATTACTTAATTCTCCTGCTAGAGCTCAAAAAATGTGGCTAAATATCATCTTACTCTGTGAGGGTTTGGATTTATGTGGATTCTGAAGGAAAAAACCCCACCATATTAAAAACATTTTGGGTTATTTTAATTCACATTTCTTTTACTCAGTAAGCCAAATATCATTATTTTGCCAACTTCTTCTAACCATGTCTCAGGGCTAAAGGCAAATCCAAATAAACTAAAAGTCTGCTTTAAACTGCCCCAGCTCCTGGTGGCTGCAGGAGAAGACAAGGATCCCAGGCAGGACACTGTCCTTCCAACACCTTACAGCAGGGGAATCTTTTCATCAAATGGCAAATGTAGAAAAGGGACATAATAGAGCCAAAACACCTAGTTTCTGCATTTGGCAATGAATTTCCATTCTTCAGTCATTTAATTCATTTCAGCTCACTCATTTCTCCTGACCACAACCCATATGAGAATTAATGAATCCTGAAAAACATCATAAAATCCCTCATTCAAATATTTGGCAGCATGCACTGCCAAAAGGATATGTAGATGTATCTCTTGTTTCCTTATAGTTGGAGCATTTTCATGCCAGCAGGATGGACTGTCTGTTTAATTTCCTCCTGTATGCATATTTTAGATTAGAATACCTAACACCAGAAGGTATTTCAGCACAGAATTTTGCTCAAAGTTACTTCCCAAAAGGGAGAAAGCATGGCTGCAGAATTTGAGGGCATCTCATTCCTTGCAGTAAAATGAAAAATTCATCAGAATAAGTATTTCCCAGCACATGCTCCAGTGTGAATGCACAGATACCTTTTGGCCATGGCACATCTCAGATTTCCACTGTTTTCAGGGTAACTGTACCTCAAGAGGGAGGCAGTTCTGCTTAGCAGGGGGAAGAAGGCTTGTCTGGCAGTGCCCAGATGTTAATAACCCAGGCAGCAGGTATCTTTCAGCAAACAAATATGTAGATCATAAGCTGTGGGCAAAACCCTATTGCATTTTATATACTCTATTTCCATGTTTTGTGGGACAGCATCTCAGAAGCTTGCTGCTACCCTGCTGTCTTTGAAAAATGTTTGCAAATTATTATTTTATGTATTGCTGGCATAGCTAATACCTTGGGTGAGTTTCAGAGATCTCAGTCTGCTTAACTTAGCAACCTGTCTCACTGATCAAGTTTTTATGTTCTGCTCTGACATGAGACCACATACAGAGTTTGTCTTTCTTTCTACTGCCCAAGTGGAAGTGCTTTGGAATCCACATTTGGTCTTTAACCACCAAAAACCATTGGAAAGCACTTTCATATCTGGGCTCCACACTGGGAAGTATTGGTCTGACTGACATCTCCAGATCTATGGAGATTGGGATGGATCTTCCTTAGAGGAGCAGAAGATAATTGTCTCTCAGAGAGGGCTGGTGGTGTATCAGGCTCAAGCAGCAGTGCCCCATTTGGGAGAGCAGTAATGGCCAGCACAGATGGTTTGAGAAAAAATATCACAGCAAGATCTAGGCATTCAAAGAAGCACAACTTTTCAACCTCTCTGAAAGTGTTGCAGCTTTGTTTCTTCTGTTTACTAGAATAATGCCCACAGAAGCTGGGCAAGGAGGGGAGGGGAAGATATTCTTTATCTTCAGGAGTAAAAGAAGTGTTGTAGTTATGGCTTTTACAACTTTTTATCAATACTCCCAATAAATGGCCTTTAAGACTTGCCATTCCCTCTGATGCTTATAGCTTTATAGACCACAAGCTGTAGAAATTGTCAGTCACTCAATGGTCAATCATCAGGCACAGTAGTCTTGCCCAATGATTAAAAAAATTAAATGTATGGTTCATAATTACAAAAATCTCCACAGAGAGCTGTCTGTAACTGCAGTTAATAACTGGTTTGTCAAAGTTTAATGGTCTGAAGCAAAACGGTCTTCAAGCCTGTTACTTAAGCTGTCACTGCACAAAAGCTGCATGATTCATTAAGCAAAACGAAACATTTAGTTAACATATCATCTGTCCTTCCAATTATCCTCTAGCACAGCCACATTCACCAGACTTAAGCCTACTGATTATATGGTTTTGTTAATAATGCATTACTTCTGGCCCTGGGGATTACTGCACTGGTTTTCATGGGGAAATGCAAGTGACCTACAAGCAAGAGGCTTCATGCAGAGGGAGCACGTGGGAGGAAGAGCTGGAGAAGTCTCTGCTGGGTTTGGCAGCCAGAGAACAAGGCAGAAATGCAGCAACTCTTTCAATGCCTCCACTTCTCACTTGCAGAAAAGACAAAGCCCTTCTGTTTCGTTTTCATGGGGCTCCAGAGATGTCTGAGCTGGGAAAATATGGGTTTCAGAGGCCTTCCTGGCTGATTATTGTTACATCAGCTGGAACACATATGGCAAAAGTCTGTGGGATTCCTCTTGCCTTCCCTTACCTCAGCTCACTGCAGAGAAGGGCAAATTAAAGAGCCAGGAACTATCAGGTGGATATAAATATCACAGAATCCATGGAGAGAGCAGACAGTGAGACAAAATGAAAGCCAATGCTCTATGAGTGAGCCAAATACTTATATTGGATATTGTAGGGTGGGTCCAGAAGTGAAAGCTAATTGGGTAGGGGAATAATCTTCCATTGATCCAGAGACACAGCAGCAGGCCAATTTAAAGATAAACGTGCCCTGATATAAATACATTGACTTAACTGTAGAAAAACAGATGGCGAATCTGGCCCTGGATTTCCCTGGATTTTGAAAAGACTCTTGCATTTGTTTTCAGATCCTGCTGCTAGCAGCCTCCATCAGTGCTGAGGTCTCACTGGCCTGGATAAATATGTAAAATCTTTTAATCTTCTAAAAAGAATGTAACCCAATTTATTAGAAACCTTTCATGATGCTAAGACATGCATCAGTCAAGCTTAAAGAACAGTTCAGACCATTAACTGATCTTTGTATTCCTACCCAGATGGAATCCTTAAATGAATAAATGAAAATATTTTGGTAACTTCACTTAAACCCTTTCCTCCCCCCAGTTCTTTTAATGACTGGGGGCAAAGGAGGGTTATTTAATGCCAGGTGGGTTCACCCCTGTCAGCAGGTCCCTGCAGGCAGAGTGCACACTGAAGGCAAGAATGTGGCTGTGCTGGGCACCAGACTGGGCTCTTTTTGAAGACACATACTCCCCTGTTATCTCAGCCATCATGAAGAAGGTGCAAATTACTGATGCTACGCAGAGCTTCCTCCTGGCTTGATGCTGCTCCCTCTTTCTGTTCTCATAAACCTGCGAGTAGCTGTGACAGTGATATGCTGGATTAGCTCCTGTAACTTCTGCTTCCTGCTGCTGCCTCTCTTCATTTGAATTCTTCTGAAGCCAGCTCATCCTTTGGGATAGAAAGAAATAGAAGGTTAAAAAAGAAAAACCCTGGTTATTCAGGCATCTAGCCCTAGAGCCCCAGAAAGGATGTAATTAATGCTTTAAAGGATAAAAGCAGCATTGGGAACAGCAGAGCAGGTCACAGAAGAGGCTTGCTCGCACAAGCAAGGCTCTGTGGGAGGGAGCTGCACATGAAATGAGTGTTCTGGCTGTGTTTCCCAGCTCTTTGGGCTCTCCTACATCATTTAGCAGTTTATGAAGCACAGGGTGGCTTTCATAGGCTGTGTATCTCATGCACACCACATGACTTTGGAAAAATTATACCTCATGCAAATAGCTACCAAGTTCAGCATAACATGGAGAAAATTCTACTAAAAAATTCAGGGTTTTATTCCCAACAGCTTTCTCAGGAAGACTAATCAAAAAACACCCCAAACTTCTTTTTCTTAAATGTAATTGGCTAAAGATATTTCTCTCCTCTCTTTGCATACAGAATTATTTTGTCTCAAATTTCCACATATGTACAAAATCTACCAATATTCCAGCAGAGCCTGAGCATAGAAAATATTAGCCAATAAAATCTCAAAGGTATTAAAAAATCAAAGAAATCTATTTCCCATAGTACATATAACCCATAGTAGAACCCTTTGTGCCACTGATTTCATGGTAAGGTGAGAAGTCCAGCAGCAGTGGCTCTTTGAGCATTCCTCCATCACAAAGTGATTTCTCAGCCAAGTCTGCTCTGCCATGAAACCTCAGTGTTGTGCCTCTCAGGGCTCCTGCACAGGACACACAGGGTGGGGGTAGAGAGCTCTGGGGCCAAGCTCACTGCACAGCAGCTGTGGGAGCTCCTGGATGACCACAACATCTGGAGCTCTCAGCAGAGCAACCAGGAGAGTCCCCTGGGAGGCCTCAAGGGGATTTGTTGAACAAGGATGTTCCCTTCTCCTTCTCTCTCAACAGAAAAGAGCCCAAATTGTAAAAAAAACCAACCCTCTAAACCCCCTCCCAGGGGTACTTAAAACCATTCTGTCTCTCCCAGTACAGCACTTGTTGCCCGAGCTGCTCCTGATGTGATGAGTTCACTGAGACTGTGGCACCAGGAGGTGAATTCTGCCAAGATGCACATAATAACACATATTGCAGTATTTGAGGTCTGTGTGTGCAGGGGCTACCCAGGAACACAACAAACTCCACTGTTTTTTTCCTGAAACTAGCCTGGGGGCAGGATGTGGGACTGGGCTTAGTTGCCCATAATAACAGCGGCTTTTCCCCATTTTGATTTCAGACTTTCCTCTGGGACAAGGAAGAATTGTTTCTATAGCTGAGTGAAGGAAACCTGTGCTGCAGGAAGTAACATGAATCCTGGTGACTTTGTGTAGTGGTTCTGCACTGTTTATAGAAGTGTCAAGACTCCTAAAATCCCACTGGAAAAAAATCAGCTGGTGGCTGGCAACCTGAAGTGGTCAATGTCCAGAAAAAAAACTGTACTGAAATCACAAGCCTTTTCCAGCTGCTTTTTTTGGGCAGCCCGAGGGGGCTGCAGCTGCTCAGCAGGTTTGAAGTCCTGCCAGATGTCCCACACTGGTGGGCAAGAGGCAAAGGCACCTGCAGAGCTGATGCCTCAGCCTTTTATGTTCCTCAACATCACAACAGCTGGCAAGAGAAGAGCTGGGCCACCTTGGCAGCCAAGCCCTGCAACTGTACACAATCAATGTGGATTTGGTTCTGTAAATATTATTGAGGTGCTCCAAGGGTGCCCCGTTCCCCTGAGTCAGCCTGTTTCCCAGCCAGGTTAGCATGTGGTCTCTGTTTGCTCAGTGGGGTGACTGATTCCCCCCGTACCTGAGGAGCTCGTGTGAAAGAGCAACTGGTCAGATTTAATGCCTGATGCTTGGAGACAGTGAGTTTTTTCACTCCTTTTGTCAGCATTTTCCTTTATTTTCCTCACAACAACAAATAAATAGGAGTTGGTCTAGGGAATGGCTGCCCATCTGGCAGCTGGGTCCCCACCAGCCAGTCCTTCTCCAGTCCTTTAGTTTTACATTTATCGGGTTCCTCATGTGCACTGTGTCATTTTTGTACAATATTTTACTGATGAATTAGACACAGAAGGTACCACAAATTAATTCCTTCCAGATGGCTGAATAAAGTGCTGTAGTTCTCTCACTCTTCCCAGGAGAACAGGGCAGGCAAGATTTTCTTTCTCATGATCTCTCTCTGGAGTTAACTTCCAATGCTTTTCTATAGTTTGCATGTAAAATTAATTTCCCCCTACCTCAATTTTCATCAGCTGGCATTGAACATTAAAATCATCTTAATGACATGAGTCATGATCAGCTCAACAGCCTCTCAGGCAGGAATGCCAAAATTACCACTGCATATTCTGAGCCACCAAATCCTTTCCTAGCTGTTAACAAAATAGGTGGCTCTGTGATCTCACTCCTTTTTGTTTTTTGTCTTTCAGTCTCTCTGTCAACTAACAAAGCTTCAGGGCATCACTGAGGGGCAGGAAAGCACTGTCCACAGATCTTGCTGGACAGATGCAAAAGCAAACAGAGACAGCATAAACCCACAAATGTCACACTTTTCTGTCTAAAGGGTACCTGAATAAAAGTGCCCCAGTTGCCAGAGGTGTCGAGCATTCACTGCTCCCTTTGAACTTGCAGAACAGCATCTGGCCCAATGAGCTGGGAAAACTCCTGCCAGGTCCTGTATGTAATCATTACTTTTCTCTTTCAAAAGCTGCCTGCCACTAATTAAAAGAATCTAAGAATCTAAGAGGCAGTTTTATAAAAGTGTGAATCAAAAGCTTAAGGTGCAAAGATCAGCTTTGTTAGAGCAGAAACTGCTTCATAGTGTTTTACAGCAAGATGTAGCCTTTGAGCACCAGGTCTCTGTGCCAGCATATTGCAGAGTCACAGATTAAAAAATAATCTTTTCGCCATTTCAAATTCTCTTTCCTTTGTAAAAAAGACAGTCAGGGGAATGTCAGTGAAAGACTCCTACTGAGTCATGCCCGGAAGGGGGAAGCAGAAAATATTAATACATATTGCAGATTTCACACAAATCATTAGCAATAGCTCTTTATTACAACTTCCTTTCTGTTTATTTTCACTTGATCTGCTGGGTGCCTTGATCTGCAGGCTTATGGGAATAATTGCTATCCTCCTAGACCATTATGAGTTCCCCAGTCAAAAGAGGAAAATGTGGAATCACTGCACTTTCCACAGGAGATCATCTCCTTCATGAGGGAAAATAGTAATTTTCTGGTGCCTGAAAGGATAATGAAACTGCCTTCAGAGAAAAATTTATCAAAGCCATAGTCACTTCCCTTATGCTGGCACCATTCTGATTTCAATTGATGTATGAATCTTGAATATTTTCAAGGTATTTAAGACTCTGTTAATAACCTGGCTGTCCAGTTTCTCCTTTTCCTTACTGTGAGCACAAAGTAAAGGTAAATATTTATATTTTTACATGCACTTAGATGTCTAGTAGATAGGAATTCATGCCCTAGTTATCTTATTTGGCCTCATTTTGAGTGTCTGGCCCTGCATGAATAAATGTATTGTCAAAAGTTTTCCTTCTACATAAAACTGTAACAATAGCTGCCTGGAGAAAGACCAGAGGTGCATGAAGCCAAGTATCCAAATTTTGTCATGAGCATGAAGGAATACATAAGGTCAAAGTACCAAAGAGGAACATTCCCAGAGAGTTACTGCTCCCCAGCTCTGAACCAGAGCTCCTGTCCAACATCTCTTTACAGATCTGTATTACACACACCCAGCTGACTTGAAAGTATTGAGTTCCACAATTTAATTATGATGTGTGTAAAAATAATAGGTCTTTTGTCACTCTGGAGCTGTCTGCCTGCTATTTTAATTAGTCCTTATACTGTTAGAAATAATGAGTGACTATTCCCTGTTTACCTGCCTCACATCATTCATGATTTTATGTATCATTGTGATACCTCTGAACCATCAATTTCCTGAGCTGATGCCCTCACTATTTAATTTCTGTTTCATATCACTTACTACCTTGGTTCTAATTTTCTTTCTGAGATGAAGTGGGCAAAACTGAATTGAATGTAATGGAGATGGCATATGGCCAGTGCTGGGCAGGCACAGCCCTTTCTGCAGGGTCCCAGTGTCACCTGCAGGGGGAAAAAGGCAATGGGATTGGGTTTGCTGTAAGATATGTATATACTGGGCCAGCTGGCAAGCCAGGACAGAGGAGAGAACCACAGGGCCCTCAGCTAAAAGAGTCCAGAAATCACAAGGAACACCTATCATCTTCCTGGGCATTGATTCTGTAAAGGATAGGGAGTGGTGGAAAGCCTTGATTTGATGAGGACTCTTTGATCTCATAAGAGTTTTCATATTGCCTGTGGGAAGGGAGAAAAAGAAGAAAATGTTCCTTATGTGCTTGCTATAGAAAATGGCTCTTCACCTGAAGAAATCATCCCCCAGCTTCACTTCAAACTTTTTGCCTGCTGGTGTGAGCCTGGCAGACAGGAACCAATTAGGAGTCTAAGGCCTGTAGGCAGGAATATCTACAGATAAATGCCCTGTGCTAAAAAGTTCTGCATGGAGACAAACCCTAACATTTTCACACAAGTTTCCTGCTTGCAGCACTGCCCACCCCTGGGTTTTTTCCACCTTGTCTCTTGTCTCAGAGACAAAATAAAAACCAAAACCTTGAGACTTAAAGCCTTGAGTTTCACTTGTGTGATGGTATTCAAAATCCCACTATAAAGACAGATAAAAAACATAATAAGAAATCCATGCTGGATCAACCTAAAATCTAGCTCATAGCATAGATGGCACAATCAGATGCAAGCCCACTGATTTATGAAGTGGAATATTTAATATTTCTGGTCAATATTACAGTGATCTGTTGCCAGCAAGAAATAAAATACTCTGGCCTGTCTTCATTCATGGAGACTTGAGAAATTTGGTCAAGTCATTACCATGATAAAGGGTTATCTAGATCACTATATAGGTGATAACCTATAGAAAAAAATAGAATATAATTGATTAGTCATTAGAATAAATTATTCTCTTTTAATACCATCATTGACTGTGAAAAACCATACAAAACTTAGAGAGCCAGTTCAGACCTAATTTAAAGATACATGATGTATGGCTTATGGACAACATGTTTTGGGTGAAGCAGGAGGTTCTGAGTGCTCAGCTTCAGACCCTGTAACCATTATGGTTCATAACCTTCCTCAAGTCTGGGGGGAAGTGTCCTGTCCTGAGACCCATCCTGTGTAATGCCTTCCTCTGCTACCTGGAGACAGAGGTGTAGGGCACCCTGATCATGCTGGCAGGTGATGCCAACCTGGAGGTGCAGCTGATAGACTGGAGGGCAGGGCTGCCAGGAGGAGTCTGGAGGAAGAGCTCAACAGGAGCCATCTCATTTCACAAGAACAAATATAAACTCCTGCACCTGGGACAGACAGGTTTGTGAGACCACATCTACAATATTGTGTCCAGCTTTGGGGTCCTTAGCACAGGAGGGATCAGTAAATCAGTGCAGGTTCAGCAGAGGGTGACCAGGATGATTAAAGGCTGGAGCACTTCTGTAGGGACTGGACTTTTTGTGAGCACCTAGATGCAACCTGCCAGCATTCTCGAGGAGGCTATTGAGAAGATGGAGCTTTATTGCTCTACATGGAGGAATTATGAGGTCATAAATTGAAACAAGTTCTGATTTAATATAAGGGACAAAAAAAAGATGGTGAAGTTAATTCCCTGTCGGAGCACATTGCCTAGAAAGGTTGTGGGGTTTCTGTCCTGAGAGATTTTTTTCAAGACAGCCCTTAGCAACATTCTTCAATCTCTTGATTGGACCAGAGACATTCTTAAGGTACCTCTCAATGTGAATTGTCCTATAAACCTACAACTGATCTGACTTTCCAAGGGCTCAGTTGAAGCTCACCCCTTTTTAAGCATTTCAAGTTTGACATGGGAAGCCTTAATGCATCCAAACACTCCAGTGACTACAGACAGGTGCAAAACACTCTCCTCCACAGCCCTGAGTGCAGGGAAAGGGGTCAGCTTTCAGGCTTCCTACTCACATGGCCAAGATAAAACTAATTTTGTTCCCTGAGTATTGTAATGATGGCATTCATGAAAAAGAAAGAGGCTGGGGGATGGCAAGGAAGTAGGCAATCTGTGTGTAAATAAATTCTGTTGAAAGCATTACAGCTGCTCATTAATGCTGCACATGGGGGACAGAAAAATGTGGTAATTTGTACCAAAGGCTAATATGAGCTTATTGCTACTCTTGGCTTGAGGCAGCTGCTCTGTGAGCCCAGGCCCAGAGGGCTGCATCCCCTCATGGGTTGGCTGTGGCTCACAAGCTGGTCCCCAAGCTCCTGGGTGCAGTGGGAAGCAGGACAAGGGCTTCCCCTGTACTGCCAGCTCTTTCCAACAGGAGGGAGACTCTGCCTCTCAGCCCCCATTTCTGGTCATTTCTGGAACAGAGTAATTAAATTGTGCAGTTAATCATATCTCATCTGGCAGAAAAAGCAAAATGGAGCTGCAGAACAAAAGTCACATGGCTGGATGACAAGTCTTCTTCATTTTGGAGAGCTGTGCTACCACCTCCATCATTCAGGCACCTCAGGACCAGCACTGCAGAGCCCTCCTGGGACCAGCCCTCCAGCTCAGGGGCTATTGCATGTAGCTGCAGCATCAGCCCAGCAATTGCAATTGCTGCAGCAATTCAATCCTAAATTCAATCCCAATTTAAGAAATAATTACAAGGAAAAAAATTATTCCAGAAAGTGTGTCAGCTCTCAGATGGGAGGATCAGCTGCCAGGGATTCTTGCCTCCAGTGTGCATCCTACCTTCTGCTTGCTAGGGATATCTCCCGTGACTGATGATCCAGAGAAAAATGCTTCCTAACAACTGTCCCAGTTCCAGGGGACCATATAATGGGTTTGCCCAGAGCTGTCCTTTGTGTCCAGAGGTTGCAAGGGGCCAAAGGACCTCAAGTACTGAAGCTGTGTCCACAAAATTGCAAACTTTCAAAAAACACTGAGTGTCTTCAATAACTAAAATGAACTGCAGAATCATATGGGATCTTTTTGAAATATAAATATTACCACAGGAGTCATTTTGGACAGTGCCATCTATATTTATGGAGCCATGTAATAATATTTAAATAAGAACCCAGACATTCAAATGACTAAAATACGATGGCACTGACCCCAGTATAAGAACATGAAGAGACAGATTTCCATTTGAACTGACAGTGTTTATGCCAAGTTTCTGTCCCACATTTTAAGAGAGCCAAGCAATAAATAACCTGAAAACCAATGAGATAATGGAAATGTCAAGAGGTGCTAAGCTGTAACTGAGCAGCTTTATCCTTTTAAAAATACTTGCTAGTCTGAGTCAAGAGGAAGAAAGAAAAAAAGTTAAACTGCAAAACTATTTTGTGATAGACACATACTCATTTTTTAACCCCATCTACAGTATTTCATATGTTCAGAGGATCTTTCCTCACCCAAGCAAGGCTTTACTCACAGAACCTCTGGCACACAACAGGTACATTAACTCTAAGCCAAACAGACTATCCACAAGAATAAAGCACCACCTTTCTTTAAAACAAAATGGATAATTTAGACATTCAAGCATGGAGGAGCCTTAAGCCAAACATGATGCAATAGCACAATTATAATTCAGCCTAAAATTGCAGCATAATCCATGAGGTTTTGCATCCTACAATAAATCTATTAAGCTTATAAAATACGTAGCAAGAGACACTTGCTTCAACAGTAGATTGGTTCAATCCATCACAGACACAGACACATCAGACTGCTGTCTAGTAAATGCTTCATATATCTAATAAGAAAGTTTGGGAAGGAAAAAGTTGAACGAAACATTTTGAAAGTAGTAAAATGTATGCACAGTGAAACTCTCCAGACTCTGACTCCTGCAGCCAGTGGCAGATTGGTGATCTCTTATTGTTCTGACAGTCAGTCTGTCAGTGAAGGAAACAAAGAGTTGTGTTACCTGTCTAGGGCCAGGGAGTACTTCTTGGTGTCCCTCTCGCTCACAAGACAAGTTCTTTCCAGACCCTTTTCAGTAGCCATGAAGAAGGTCAATGGAGTTTTGTTTGCTTTATCCTTTTAAACTCTCTTTTCTCTGTCTGAAGAGATATGGGCAGAAATGTCCTCTTGACTTATGCAGTGTCTGCAAAATATTTAAAAACCAAAATGCTTTAATAATCTTCCCAATAAACCCAAGAGAAGCTGCAAGAGAAAGCTTCTTTCCTAGTGCTGGTGCCGTCACTACCATGCCAACCAGTAACTTGCTGAGCATGTCAGCTTGGGGATTTGGGCCTCCCTTCCTGTTTTTCTTTTTTCCAGTCCATGTTTGATGCTGGATCTGCTCTTTGGTCACACAGGGGGCGCGTGCTCTGCCAGGCACAGGGTCCAGCACAGCAGAGCAAAGAGCTCACGTGGATGCACTGAGAAAGAGAAGCAAGGTCATTAAAACAGCCTGGTTTGCAAAACCCCTGTTTGCCTTTCTGCATGCTTGGCTTGGGAGGAAAGCAAACCTCCCTCACTCCAGCTTTGTGCAAGCCTTTTAATCTAAGCAATCACTCTAAGGACTGATTTCTTCCCCTGGCATGTTCTCTCCTAATGGTTAGAAAGAGAAGAGGCTGCTCATTATTGCCATTTGCAGCACAGGTTATTGAAATCTTCATTTCAGCAGGAAGGACTGCAGGTGGTTACTTGTGCTTTATTCAGTTTGTTAGCTGTACTGACAGCCACAGTCCCTGGAGGGGAGGAGAAGCCCTCCAGCCTCACCTCTCTCACAGCCTGACCTCAGACATTTGCTTCAGCACTAATGGGAAATCTTGCACCACTGCTGGCCGTGTTCTACCAAATTATTGGCAGAAGCAATAATGTGAGTGAGAACCCTACCTGTGCACTGCTTTTGTGGGAGAGATTAGAACAAGGCAGTGGGGGGCTGCACTCAAATTCTGCAGTCTTTTTTACCACAGGTACTCTAATGTGGATATGATGAACTGGGATTGCCCCTTCCTTCCCTCAGCTCTCAGAGCACATACTCTGTCTGAAATTCATGGGGACAGGTGGTACATTTGTACATATAAATGCAAACAATTTGCCTTATGCCTACAGAGATCCACATGTTGCCTCCCACATGTCAGCTGTGCAAACATTTCCCTGGAACCTGTGAGCCAGGGAGCTGACTGCATCTCAGGCATTTTTCTGAACAGCCATAGCAGAAGTGCATGTTTTCCTCACAATGTGCTGCCCATTTTGCTGCTCTAATGCCCATTCCTTGAGAGCCCAAATTATGCACCTTATTAGGTGGAAGAGATTGATTTTATGACTCATTCCTGGAACTTCCTATCTTCTTCTGAACTGTAAAAGGTTCCTCTTTAATGTTTTTTAAAGTCAATGCCACTAACTGGACCTGAAAATGTGTCCAAAGCTGGTTTGAGAAGAGACTCAGATCCAAGGATATGTATATGGACACAGGGCATTTGCAGAAATCTTACAAAACAGAAGTGCCACATTTCTTGTCACCCCAGAAATGCCACTAAGGAGCAACTTTATTCTGCTGCCAAGAGGGAATAAGGGAGGAAAACGAAGGTGGCCTCTCCAGCTGCACCCTGGAACCTGACACAGACTTAGAATTCACACCCAGTGAGAGATTCTGCTGGCTCCCCATCCCATAAATATCACCATTATTGCAGTGTCTCTGTAAGCATCTCAACTCATCTTTCCTTCAGAAATTAACAAAGAGCAACATCCTGTTGCAGAATCAGGATATCAGAAAAATAAACCTGAGCTGGAACCTGATTTACAGGGATCTCAGTTTTCTAGGGTGCTAAGCCAAAGCATCAGGTCTAAGTACCTTCAATTTAAGGAAAATTTAAAATCCACCTCAGAAGATTACAGGTAAAGCCAGTTTCTGATTCGAATCACTGTAGGCATGTAACTTTTGTTAGTGAGATGGATGAGTTTCCATCATTTTGCAAAAGGATCTTGAGCCTCAGGTGCATACCAGGAAAACGAAGCCATAGATCATTCACAGCATTTAATCTAGACTTCTGTTTTGTGTTTATTATTGTCAGTGCTGATGGTTGTGCTTCTCAGGAGACAGGCTGTGAGGCAGGATAGAAAGAAATCTCTTCTGAGCCATCCACAAAGACTTGGGTTTCCTCTTTATACAGACTCTGAAACATTAAGAGAGAGAGAGCAGCTGTGGAGTTTCTGTGTCAGAAAAATTATTCAGACCATCTCAATAAATTAATCTCAGGCTTTCAATAATAATGCAGTTTGTTTCTGAGCCTACATTAAAAATACCACAAATCCAATCATACCAGTTTTAATGACCCTAGCCAAGGACATTTCTCAAGATTTGCATCCAATACAGACATGTGAGGCAATGCACTGGCTCTTGCAATTGAAAGCTCCTTGTCATTTTTATCCAAAATCTCTGTTAGTAAAAAGGCATATCCTTGATCCCATTTCAACTTTAATCAGCTACACTTTAAATATGAAAAACATCCAATCCCTCTCATCCTGTCATTATGGGAGTAGATACTGACAGCTTAAATGTACAGAGGAAAAATCAGTGCATCTATTAATTGAAAATGCCACTGAAGTCGATCATTTTTACGAGCCATGAGACATCTTGAAGATCATCTGCAAAGAGTTTCTCTGCCTTTCTCTGGCATCAGCTTTAGTAGCTCTGCACTGCATCACCAGCAACCTAGGGATCCAGGCATTTGTGATTTCTAGGGCTTGGATATCACAGTTTTTACATTTATAGTGAGAATATGCTTTTCACCCAGTGAAGCTCCAGTGCCTTCCAGCCATCTGTCATTTTGGGATCCTGGAAGCAAGACAAATGGAAAGAAAACCCACTTTCCTCTTCTTGTGAACCCATCAGTGCAGTAACCCTTCATAAGTGGGTGTCAAAAGCAAAATACCTACCTCGATTTAGATCCAATTTAAAAATCATTAAAAGGATGTTAATGTTCAATATTTTAAAACATTAAATTTTTAAACATCAATATTTTTTATCTTGGATTTGCTGCCAATTTCTCAGAAGAATGGAGACTTTTGGTAGTAACTGACTGAGGGGTGAAAGTCATCTGCAATGTTTTAGATGGGTATTTTAGATTGCACAAAGTCATTGGGGAGAAAAAGACTTTTGAGGCCCTTGTCAAAGAAATTCAAACTTGCATTTGGCTTGGGGATCTGGAAGGAACTGTTCTGGGGTGTACACCTTTACTTCCAGCAGTAGAAGTATATGCTGCTACCAAATCAAGTAGAAATGCTTCTACAGAGCCTGGAGCCTCAGGTCAGGACATCTACTCAGGTGAGCAGAGTTCCCAGAGTGTCCAGAGTCTCTCCTGGTGGAGCCAGTGGAATGAGACAGCCCCTCCCAAGGCTTTGGAGGAGCTCAAGGCCTTGCTATGGGTGGTGAGAGAGCCCAGGGAGCCCAGCCTGGGCAGGGCACACGGTGAATAGATGAGGAGATAGGGAGGAATCTAGACCCCAGCATGGGGATCCTGAAGGACACCACAAACATGAGCCTTGCACAGCTACAAACTTCCTCTGGCCCATGCAAGGCCACTTGAAGGTTGTTTTTCTCCAAGCTGTGATATGAATATGGGTTTAATCTGTATGGTGGGATGGGGGAAAGGGGGGAAGCAAGGTTTAGCATTTTTTTGTCCTTTTTATCCTATTTATTCAAACTTTTATCTTGATCTCATTTTCATAGGGCAAACATATCAGAAGTGCTCTGAATCAGCTTTCAGTGTCTCAGGTCTTGCAGTTGAACCCCCATTGTACAAATACCCAGCTGACATTAAGTTCCTGAGAGGGGCAAGGCCTTCAGAAGTAGAGCCAAGAAATGTTATTTTGATGCAAAGCCACTTTACTTTTCTGAGAGTATGGTAAGCTAGTGCTGTGTCTGAGTGTCCCAAAAGTCCTGTCCAGGAGTAGCACAGTCTAACCTTAGAAGAAGTTTTTCATTCTAGGCTGTAGCTGAGAGGAAAAAGACAGTGCAGTTGAAAAACTAATGCTAATGTCATCTCAAATGTTTATAGTCAAAGAGTGTGCCAGCTTTTGTTATAAAAATATATTATCTTTCTCTGAGCACTTAGTGGTTTTCTGTCTCTTTTCCATTGCAATTGCAAAGGGCTTCTGCTTGGTTTTGTTTTTATGGTGTCTGAAGCTGGTTGGGGAATTAAGCCTGTAATTGCATTGCTAACAAGTATTTCTTAGATACATTTATTTTTCCTTGGGGAAAGAGACTGTTAGGAAGAAAGTACACATATTTCGGCAGCAAAAGAGACAGCTATGACATTTGGCTCCTAAGTTACTAGCTGGGTATCATTTTAATTGTTTTCTTCTACTAATAAAATATAGTAACTTCACTGCATTAGTTCCTTTATTACACCTCCAACATACATTTCATTGTCATGCTCTTCCTAAGTACATTTGGGTCATGAAGATACATTGCAATATATATTGAGAGCCAGTTTGTTAAAAACACAGGGAGTTCTGCATTATTTCTCACCAGTGCAAAACTAATTGGTTTTTCTCAGCTACTGCATATATATTTATTTTCCATTTTATCATCTCTATAATTGCAGTTTGAATTAGGAAAAGGACAGAGCGACCTGGTAAAAGCAGTTGCAGGAACAATTTGTGTTTTGCTTCCCAGCAATCAGGATTTCTCAAGCCTGTCAAGTTGCAGTGGGTGTTGCAGCAGAGCTCACATCCTTCTTGCCTGGGCCATACTGGCCATTGCTCAAGCACCTTTTCTTTCTTCCACGACTTCAAAATTTTCTTTGCAAGAATTACTGGGAGGGAGGAAACCAGGGCTCACAATTCCAATGTTCAAGAACACTGAAACTTTGAAGAAGTGAGATGGCTTTTTGCCTACTCCCTCTCTAGTTTCTGAGTATGTACAATGCACTCAGGGAGCAGGGCCAGGGCAGCTGGGCTGCAGTGTGAGCTCCCAGCCTCACCCAGCCATGGCACAGGGATGGCACTCCTGGACATTCCTGCTGGGAGGCAGCCCTCTTTGCTCTGAGCTGGAAACTGCTCCTGGGTAGGATTTTCTTTGCAGCCACATATTTTCTCTCTCTTTTCTGCTCAAGAAAAACTGAAAAGTCCAGTATGAGTCCAGGGCTGGGACTCCAAAGACTGCTGCTCTTGCACTGCATTATGGCTTGCAGCAATGTACCCATGGTGTAAGGGATCCAAATGGGACACACTGAGTGTCCTTCAAAGCAGAAAACACAGGGGATCCTGCATCTGGTATCTCAGAGGTGCAGCACTTATGTGATCCCCAGGTAGTGCCCACCTGGGCTCCCAGACTGCTTGAAGGGACAAGCCTTGCAGCCTGAAGCTAAACCTGTGGAAACAGTTGGAACACTTCGAGCTTAGGGAAGCAAAGCACTCTAGATAAGCTATAATTTTAATGGCATTTTCCACACATCCATACCTTTGAGCTGCCTACCATAAGTCTGTTTCCTGCCTGGATTCTCTGGATACCTTTTATATGGTGCATATGAAGCATCTGGAAATTAAATGAAGAGTTAAATAATGGCTCTCTTGTGCATGGAGCACAGTAAAAATTACGCAGACAGTTTTTATAACTTTTTTAATATAATAAATTTAAAGAGACTGAATGCTGGTTTTATGATATGAGATTTCCAGATTGCTCCCAAGTCAGCAACAAGCTATTCATAATCTTTTATTATAGCATTGTCATGATGACTGTAATCAAGTCCCTGAGCTACCTGATGATACCAGGGATAGCATCAAGCTGGTGAATATGGATAAGTTTGCATTTAATATGATGTTTAAAGACTCTGGCTCCTGCTTTTTTCTAATATTAAAATTCTGTTGATAAATTTGGATCTAGTTTTCTCTTTCTAAGTATTTGGGTTTTGTAGATATCTGTAGGGTACCAATGTATGAGCTGATTTGGTGAAATACAAATATGTGTTCCTACTAGAGAAAATTTCTTCACCAGCCTCCCTCTACAGTCACCCACTACCTGGGGTTTTCAAACACCAATAAAAAATTGATCTAAGCAAAATCTGTTAGGAAGGCATCTAAGTTAGAGCATGCTGATTATTACAAAGGTTGGTAGCACTCACCTGCTAGGTTTTTTGGCTTTTTCTGGCATATCAATACCAGAACACTGCAGCATCAGCTGGATTCCTGCAGAGCATCTGGGCTGACCTCATACCAAGGGCTGAATCAGAGGATTTGCTTTGATGCCCTGTTCTGTGTGTTTTAACATTTTGAGGTGCCATCTGTAAAAACAGGACTTCTGTTGAGGTTTGCACACATCAATAAATTAATTGCTCCAGGTCATCTTGTGCTAGTGCTATACGAACAGCAGTGTGTTACAGCCATGAGATTTGCATTTGGAAAATGTAAATCTTCTCTTTCTAGGACCCAAATCAGAACAACACTTCCCCCTTTTCAGCCCCATGGCTGGGCTGCCCATTCCTGGACAGCTTACACAGCCTCCAATGATGGATATTCCTCATGCAGTCTATTTCTGTGCTTAATTACTTCTGCTATTAGAAAGCTTTTCCAAATGCCTAACTTAAACCTCACTGTAATTTAAGCCATTATTTCATGATGGAGAATTAATTTCCTTCCTCTCTACAGCTACCTTTTATATGTTAGAAGCCACAGTCGTGCCTCTCTCTTCTTTTCTTTTAGCAAACAGCTCCAGTTCCTTTGGGCTGCTGTTTGGGACTCTGGACACCCAGCAGAGGCTGGACTGCTTCTGAGCATCAACAGCTGGGCACATGTTCCAGCCAAGCCAGTGCTGAAAGAAGAAAGATTTCAACCATGTGCCACACAGACAAAATCCTGCTTATATATCTCATGGCAATGGACACTTCTCTGGAAACAGGATAATGTTACTTACCTTGTTTCATCTGGTGGTTTACTAAGTGCCCTCTCCACCCAGACAGATCTCCTGTTATACTGGTGTTTACCCTACTTTGGCTATTGCATATTTGAGGAGACAATTGCCACTATCTGACTATAAATACTTTTCACTTGATCTATTTGCATCTTCCTTTTTTTGTTGTTGTTTGTTTTAATTATTTATTTGATTTGTCAAAAGTATTCTGAAATCCAATCCTATATTTCAATCCTCCAGGCAACCCTTTGCAGATGGGGGTCATCTGAAAAATTAACAAACACTTTCTGTATGCCTCTGTTCATAGCAATAATGAAAATGCCAAATAATGCTGGTGAAGGACAAGCCACAATGAAACCCTGGCTTAATGAATTGAAGTGCATGTGTACACAATCCTCAATTGATTCAGTGTGGAACTCACAGATGTGGATACCTACTTGTGGTTGCTATGGCAATGCTGTAATATACAGCTGGAAATCCAACAGAAACAATGATAGCACAGTGAAAACCTTTGGAAGTTATCCTTGTTTTCTAACAGGAGTCTAAATACTTTCTTGGAACCATATTTTGACCAGGGTAATAGATGGTGTCCTGGAAAAAGGCCTCAGGATTTACTTTTTAACACCTGTGCCCAAGAACATGGGGGAATATTGGTCTGTATCTGTTATTTTTCTGAGACTTTGCCCGTCACACTTGCCACATGGAAAGACTCAGGTCAAGGCCTTGAGTGTGGATTAATTGTGGAGATTTGGTGGCAGTTCCACACCAGTAACCTGCTGGGTGATGAGTTCATGCTCCTGCTCATGTGGCTCTGCAGGATCCCTCTTTATATTAGGCTTCCTTCTGCCCTGAACTCACAGGGTTCCCCACCTTATCTACAGGGTCTGCAAAAAAAGCTGATTTGTTTTGAAAGAATTATACTTTAAACTGAGATTAAGGATCCTTTAATTTTTATAGATATATCATTAATTAGGCAAAATAAAGGGAAAAAAAATCTCCTGTGCACTCAAGAACTTTTTCTATTAAAAGAAATAAAATAAAACAAAAAAAATTGCTATGAAAAGAGCTGTTTTACTTTATAAAAAAAAAATTGTTTCAGAAAAAATGTTCAAGTGGTTCTATGCAATGTCATGTCATCTGCCTCCGAAATCCTTGTAATGACTTTTTCTCTGGCTGTTCTTGATCAGCAGACAACATATAATGGCTTATACATGAAGGGCAGCAGTATCAAAGAGTGATCAGCTTAGGATGTACCTGAAAGTAGCTCCTGATGCCCACAAGTTCATCAAAGGGATGAAGCCAGGCTTTTCACAGCTGAATTCCTGGTGGGAGGATGAGAGATATTAAGCATAAAGAGAAATTCAGTCTGGATATGAGCAGGAGGACAGGGTAGAGAGCTCCGGAGGTGCCTTCCAGCATGAATTTTCCATGATCCTGTGATTTGAACACTGCCCAGGACATGGCTGTGATTTTAATTTCCACTTTGAATCTCCTCATTCCTTGTGTTGGGATCACATGGAGTCAAATACATTACTTAGTGTTTTTCATGGGGTAAATAATCTGAGCAGCACCCGGTGAGGAAACACTGGCTGCAATGTAAAAGTAAACAGCCTGCTTTAAGAGAGAGAAATACATCATGCAGTTTGAGGAAACATCTGCAATTAAAATAATCACTGTGCTGGAACATGGCACTTATTCAGGAAGAGCCATAGGTAGGGAGAAACAACTGTAATAGATCATTTTCCTAACACCCAATCTGTGGCAGTTCTACACCACAGATCTGCAGTTTAAAACTTTTGAGTGCAGTGAAAGATGATTTATCTGATCTATATGGTACAGTTCAAATGTCCTGTGATAAAAATGAGCTATTGATCTGAGGAGATTCTAATTTAGATCTGCTCACTTAAAAAGAGTAATAAACTGAAACAGTCTGGAAAGCTTATGTTTCAAATGACTTATCAAGGAGTTAAAAAATTTAGTAACCTGAGCCAGCAATAACTTTAACAGTAGCCAGAGTCCCAGATTTTACTGAGCCAAGTTTTCCTGAATTATTCACAGAAGTATGTGGATAACAGTTTTTTTTGTTACACTGATGTTGAGAGAGATGCTCAACTGTAGTAGATCTTATGAAAATATATGAAAAGTAAAATACATTCTGGAGAGTTCAAAATGTAACTGTAGCAGTGATAGCAAATGCAACTTTTCAGGTATAAAGTGTTGTTAGTAAAGTATGAAGAGTTCAGCCCCATTTTCCAAAAGATTTTGCACTGCTGAAACTTGACGTTTTGCCAGGGATTTTGTGAGATTTTTAGAAAAGGCTTGATTAATGTTTTATTGCTGAAAATCTGACCAAATAGGTACTTTGGCCATCCAGTTCCTCACAACCACTCTTTGTCTAGCCTGTATAGCTCTGTTTTTTCAGTGAAGTTTATGAAACGAGTATGAATTTAGTGGAATTGAACACAATAAAGGTGAATGTAGTAATTGCTGTAAGATTGCACTTGATTTTCAGTAATGCACACAGGCTGTATCCTACACTGTGGGGTGCACTGTGCCATACCCCCATTAGCAACCTGGATTACAAAAAAGCATGGATGTGCTCAAATGTGAAAATAATGAACAGGGGAACTGAAAGCACTTGAGAGGGATAGAATTTTAAATAATACATTGGAGAAGTGGTCTGAGGTCAGGAAGATGGAGTGTGGCATAGAGAAGAGCAAAAAGTGCTACACTTGGAAAGAAAAAAAAAATGAAAAAGGAAAAATAACTGGGCAGCAACACAGCAGAAAAGATACAGGGAGTTGTGATCTAAACATAACTGATGTCATGCTGTGGCCAGAAAGGCACCTTCAAAGCTAGAAAATGGACAGTAGCTCTCCTCTCATCAGCACTTCTGAACCTTGACAAGGACTGCCATGTCCTGGTTTAGATGTCACATACCCAGAGATAAAGACCTTCCACTTGATGTTAAGAAAAGTGACACTTTGAAAATATTTTCTGTCGAGCATGACTGAAATAGAATAGGTTTGACTCAGCTTAGCAGACGGGTAGAAAGGCAGAAGAAAGGTGATATTGCAGGGGGTGTGCAGAGAACAAGGACAAGCAGCAGGTTAGGACAATTTATAGCAAAAGAGAAAGCTGAGCAAGAAACTGTCTAGTTAGAGGAATTGTTAATCAGTGGAACAAGTAACCAAGGGCACAAACCTTCCATCACCAAAAGTTTTGAGAAGTGTTTAAAATAGATATGAATTTATCCTTCAAAATGCACCCTACGAGGGGGGCCATGAGCTCCTAGCTCTTAAGTAGACTCTCATTAGCAAGTAAGAGGAGTCCCAAGCAAGATGGCAGAGGAGATTGCAAGAGATCTTACACAAAGTTACAAAGATAGAGTCCTGAGATATGAAGGATCCATGTTTAATTATCCATGATAAGATTTGATTCAATTCTCCCTGTCAGGAGACTGTTTAATCACCACATGATATCTGTAAGCTGGCAGAAAATATTTGTTACAGATACCACTGCCAGTAAAATAATTAAATGTGCACTAGCACAAGAGCTGAAGTCCAAAACAGGAGTATCAGGAGTAAGATGGAGGCTATCTTTGCTTTCTATGATAAGAACAGCTGCTCAAATAGAGGTGAAATCATGTTTATCAGTCTTTGTGTTTAGTGTGTCAGGAGCTGCTCTATGCAAGTTCTGTCAGTGCCCCCCCTAGGAGCATTACCCCAGAGCACTTGTTGAAATTAAATAGATTTGAGGGGTTGTTTCCATGGGGCAATGCTCCAGTTCCTCAAACAGCATGGTTAGTTATTGTCCAGATGGTGATGGGAGTCTCTGTTGAGAGGATTATTTCAACAGCATCTTCAGCTGGACGTGGTGTGGTCAAACTTCTGCTCATGTTTTAAGATCCATCTGGGCATTGATCCTGCATGACCATTCCAGCACAGGTATGGTCTGTTTGTACTGATAATATTCAATTATGTACAAAATATATATCTCAACTTTGTACCAAATGCTGACTGTATGCCCCTTTCTGCATCTGCACAACTTCCACTATTTACAAGTATCTCACCATGCACAGTCTGGTCAGTTCCACAGCACAAACTGCCTGGGTGAGTCATTTGGATGGCCAGGTTCCTGGCCAGGTTAATCAACACATCTAGCACATAAATATTGTCTGTCAGCCTATCCAGGCAGAGCAGAAGCTGTCTGAGGAATCTCCAGGTCTGACACTTTGGGATGGCTCCTGCAGCAGCTGCCCAGCAGCTCTGCTGTGCAGGGCTGGGAGCTCAGGCAATGCCTTCCTTTCAAGGCAGTGTCTTGTCTTGGAACAGTCCCTTGCTCCGTGCATGCAGCAGCTCTGGGACCAGGAATGAAGGGTGAAGTGTTGCACACCCAGACCAGTCCCAATCCCCAGCTACACCACACTTACAGCTGTAGGACAGCTTGAATTTCAAACTTAGGTCTCATGTTTGACTGAAGTTCCATGGCTTTTGTACCAAATATACTCACAGGGCAAAGGGTACAGCTAAGAATGGAGCCCTGTGTCTGCTGAGCATCCTCTGCACCAATTATCACCTCATTAAATCCCACAGCAGTGTTTTTACTCTTTCCCAAAAGAACATATTCTCTATGCTTTCACTACTTATCATCATAAAATTGAAGCTCTTGGTTAAAATCTTCACTTGATGGACAAATGTAGAAGCACATAAACCTGATGAGGTAGCAAATTAATAATGGTTTGCCTGCATCAGGAAGTAATAGAGATGTTTAGTTTAAATTACTGTTTCTGGGTTGGTAGATGAGACCTTTCATCTTTGGTCCTGCAGACCAAACTTCCCAACCCAACAATGATGTCTGTCAGCAACAAGCACAAAATTAAATTCTATTTAATCCGTGTACATATTTCTCAGACTGGGCCAGTGTAGACTTTACTGCATCCTTGAAGGTTCTTTCCCCATGACTTTTCCTACATATGTAGTTTAGGTAGGACAATGATGATACAAAATTCAGTTCAAAATATTGCAACTCCTACTCTGCAACTCCACCAGCCATGTGAGAGCTTTGATATGTTTCTTAGCGTTATTTGTGCAATTAAGTTAAATTAATTTCATTACCTGCAGAATAAATGGTTTCACATCATGACTGGTAGTTTCAATATAAAAGGCCAAATTGTATTTTGGAAATTTGGAAGGGAAAAAGGTAAGAGGAAAGATTTTTCAAGGTGGAGGAGAGAAAAAATTTGCCATTATGTAGGAAAACAAAGAAATGTCTCCTCCAAGGAGGTAATTATAGGTTTTTGGATCTGTGATCCACGTATTCTCCAGTTCTTGGCTAGACACAGAGCAGAAGCTTTGAAAGAAGGAAAGAGATCCACACTGAGAAAAATTCAGAGAATCAAAGGTCAAGTGCTTGGCCTTGTACATCTAATAAGATAGCTAATTTCTTCATTCTTTTTTTCCTAGTTAGGCAGCAAGCTAAATAGTGGAATAACTTTCCTGGAATTACTTTTTCATTTACAAACCAGAATACAAGTCCCCCAGATATCATATAATCATAAATCATACAATCATTTGGGTTGGAAGAAACCTTGAAAATTTAATTCTAGCCCCCTTGCCATGGGCACAGACATTTTCCACTAGGCCAGATTGCTCAGAGCCACATCCAGCCTTGCTTTGAACACTGCCAGGGATGGAGCACAGCATCTCTGGGCAACCTGGGCTGGTGTCTCACAACCCTCACAGTGCAGAATTTCTTCCTGATACTTAATCTAAACCTGCTTCTTTCTGTTTGAAGCCATTTCCCCTTGTCCTGTCACTGCAGTGTTGGCCTCCTCTAAGAACTGGGAGATGCTATAAGGTCTAGCACTCTCCTCTTCAGGCTGAACAATCCCAACTCTCACAGCCTGTCTCCACAGAAGAGGTGCTCCATCCCTCTGATCACATTCATGGTCCTCACCTGTACTCACTCCAGCAGGTCCATGTCCTTCTTTGGGGCCCCAGAGCTGGAAGCAGCACTGCAGATGGGGTCTCATGAGAGCAGGGTAGAGAGGAGAATCCCTTCCCAACCTGCTGGTCACATCACATCTTCAGAAACATCAGTGACAGCTCTTCAGAAGAGCTAATTCCTAAAGGACTTCATCTCAGAGTCATCCACTGGGAAGTGCAGTGAACACAAGGGTGCATGACTAAGAGTTTTTGAACTGAAATATGGTAGGACCAGGGATAGCTCATGGGGATGAAATTCTGAGGATTTGAGTTTCTGTAGCAGTAAAAGCCAAAAAATGTCACTGGTCTTCTCAGGAAAACATTTTGAGATAAAAGCAACCTGATAGCATTGTAGGAGAAAAACCAATTTGGAATCAGGAAATTGCCATACTTCAGCGGATACTCCATCAATATAAATATCCACTGGATGCTGGAAAGCTGCTTTTAAATAAATGGAAATAACACATTTTTGTAGTATTTTAAGGAGAAAAGAATCTCCTTTTTACCAAACAGCTTTACTCTTTATATGAGCCATGGGGATTTCTACAGCTTTCAGCATCACTGCATCTGAATGAAGGATTATATTTATAATCACAAACACATAGAACCCACAAATGCCACTCTGCTTCACACTCAGGACTTCACAAACACAACCAGAAGAGAGCTCCAAAGCCTGCTGGAAATGCCTATACTCATTCCAGCTATTTCAGTGGCCTTCAAATCAGACCACAGGGGCACATGCTGCTTGAGCCAAAGCACATTCCTCTTTTGTTACACCAGTGTTTGAACCTCACCTTGAATTGACAGTGCTTTATGCCTTACATGATGCTATAAATAAAAAAATCTCTGTGTATAGTGCCATTGTTGCAATATGTGACAGAGAGATGCTGGTAGTTCCAATCAGGGTGGGCAGAAAAAGGGTTAATGACCTGCAGGAAAGCCACTGAATGTGCTTCAGCCACCCAGGCATCTCCCTTTAAACATATCAGGGGTAGCCACAGCAGCAGGACTGGGTACTAACTATACAGAGAATGAAATAAGACCTCTTAGAGCCATATTCCTTAGCAGTCGCTTCTGTGGATTTTCAGAGTATTTGGGATGACAGCTAGAAAAATACAGATAATTTTCTGCATGTGAAAAGCCACCAGATTTTTTTTTAAGTGCAAAAATACCAGTGTTGTTATTTGCACAGCAGGAAAAAGTCATGTTGTTTTCCACAGCTAGTAAAGTGGTAATAAATATCCCATGAATAGCAAACAAATTTCCATATTTAAGGAGGATTTTGGCCACTTCATGCATGAAGGATACATGCACGAGATCCACACACTCATGACTGGCTGTCTAAATCAGCCTGAATTATTGTAAATTATTTCTACTAGGAAGGTACCCAAAAGCAGTGCACTGAACTGCATTATTTATTTAAACTGAAGTATGCTGGATACCTGTCCCACCTCCTGAAGTTCCCACCTGCTTGCACTTGTGAGCTGTATCAACACCACTCTGTCACTTGATTTGATATATTTAGCCAAGAGTTGTTGTTTCATCTGTGCCTTATTTTCTCTTTTGGGTAGACCAAATTTTACTTATTAACAAAATGCTGCTCACTTGACATCAGTGCAGTAACTCCAGTGCAAGAGGAAACAGGTTGTGTTTACACTCACTTTGCTGCTGATTATTTAGACCTCATAAGGGAACTTGGGAAAAGACCAGGCAGTCTATCAGCTATTAACTTACAGACTATTTCACACTTCATGTGCCTTTTCTCTGCTTTCAGAACTGTGTTGCTCAAAAAGGCTTGTCAAATTCCAGTGACTTTTGCAGCTTATGTTCAGGCTGCCTGTGTTAGTTCACTGAGTATGGATTTCCAATAACTCTTTTACATTTTCATGGTTTTACAATTATACATCTCTTCTATCATTATCTGGAATAGCCAGATGCCAATTTTGTTCTGTCCTAATTGCTGCTAATGACTTATTGATGTAAGCAGTTGCTTTCTACCTCTTAGTGCCTTAGAGGTATTTATATATAGCTCTTTAATGCAGTAGCAGGATAAATATTTCTTGGTGAGAAAGCACAGCTTTCTTGATTCTACTTCAGTACAGATTTACTGAATACCTATCAAGATGGTGGAGGTCAAAATACTTAGAATTACTGCTCCATTCTCTAAGTGTGTTTTTGTTCATAATGGGTAAGCATGTCACTACTGAAGGTGCTACAAAAATGTTGCACAAATAATATACCCTAAATAATATACCCTACTCTGTGCCTATGGGATTCAATGTCAGCATTATAAATGGGACAAGCACTTTCATGGCCACATGTGGCTTCTGTTGCACTGCAAAACACCAACATCACAGAATTTTCCATCAGATCAGATAAGGCAATAACTGGGTCTGTGATACCAAAAGGCATTCCTGCCCAGGCCCCTGATCTGGGATTTCTAGAAGGCTGTTGTCTTTCATGGAAGTGAGTTCCTCAGTGCAGCTCTGCAGAAATTTCCAGAGCTTCTCACTACTTGCCCACAGTCTTGCTGCTGGAGCAGGTATCTGTGTGAGAGGTCCTGACTGCAGGATGATGCCTCAGAAAGCCAAAATCAGACTGGTGCAGGATCCAGCACATCACCACAGAAAACCTCACTTAGGCAACCATAAGAAGAGTGAATAGAGAAAGTAAAACAAGAATCTGAGGCACTCAGATTAATTAATGCTTGGCTGGACCCATGTACCAGTGAACTTTTGCATTTTTGTTCCAAATCACAGAATAACCTCTGACAACTATCTCAATAAATGCAGAGGTGACAGATCAGATGCAACACCATTTTATGCTCTTAAAAGGAAGACTATATTTTCTGTTTGCAGCATTTTAATACTTAGGAAGAAGCTCTTAAGTGATATCTCATATTTAAGGTATGGCACTGTCTTGTAAAACTGTTTCTAAGTAGTTGTCTCTGCTTCTAAAGAGCAGTGCTAAAAGTAGATATCAAAAAAGTTAAATTTACTGAGTGGTTAAGACAGAAAGTGGGGTTTTGGCATGTACAATTTGAACTTTTGTCAATTTTGCAAACTACTCAATTTTATGCATATTTGTATTAATTTCTGCATACTATATATGTTTAATGCAGAATTTTTAGTTTAGTTTAGCAAATCTGAGTTGCATTTTTAATTTCTGGGTAATTTTCTTTCTTTTACCTTTGTATTTCATTAAATGCAAATGCTTGTAACTTAAAACTCTTAAAACTCTTAGGATTTTTTCTACAAGTTATATTTAATGTTTTAATGATGGTTTAAACAAGGACAGTAGTGGCATCTGTCAGAGAGATGCTGCCAATAAAATTCAGTGCATTTTTTTTCAGCAGAGACTATAAAGAACATCTCTGACTATAATGTCATTCAGAAACATGGTTGTAAAAGAGGCTCATATTTTCCTGTTTACTCTCACCTTGAGATTTATCATGATGGAAGTTAGTGTCATAAGAAAATTCAAGGTTGTTTTCTTCCAAGCACCACCTGTAAATTGCATTGAGTAGCAGGAAAGAATTGTTTTTAATAGTGTAAGAACCAGGAAGGCTAATTTTGGAAGCATTTCAAATATTCTACCATTGAATATTGTCCCTTTCTGTCAAGCATATGGTAGACACTCCTGACTGAAACAGAAGGGCACAATCAAGTTCAGAATATTTTTAATGCAGTGGTTGGTGCTTGAAGCAATTGTTTTAATAAAAGAACAGAATAATTATGAAAAAACTGTCCTTGTATTTGGGCTACAGCTGCTCACTGATGTAAGAAGAGGCATTGTTTAACCTCAAGTAGTGGAAGGTAAAAAGAGAAAGTTGCCCTGTTGTAATCACCTTTGTGCCATTTCAGAATGACCTGAGATTTTGAATCTGAGTTCCCTTTAATCACTTAAGAATTCTGTAAGAATCACACGTTCCTCAGAGGGAGGCAGGGACTCCTCCTGTAGAAGCACATTATGGGGAGGACCTTTATGGATACTAAATCTTTCCATGTGGAAAGCACTCCTGTTAAGATTAAGAGGCTAAAGAAATCCAATCACAGAACTGGAGAATTAGAGTGGCAATATACAGTTTCATCTGCTCAGGCAAAGAGAGGATACTGACTGCTTCTGTCAAACTGGGGATTAGATAAAGTATCAATGTCACAGTTATTTTGAATAGTCTTAATACATTTTTTCAAATTAGATGAATCAGTAAGTGGGAAAACAGGTTTTCAGAGTGCCTAGCAGAATACTGCTAGCATAATAATTAACAGCTAGCAACCCCCATATTCTTAGTGAATAAAGGTTTACTGGAGCAAAATGAATAAAAATAAAAAATGTCTATTCAAATTTCAAACAAACACAAGCTTCTTTTTTTCCATAGGAACTGAGAGATGACTAACATCTCTGAAAATTAGTTCATTGATTTTGATGACTAAATATGATTCAGGTACTTCAGCCTAAATTATTCTATCTTTACTGAGTTCCATAAAATACCACCATGGAAAAAGAAAAAAGACATGTCTTGGATTCCTAGAAGTTGCAAGATAGACAATTAGTCTGATTAATAAACATTTTGGTGGTACAATTCAGTACTCAACCTCTACTGGGTCATGGCTCAGATGGACAAGGAAATGCACTGGATATGTTGAATTGTCAAACCATTCTTACTGCTTTAAGTATCTTCTCATCTTTACCCTGATTTCTTCTCCAGAGCTCTGTTTTAAATTTTGGTAAGTCCCCAAAGACAGCAGAACCCAAGTTCCAGCCTGGCTGTGGTTACAGACCTCACCCAGGATTTTTTTTCCTGCCTGAGAGCTGAGAAGTTGCAGTCAACCAGCTCTCCACTGGCATGGGTTTTCGAGGTTGTCTTGCCTCCTGTCAGAAATCATAATGGTGGCTTCAGCTTACTTCACCAGAAAAAAAATGAAGAAAACAGCAACTACTTCCTTTACTTAGGGAAGTACTTTCTACTTCCATTGGTTTCCCCAGAAAAACCACAGTCTGAACAAGGAGGTCAAGGTGACCAGTTCTCCCCACCAGGAGCACAAAGAACAGCTGAAGGAAAGGTTCCTTTTCTTCCCAGGAGGATTTGTGGTAGGAGCATTGAAAACAGGATCTCAGCCACCATCTGTCCCTGTGTATGAAGGAATTCCCAGGAGTGATCTCTCTTCTGAGAGTGTCCCACTCAATGTTTCTCCTTAATGTGTGGTGACCCAAAATGTGCATTTCTGCAATGTGTGCTGAAAGCACTGTGGGCTTGGTAAGTAGAAAATCTCCAGCAGGAGTCATGGTTGCTCCGTGAAACAGGAAAAGCAAGGTCACACCAAGCTCACTGCCTTCTCTTACATCTCAAGAAGATGGAAAGTAGCCAAACAGATGAGAAACATGTAGTGTGGGAGTGTGCAGCACATTTTCAGGCGATCTTTGCAGTCTCTGGGCCGTGGCTGACGTGAGCCTCGTGCACCCACACCAGGGGCTCTGAGGAGCACTGCCCACCTCCACTGTACTATTGATGGGGACCTGCTGGACCTGCCCCATGGCCCTGCTTAGATCTGGTCCTTTCAAGAGCAGGCATCTGAAACCTCAGATATTTTCAGAGGCCCAAGGAATAGACAGGCTTGGAGCGGTTTTGATATCAGACCTTAGGAGGAGAGTTACTTCTGGTACATGAGGGGGTGGTGAGACATTTTAAGTAAGTAGTCAGATGTATTCCTGTCTTCTTGAACCTGCACAATGACATTAGAAGAAAGAGTGTTAGGAGTATGCTTGAAAAGGGAAGACAAGTTTTTAAAAAGTTTCATAGAAAACAGTCCATAAGGAATTCAGAAAGTTAAAAAGAATTGAGAGAAACTGTAGGAAGGACTTGTGACCTGAAGACAGAAAACCAAAGGAGGTGAACTTACTTAGCTTTTGAAAGCAAAAGAACATTGCAGAGTAGTTAGAAGTGTCTATAAGAGAAGGATATCAGATAACAGCATGATTTTAAAAGAAATAGCAGGTCATTCCTTAACAACAATATTAAATGGCTGGAGGCTGAAGTTTGGAAATAAATTGAAGAATTAATTAAACCATCAGCTAAAATAATTGAAAATAGAGCAATTCCATTTGTTTTTCAGATAAATGACTTTGCAACCAAAAGTTTTCTCTGTGGAAGTGTGGATGTTTTCTATCTATTTTCAGTACAAATATGCTGTTCGATGCCTTTATGGTTCAGCTTTTACTACATGTTGCCCTGTTGGCATAAAGATTCCACTTCTCATTAGGGTCTGCTGCAGAAAGGTCTCTTGATTTATATGGCTTCTCAACAAAGGGAGAGAAGTATAAAGAAGTATGGAAATTAATCAGATTTGATTATGGTGAGTTTGAGCAAATCACACCTCCTGTGTTTGGAGTTGTTTTCAGAAGCATCCCAAGAATCAATTACACTGATTTCAGGATTCAAAATAATTAAAGGGAGGGAAACATTTTCTAAACAGTTGTAGTTAGCACATGCTAGCTGAATAAGCACATGATTAAGTATTTGTTGCTCAGACCTCTCTTAATCAAGACTTGTTATTTCTTTAAAGTATATATTCACTTAAGGAAAAAAACTCATGTTTCTTTCATATACATGAAATTCTGGTTGAATATAAACCCATACTATTGAAAACTAGGCAAGTAATCTATCTGATTTTCCTTGAATTAAACGTCAATAGTGGAAAACTGTAGAGTCTATAAGTAGAAAACTATTGCAAAATTTAATGGATTTTTAAAAATTCTACTTATCGATGCCAACATTTCTGTCAAATATGCTTCAGTAAATATAACAGAAGAAGTCTGTTTGCCTGATGATATTTGAAAATTTCACACAAAAAGAGCATGAGGACAGGTCAGCTGAATTTTATGGATCAATTATAGATCAATTTACAAAATTAAAAAAAAAAGAGAAAGAAAAAGAAAGAAAGAAAGAAAGAAAGAAAGAAAGAAAGAAAGAAAGAAAGAAAGAAAGAAAGAAAGAAAGAAAGAAAGAAAGAAAGAAAGAAAGAAAGAAAGAAAGAAAGAAAGAAAGAAAAAGAAAGAAAGAAACAAAGACAATTAAGAAAAGACAAGAGAAAGCAAAGTTCCACAGAGAGAAGAGACAAGCAACATGGAAACCTGGTTAGGTCTTATTTTGCTGAAGTTCCTTCCTTTGCACTATTTAGGTGCCTTCTTTGACTTGATTCCTGGTAATGCCCTAGGTAAAAGTTCCACAGGTGGCAGAAATTTGCTAAAAGAAGAATTTACTGTCATTCCTCCCATTAATACATGGGAATGTAATATTCATTAAAAAGATTCCAGACTTCAGTCATCCCCTAATGATCATGCAAATTCTCTCATCGATGCATAATAGAACAAAAGAGATCTGTGCCTTAGGAATTACTTCTACCACTTTCTGTGGCATTCATTAAAATGTCATATTTCAAACAACATTCTGCAGAAGTTACTTATCAGATTTGCTTATGGGACACATCAGAAAGAGGAGGAAATGGCAGATGTTTCCCTGCAGTTTTACTTTGTTTTTCTTGGCTTGGTTGGACTTCAATGTGCCACAGGTAAAATCCAGCATAAAATATTTATGCTTGGTGTTGAACTTTATTTCTGCAATATAAACAAAACATCAGGATTTCCTTTAGGATGTGGGAAGATTTCATGAAAATCCTTGCAGACCCAAAGGTAGAAACCAGCAATAAGAGAATCTGCTACTTGTGCCCACACTCTCTTGAGCAATGACAGGAGGATATCTTTAGCTCAGGTGCTGGTTTGTAGTGATTTTTCTGTCTTAGGTTGCTTTACATAATATTTCAACTCCCAGTTGATTGATAGATCTCTCTTAACATTTTTTTTTACATCATATGCCCTATAATCTGCCCATAGTTATGGTAAAAGCTGCAGTGAGTTACACTTAAGAAGTAAATATTGACAGAAAGAATCTCAGGTCAAAGTTAGTCTGGGAAACTGGGCTGCCAGTAGGAGGGAAGGATAAGAAGGATGGACATCCAAAATTTAGTCCAGTTTAGGCTCCTGCTCTGAATTGCTGTCAGGATGCACTTTCCCTTGATTACCTGGGGCACCCAGAGACTAAACCTGTAACTTAGGTAAGGTGTCTTAAAATTCCTTCCTTTAACCAAGACCTCTTCTTTCAAGTGCATTTCAGCTATTACATGCCTGGAATAGCTGTGAGGAAATCATATATGATTGCTGCTTTCCCTCTGCTGGAAAAACGTGAAATTTAATTCACCATGAAATAAGACCATGAGCTTAAATGATAGCTAAAATGGCTGTGAAGCTGCTCAAGCTTTGTGAGAACTGAAAAATCCAAGAAATGCCTGAAGGAGGATAGTAAAACAGTAGCCCCCTGATGGTGTGTCCTTCTGGTGAGTGTACCATGCTCAGGGGTTAGGAGAGCATCACTCAGGTCACATCACACTGGGAACAACCACCCACTTAGACAGGGCAGACCTGATTGCTGTAAGAAGATGTCTAGAGCAGTTCAGTGAACAGCAATAATATTTTTGAGGTGAGAAATGCAATGTAAACCCCTTGACCTTGCTGTGCTTACCCACCTCTGAGGATAAGAATTTCATTTTCTCTTTGTTTGTAACAGCATGAGGGAAAATAACAAGGCAAGGCTTGGATTTATCTCAGATGAGGTTCATTTATCAGGTACCAAGTTGTTCTAAAAACAATTCAAGTTCTACATAACAGAAAGTCAGTTAGCATTAGATTTTTTGCTAACTTTCTGTCAATGTATGTGAGCACAAGAACATTTCAATATCAAGGTTTTTCTTTATCTGATGATGACACTATTTAAAAGGGAGCAGGGTGAGGCGAGGAGTACAAAGTCATACTTGAGTAACTTTAATCATTAAGAACTTGCTCTTTCATAATTGGCTAAAAATCCTCCCGTGTTTCAGCCATTAGTTCAATGGATTAACAGCACAAGGACACTGACCTGCCGTGTCTTTTCAGGAGGAATTGCTGAGTGCAGATCCAGGAGCATTGAGCTCATTATGCATCCTAGGCAGGGGAGGATCAATCCTACTTCAGAGAGGGAAGATGGAGAGCAGAAAATGTGGGAGAATTAATGGAAAGGCACCTTTTCTTCTTTCTCTTTTTTGCTATGCTTTCTCTAAAAAAAAAAAAAAAAAAGGAATCTGTGTTAGGTCTGAAAGTATGACTAGGTGTAAAACCAGCTTGTGCCATTTTAAGAGAAAAACATCACTCTTAAGAATTGCTTTGGCTTGTCAAAAATTTTGGGGAGAAAAGAGGATAGTACCAAGCAAGCAATGCATTTAAACCATATCAGATTTGGGAAGAAATTATCACTGCAAAAGTTCTTCAAGAAAGGAAATGCTTTGCTGAGTAAATTATTTACATCCACTCCTGGTTTCCACAAGTAATAAAAGAAATCTGATTTTCACCATCTTCTTGCTGCAGTTTAGGAAAGTGAAAAATTGTGACAAGGTTTTTGCTCTTGGACACCAACAGGGCTCTTGTGGATCAGCACTCTCCTGTTCAAGGACCAAGAGCTAAAGCTGAGGAAATAGGTGGCTCTGATTTGGTATTACCTTTACAGGGCTCAAAACAGTCAGGCTGGTTACTGGCTTCCATCAGCCAGGGCCCTGTACCAGAGATTAATGACCCTACAAGAATTAAACTCAGAGAAAGAGTTTGACCAAAACTCTGCAACTCTAACCCAGTTAGATTTCTGACAGTTTTTCCTATACACATTTGCAGGATCAGAATTTTTAAGCTACAGGCAGCTGATGAAACTGTTCTTCAATTGGTAAATGCAGTTGTACTTAATTTTTAGAGGTCAACTTGATTGCTTTTCAGAGGGAAAAAGTCCAGTTGGCTTGTTCTGACAGCATTAAAATGCTTTTTGTATTTATGTTAAAATTTATTCAATAAATTAGATATTGTGCACTATAGGAAACTTTTCCCTAATACACAGCATTATCACAATTAGAAAATTCGGTTGTTTTTAACTTAAACTATCTGAAATTTTACTGAATGAGAAGTTTCACCATGCTGGCTCTAAGTTTTCATTTAGAATTGAGAATAATGACAGGGAAGTCACTATTTCTTAGAGAACAACAATAAGCCCATGGATTTTCACCCAGGTCACTAACAGTGACTGGAGAAAAACTGGGGAGAAAATTGAAAGGATTTGAAAAAAGTAAGCGACACTCTCAAAGCAATAATATTTTTGACATGTTCTTATTAGTATGATAGCTCATTCTGTTCTATGAGATGCTAGGTTGATAACCTAGTGCAAAGTTGCTGCCTACTAAAGAATAAATTTTCTTATCTAGTAAATACAGATGTTTTCATCCCTACTGCCTATTTTAGGATTTATAGTTTGTCCTCAAATCTGAGTCATGCCAACATAAATCAAGCCTCAAAGTGAATTCCTTACTGGAATTCAATTTCAGTACTTTACCCATCAGTGTTCCTGGCGTAGAGTGTGGTGGAGTTCTGCTCTGATGTTTGCATCCAAAAGTTACATGGTCGTGTGTGACTCAGAAAAAGTGTCACTGTCACAGGAGAGAAATGGGCTCAAAGGACCTACCAAAGGTAGATTTACCATTGACTTCCATTTAATCAGGAAGATTAAGGTAAGTAAATACAAATCTGTGATAAAAACAACCTCTAAAACGTGTTGTGTTTTTTGAGGGAAGCACAAACAGCTTTCAAGCAAATCCAGAACTGTTTTCAGAGCAAGAAAAACAATGTCATTGTGTGTCACCCTGAAAGCTGGTTTTACCTGGGTACACAGCAAAGTTCCTGCTCTAAGGAAGGAAGCTGTGTAGATTTACAAAAGACTGGTACTTTGTCCAACAGAACCACGTCATCACTGCAGGCTGTTATCATAAAGAACTGTGGATTTATTATTTGAGAGACAAAAATGCTATCAACTGGACTTGGTTTCCTTAAGTCTATAAACTAGATTCACAGACTTCAAAGCTCTAGGTTCAACACTTTTGCCTTTTTTACTAGATAAAACACAATGGCAGAGCTCTGACCCTCTACTGAGACAAATTCCTGAGAAAGATTTGTATGAGGACAGACTGCTTGCATATGTCCTTCACAGATGGATTTCTTCTGCTATCTATATCGCTGTTACTCATAGCTACTGTACACATCTTTAGTTTTGATGCAATGACAGTTTTGGATTTGTTCATGTACAATCTACAGTTTAATCACAACTCACAATTTTCTGTACTCAAAGGAGGCTTATAAGAAAGATGAGTACAAACATTTTAGCAGAGCCTGTTATGCTAGGACAAGAGATAATGGTTTGTGGGATGGTTTATACTAGATATAAGGAAGACATTTTTGAAAATGAGGATGATGAAACACTGGACAGGTTGCCCAGAGAGGCTGAAGAAGCCTGACTGGGCTCTGAGTAGCTTGATCTAGCTGAAGATGTCCCTGCTCATTGCAGTTGGGTTGGAGCTAGACAAGCCCTGAAGGTCCCTTCTAGTTCAAACTATGATTCTGAGAATTTATCTGAATCTTGCTTTTTACCCATTTATGTCATTGCACCTCAAAACACTTAGCTAAGAATGTGATAGCTTTTGAGGCAACAGAAACATGTAAAAACCACTTATGTATATATATTTATATGACATGGTCATTACCACCCAGCAGGAAGTGGCAGAGTCTGGCTACAAGCAGATCTTTGTGCAGTTTTCCAAGCAACACTGCCTCCAGTACTTATCTGACTGCTATTTGGTGCTTTTCAGAAAAAACGTGAAAATATGAACAAATACCAGAGGGTGGAGCATGATATGAAGGCTGTGAGGCTGCCAGAGGTGCTCAGAATTGACCTGAATCGTTCCTGTGGGACAGCAGCTAAAAGGGGCTGAGTGCTGGGTGATGAACTTTCTCCCAAATATATTTGCCATGTGAGCATATAACACAACCTTGCCCTCAATGCATATATTGCAGCTCTATTTCTAGCTGTGATTTGCAGCCAGTCCATTTTTCACTCATGTAAGAACTGCAGAATGATTAATATTTCCAAGTGTTTGTCCCATCAAGAAGAAACAAATCTGTATTTATATTTGCCTTGCTTTGTATTTATGGATAAAATTCCTAGGGACTTTCTTCTCTAACATACAGCTGCAGATACACACAGGTACATGGCACAGAAAAGATTTCCTAATTAATGTGTGCTGCAGAAGTGAGTGTGTCCCAACAGTATTCAATGATAGAGATGCTTGGGAAAATAAGGGAGAGCAACCAAACAGCATTTAAGGACTTTGAGAAATGTCTGCACTGAGAAGATGCTGCTGATCAAGAGATACTCACCAGGAATACAGGAGTCCATAGACAGGAAGTTGTATTTCACATAAGAAATTATTTTCAGCCTTTCTCCAGCCCTGTCAAAGCAAGAAGGAAATAGAGAGGATGGAATTACATGTGACCCCAATAATGTTTGATCTTGGCTGGGAGAACCACGGTGAGCAGTAATCAGGGCTGATGTCAGAAGTTCCCCTGTGAGCTCCAGGGACAGGATTTTCAGGGGGCAGAGCTGCACTCACTGCACTGCAGAGGCTCCAGGCAGCTCCCACCAGCCCATCCTGCTCCCATCCTGCTCTCCAGCTCTGTTCAGATGATTTCCTTGTGCTGTTTAATTGCAAGATCTTTCTAGCTCCTTGCACACTCCCACACTGCAGGTTCATTATCTAAGCCCTCTCTTTACCCAAATCCTCTGCCCTGAGTGGTCCCACTCAACACACAGAGTAAACATTCACAATTGCACCAGGGCTCTTTTTATACTCAAGCCAACAACCACCCTGTAAAAAAAAGCCACACAAAATCTAGTTATAAGTGGGAAGTTGTGAAATAGGTATAGCATTAAGAAAAAGGAAAGGAAGTGATTTTATAAGTGTATTAGCAGGGAAAAACATCAAACAAGGAACCTCTACAGCAGTGAAATTTGGAGCCTAAATCAAGAAGATATCCACAAAGAGGCAACAGAGACCTTGCTGTTCTTGTGATTGCTGAGGCTGCTATTAGGCCTCCTGCCATTCAGCAAAGCAACTGCTGTTGTCTTTGAGAGCACCAATTCAGGATCTGCTTCAGTGGCTGTAATTTAATAGTAAAGGCATCAGAGGTTGAAAATGGGAACTTGGCATGCCTGGGAGAAGAGGCTTTTTTGTGTGTGAATCACTAAACTTCCAAATGCTTTCTGCAACTCTGCTTCCCTCAGTCATTTTCTTTTTCAGGAAATGTATAGCCTCAGCATGTCAGAAATGAAAATACCATGGATAACCAGCCTGTGTTAAAATCCCAGAGGTTTATACTGAGGTGCAAAGTCAATTTGAGAAATATTAGAAAGCCCAAAGAAGCAGAGTCCTTCTTTCTGCCCTGTTCGTGGGTGCTCCTCTCGAACCAGGCTCTGGACTGCAGGCTGTGCAGCTTCATTACATTAGGCAGCAAACTTCAGGCTCCAGGGCAGTTTGGTGAAACTCATGGCCTTGTATCCAGGGCTCACAGAGATGCTGTGGCTCAGATGAGTCACAGCTTGTTTGCATTCCCTGAGCCCTGGGCATGAGCTAGCACAGCAAAGTGTTGGGCTGTGCAGAGCTGGAGCAAAGGCTGGAGCACCTGTGAGTGACTTAAGCAGACTGGGCACTGTCCATGCCAACAATAGCAAGAGAGCCACACTGGCTCCAAAGGAGCCAACACAGCTCTGGATGTTATGTAAGTCACTGCTAACCATCACATGGGCAGCAGCATCAATCTCTTCTTCACCATCCCCTAATTCCCATATGAAACTGGCATCATTCCACTGGGCATTTTGCCTTGGTGACCCAGCTTTGGGCATAATTTTCATTTGCCTATCTTTAAGCCCACTGAGACCAGTGCAGTGAACTTTTCCTGGTCCCAGGGAATGTCACCCTCTCATGCTCTTCCAGTTCTCTTTTACATGAAAGTTCTGGCAAGTCAAGAAAGCACTAGTGCTGCTGAACATTCCCAGGCCTCTTCTGTCAGTCTGACAGTCACAACACAATTAATACATTTTCAAAAATACTGTGTATCCTGTTAGTGCTATCTGCTGTTTAACACATTAGGATGATGTTTTTTGCTAGGTTAAGAACTAAGATGAAGCCTCAGCACTTAAGTCTGATGCCCATGGCAGTTTTAAGCACTGAGCTGAAAGCAGGATGTGGCTGTAGCTGAGACAGGTCATGGTGGTGAGTTTCCTCATATGGAAAATAAAATTCTCCACTCCTATGGACAACCACATGAATACCTAAATAGTGTGGCAGCTGCTGAATTTTGCTGTGATAGAGTGAAATCCTTACAATAAAGATGGAGAAAGTGAGAGGCAAAAGTGCCCATGTCCATGTAACCTCAAGTCCAGCCCAGAGTACTGCTGGTGGGGGCAGAACTGGGGCCAGGCTGGTCTGCAGCTGTGCTGGCCAGGGCCTGGAGCAGAGAGCCCAGCTGAAGGACAGGGATGAGATCTCCAGCCAAAACTTTTTTATTTCCCATAAACAACCTGCATTTTAAAAAAATTATCGTTTTTAAAGAACTTACATTTTCCAAAGAATCTAGTTTTCACTAAAAAAAATATCCAAAATTGGGTCTTTATGCTACTATATATACAAGAATATACAAATACATTTCTCCTTTGTCCCAGTTCTCTTCCTCTGCAACCCAGGGAGACAAGGCAGGGTTCTGCAGATGGAACCTGCTGTTCAGTTTATAGAACCTCTAAAATAAAAAAAATAGTACATTCTGGAAGAGCTCTTTAACACAAGGGTGCCTATGGCTGATGCTGAATCATGCTCTGCTGAGCTTTAGGGAAAAGAAAACACAAGTGACTTTGAGCCCCACTGCAACTGTAACTGATATTCTATTTGAATTAAGCATTTCATTTACTCTGCCACAGTGCCTGTGACCTTTTCAACTGCAGTTTGGCTCTAAATGACTGATGTTCTCCACGTCACACACGAGGCTTAACAGACTTGTTCTGTCAAAGAATGAAAATAGCTCTGTGGGTATTTTGTCTCCCTGTTTCACAGAGAGATAACAGTGAATGAAATAAAAAGTAATGGTGTGGAAGAGATCATGCTGCTGCTCTCCAAGGGTCATGTGTATATGGCTGATGAGGAACCTTGGCACTTCAGCTGTCTAGTGAATTAAGAAACAGGGATGGGCAGCAGCCGCTGTGCAGGCTGAGCACGTGCTGCACGTGTCTTCAGAGCCAATGTGACCTCAGCAGGAAATTCAGGCCACACTCCCAGGGATGAACTTTCAGAATAAATGTTCTCTAGTTGGGTAAGCTCTTGAAACCCTTGGTTTTCCTCATTGCCTAGGGTTTACAGGTGGATTGAAATTATTTTATGGGTGAGTGGCCCACCTGTCCCCCTACTCTAGACATGCAGCCCCTTATCAGAAGGGTGCAGTGCCAGAGCTTGAAGAGAGCTTCAAGTTGTTTGCACACATTGTGTAGCTGCTGATTTTATTTGTCTCTTCTCAGAAAATGGAAATATCTTCCTCCAGAAAAGAGAAATAGCAAAATATTTTAAAATATCTCTGCATTAGTGAGTCCCAGGGATTATTTGGTTGGAGCAGCATCAAAACCCATTTTCATATTGTACTTTTCTTATGTTTCAGGTTTAGTCTCTTTCAAAACACCTTAAGGAGAGAAGTAAGGTCCCTCCCTGGATGTCAAAAGTCCCCATGGCACAGGGAGAGGTGACACCAGGTGCCTCAGCAAGACACACACAGCCTGGAGCACCTGAAAAACAGACCTGGAAGCTGGAGGAAAGCTGCAGCTGGCTGTTTCTTTGGGATGGCACAGAGTCACCTGTAGTTACCTGTGTCACTCTCTTTATCACAGACAGCAAAAGGCACAGCCAAATGCAGCTGGATGGCTTGGGGCTGGAATTGAACACAGGGAAGGAGATAATCAGAATCACAGGTTCAACTAGGTTGGAAAAGACTTTGAGATCATCAAGTCCAACTTATGACCAAACATCACCTTGTCAACCAGGCCATGACACTGATTGCCACATCTAGTCTATCCTCAAACACCTCCAGGGACAGTGACTCTACCACCTCCTGGGCAGCCCATTCCAATCTCAAATCACCGTTTCTGTGGAGAAATTCCTTCTAGTGTCCAATCTAAACCTTTCTAGGCACAGCTTAAGACTATGTCCTCACTGCTGGTTTCCCGGGAGAAGAGACTGACCTCAGCTGGCTACAGCCTCCTTTCAGGGAGTTGCACAGTGAAGTCTCCCCTGAGCCTTCTCCAGCTCAGCAACCCCAGCTCCTCAGCCATTCCTCACAGGATTTGTATTCCAGACCTTTCACCGGCCTTGCTGCCCTTCTCTGGACACTCCTCAACATCCCCCCTATTTAAAGGGCTCAGAAATGAATGCAGTCCTCAAGGTGTGGCCACAGCAGTGGTAAGGGGAAGAATCACTTCTTGAGTCCTGCTGGCCAAACTTTTCCTGATACAGGCCAGGAAAATGTGGAGGCAGAAATGGCTGAGTAGGGATGAGGAGGGACAAACAATCTCTTTTAGCAGCTCTGCTGGCTTTCAGTGCTTGTTGAACTATAGCCTGATATTAACCCACAGAGATACAGCAGAGATGAGCTGCTGCTCAGGCATGGATGGCCCTAGAGTGTGCACAGGCCAGTGTCAAGTGTACATGGAGTCATGTAATCAGCAACACAAAAGTGCTGTCAGGTCCTGTGCAACACTGTGAAAGCCCAGCTCCACACAGGAGAAAATATCACTTCTGGCAAGGGTCCACTCACTTTCCAGTGAAGGATGCTGCAATGTTTGCAAAATGGACCTGGAGAATACTACAGGAAAAAGAAGAGTCAAGAAACAGAAATTATTGGATCTGATATGCACAGCCAGTTCAGTCTTCAGTTCAGTCTTTGAGGATGCAGATGCATGCATGATGCATCCCATGGGTGTTCACTGAGAATCAAAGGGCTTGGCTGTAACAGCCATAACACTCTGTGCTTGTGTGGATAAGCTGGAAAGATGAGAAACTGGTGGGAACAGTGCACTGAGAGCCCTCAGAGGAGCACCAGAAGGACTCCAAAGCAGCCAGGGAAGGTGGGAGGCAGCCTTTTCCTGCAGCACTGAGGGGGAGAGCCAGAGGGCTCTGGCCAGAGGTCGAAGTCCAGCCCATTGGAGACCCACCAAGCAGACCAGAGGAACCACCAGAGGAGATAGACTCAGCTGCACTATAATATAGGCCAGGATATTACCTTCATACTCTAAAATAAGGGGAGAGGAAACTGAGGAAACTCACAGTCACAGCAGATTGGCATTAATGAGTACAAATCCAATCAATCTTCATGGGCCCCAGCCAGTACTTTGACAGATTAGTCGTTTTTAGTGGATTTCATGGATTAGTCCTTTGAAGCGAGCACACAAATTCCTCATCACACGTGGGGGGAAGGAGTTTCACAGGTTTTCAAAGGGAGATCCAATCTGCCTAACAGATGTACCTAAAATCATAACCCATTTGGCTAATTGCTCATAACTGACACAAAACTCACAGGTACCATGGCTGTTGGCTCCAAGCTAAGGCTTGTACCAGCTCTGACAGCGATCTGGGGATGGGAACCAGCAACATACAATGCCACAAAGGTGATGTCTGGTGGCCAAGGCAAGCCCCATCAGTGGTCAGCTCTGCTTTCTCACATTTCCTTGTGTTAGCAGAGTGCAGGGAGGACACCCACACAGAGTTAATTCGCCTCTATAGTTGACTGCAAAAACTATCTATGCTGCAGGTGAATAATGCTTTATATTACAGCACAGAGTGTGAGTTGAGAGCCAGGCTCACCTCCCACACACATATCTTGTAATATCAATATATGTGACTCACCCTTCAGCTGCTCCTATAAGAAACCAAGAAATATTTCATAAAAACCTATCCAGAGACTTATTTGTCTTCAGAAAAAAAATAAATTATAAGCCATGTGTCCTTTCTCTTTTTTTTTTTTTTTTAATTCAAGCTTTATCTCAGAGTAATGTGTTCTGCCCAAAGCTTTCTGCACACTCCTAAATACCACAGGTATGGGAATTCATTGAACAATTATTCATTGTGCTGCCCTATCCAATTCCTTTCTTTATTTGCAGAAGCAGTTTTCTGTTAGGAAATGCAAGTATAGTTAACTGCATTCATAACCCTTCTTCTCTGCTTTCCAAGACTTCCCATCCTTATTCTTGTCTCTTTACAACTTATTTCCCTGCACCAAGGAGAACAGAACATTCTGTATCCTATTTGAAACTCTTACTGATCTCCTGCTGTTTTCCAATATTGTAGATATTGTTTTTTTTCCCCCAAAAAAAGAAAAAAAAAAGTTGTTTGTTTCTTTGGTTTTTTTTTACTTTATCACCATTATTGTAAAAACTGACAGGAGCTCCTTTCCAGACTGTAAAATCAACATGCTTGTAGATGTGCAGTCAGAACTTGCAATGGTTAGTTATAAGGTGATTATCCATAGCAACTGTCAGCTTGTTTCAGAGCCCAGTTGTTAGGCAAGCACACTGTTTATTCTGTGCATATTTGCAGCATTTTGTTAGATTTTGCCAGTAGATAATTGCTGCTCCTCAGTACTCTCTTATCTTCTCTAAGGGAAGATCATGTGTGGGCCACTTGCCACAGATACACTGATTGCCATAAAAAATCTCAGCATGGGTTTCAGTTACTTATCATTGTTTTCCCATATTTAGAGGACAGGATATAGCTTTTGACAAATTAGGGCTTTCTTACAGCTAAAAGATAATTCAGTATTTCTCCAGTTCTATTTAAATTATTTAGTCCTATTGTATATGTCAATTATGCTCTCAAAATTGAGACTGTCATCACAATAAGCATTTTGCCTGGCACTTTGCAGAACTGCAGAGGAAAAAAGTTCCTGCTCTAAAGAAGCTTACAGTCCAAGAGCTACAATGGGGGTAACCAAAAGGTGTGACACTGGTGAGCAGAGCAGAGAGGTGTGTGTGACAGGCTGTGTGATGCTCTCAATGGAGAGAGAGCAGGATGAGTGTTTCCAGTGCCAGCACCACCTTCCTGTCTTAAACCAAAAGAAGCTCAATGGCAAAGACCACTGATGAAGGCTTTCTAATCAATCCCAAGCACAAATACAGGCTGGGCAAAGAACAGATTGAGAGCAGCCCTGAGGAGAAGGACTTGGGCTGTTGGTTGATGAGAAGCTTGGCATGACCCAGCAATGTGTGCTTGCAATCCAGAAAGTCAAATGTGTCCTGGGCTGCATCAAAGGCAGCGTGGTCAGAAGGTCAAGGGCAGGGATTCTGTGCTCTGCTCTGCTCTCATGACATTCCTCCTGCAGTGCTGCACCCAGCTCTGGGGTCCTAGGGGACATGAACCTGTGGGTACAGATGAGGGCCATGAGGATGAGCAGAGGGATGGAGCACCTCTCTTGTGAAGACAGCTTGAGAGAGTTGGGGTTGTTTAGCCTGGAGAAGGCTCCAGGCTGAGCTTATAGCAGCCTTCTAGTGCCTAAAGGGGCCTACAAAAAAGCCAGAAAGGAACTTTTGACAAGGGTGTGCTGTAACAGAACAAGGAATGACAGCTTCAACTGATACACAGTAGGTTTAGATAAGACATAAGAAATAAATTTTTTTCTACAGAAATTGTAAGGTAGTTGAAAAGATTGTCTAGAGAACTTATTGATGCTGCCTCCCTGGAAGTGTTCAAGACCAGCTGGGATGGGACTTTGACAACATGGTCTGGTGGAAGGGTTCTTGCACAAGGCAGGGGCATGGAATGAGATGGTCCCTAAGGTCCCTTCCCACCGAACCGTTCTGTGACTCTCTGAATTCAGGGAGTTTTGGCACCCGAAGCATTGCTCGGGTTGCTGAAAATGCTCAGAGAAGCAGAGCACCCCTCACAGCACTGCCAGTGCCCTCCCTGCACGGCTCCGGTTCGGCTGAAAGAGCCTTTTCCCTTCCATCCTTTTGCCCCGTAGCTGGGAAACGGAGCCCGAACAGCCCGGTCTGGAGCGGGAAGCGAGCAGAGGAATGAACGGAGTGCGAGAATCCCTCCGCTGTCCTGGGCCGGGCTGTGCCGGGCTGTGCCGGTGTCCCGGTGTCCCTGTGTCTGTCCCGGTGTCCCAGTGTCTGTCCCGCTGTCTATACCGGTGTCTGTCCCCGTGTCTGTCCCCGTGTCTGTCCCTCTGTCTTGCTGTCTGTCCCGCTGTCTGTCCCGCTGTCCCGCTGTCCCGCTGTCCCCGTGTATGTCCCGCTGTCCCTGTGTCTGTCCCGCTGTCTGTCCCCGTGTCTGTCCCGCTGTCCCGCTGTCTGTCCCGCTGTCCCCGTGTCTGTCCCGCTGTCTATCCCGGTATCTGTCCCGGTGTCTGTCCCAGTGTCTGTCCCGCTGTCTGTCCCAGTGTCTCTCCCCGTGTCTGTCCCGCTGTCTGTCCCCGTGTCTGTCCCGCTGTCACTCCCCCTGTCGGTCCCGCTGTCCCGCTGCCCCGCTGTCTGTCCCCATGTCTGTCCCGCTGTCTGTCCCCGTGTCTGTCCCCGTGTCTGACCTGCTGTCTATCCCGCTGTCTGCCCCGCTGTCTGTCCCCGTGTCTGTCCCGCTGTCTATACCGCTGTCTGTCCCCGCTGTCCCGCTGTCTCTCCCGCTGTCGCCTTCGTGTCTGTCCCGCTGTCTGTCCCCGTGTCTGTCCCGCTGTCCCCGTGTCTGTCCCGCTGTCTGTCCCCGTGGCTGTCCCGGTCCCGCTGTCCCCGTGTCTGTCCCCCTGTCTGTCCCGCTGTCCCGCTGTCCCGCTGCCCCGCTGTCTGTCCCCATGTCTGTCCCGCTGTCTGTCCCCGTGTCTGTCCCGCTGTCCCGCTGCCCCGCTGTCTGTCCCCGTGTCTGTCCCGGTGTCTGTCCCGCTGTCCCCGCTGTCTGTCCCCGTGTCTGTCCCGCTGTCTGTCCCGCTGTCCCGGTCCCGCTCGGTGACACGAGGTGGCAGCAGCCGCTCGCGTTTGGCAGCGCCGCGCTCTCCGTGCCGCCGCTCTCGCTGGCTCTGTGAAGGTGCTCTTCACCTCATTTTCCAGCCATTTTGTGAGAGCCAGTGCTCCGATAGAAGGGGGACAAACGCCTTTTTCACTCTGTCCGCGCTTAACTGGTCTGTGCGCTGGAACAGAGCCGGGTGATTTTCCGCGCTCGCTCGGAGCTCTGCTCGAGCCAGGCTGTCGTTTCAGTGTGTGGGTAGAGAGCAGGCTGAGATCCCGCCCGGAGCGCTGTTCCAGCAGCTCCTGCCTGTCAGTGTGCAGGTGAATGCGGCTGAAGCCAGGGATGCTCCAGCGCTGACCTCAGCGGTGCCAGCCCGCTGTGCCTCGGGGCGCACAGCTGCTTTACCCTTTGAAATTCTGCTTTTCTAATACTTCTCATTTAATTGCTGTGTCAGGGAAGATCCACATCCATTGGCTGCAGTGGGATTCAGCCCGTGTTTTTATACCACTGTTCAATTGCAATGTTGCATTTCATTGAGGAACTCTTGTGTAATTGGAAGGGCATGTGGAAATATATCGTATTATACAGCTGCTTCCAGCACAAACTGCTCAGCTTGTCTTGTACAGCTTGAATAAATCTTTAGATCAAGTTCACCTCCTGAGTGACCCACAGATCAGTGCTGAGCTTTGCTGTGGTATTCAATTATTTATTCATTATGTTTTCCTCATTCTCATGGCAAAAAGAAAGATTTAAAGAGTCATTATGGTGTTTATGGAAGTGTTAACCAATTAAAAGCTCAAGGTTGCATGCTATTTCTTCTGAACAATAAAGTAAAAAAAAAAAAATCAGGAGAATGATTGATACAGTTAATATATTTATTGGCATTAGTACATTCTCTTTTATTGCTGGGATCAGAGTGACATCATTCATCATAAAGACAGCATAATTGTCTCTGAATGTTATAAAAGGTGAAATTCATTCTCCTGGAAATTAAAGAGAACACTGCAAAGCTTCAGTTAAAAAAAAAAGCTGAAGAAAAGGACTGAATGATACAGATGATAAAATGTACTGGCTTTAAATTTCTGTCCATAAACCTGGAATAAAGCTACTGAGAATTAGTCCAAAATGAAGATTGTAATGCAATAACCTGAAATTAGTTTAGGCGGTCCTCTAATCTCATTTTTCATGAGGTAGGACTATTCATCATAAAATCTGTTTTACTTCGTTGGCAGTATTTCAGCTGTCTACTCACTGAATGAAAACAGTAAAGGAGTGAAGACACCAAATTAAATATATGTTATTTGTTCTGGCAGAATTATTTCACTCTCAGCAAAGCAAAGTAGACACAGCAACATTTTCTACCTGGTTTTGCTCCCCACACTCAGAACTACTCTGATCCCTTACTCCCCTTTTTTGTATGCAGGTTTGGCTTTAGGAGGAGACCTTCACCTGATTAAGTGCCTCTCTCATAGGATTTTAACTTTGCTTAGGTTTTGCTTTTATCTCCCTGTGTAATTTCTTATCTACAAAGAGACTCTGAAGACCTCTGCGCTACTCCTTTGAAGATCAACTCTGCCTCTCTTGCCTGTATCAAATAATTCTCATCCTGTGGGTCTGGATGGGGTCCTCTTCCAGTTTGATGCTGCCTAAGAAATGAGATGCAAAAAGAGAGAGGTACAGGGGGGAAAAAAGGCTGAATGTTCTTACTCAGGACTCTACTAAAGGCTCCACTAGAGCCACGTGCTCCTCCTTGCCTGAGCAAACCTGTCCAGAGCTGGCTCGTGCTCACACCACGTTTGCTGTGGGAGTGTCATCCACACAAGTTACCTACCCATGGGAAGGGAAGCTCCCATTGCAAGATGGCCAGCACAGTTTTTCATACTGTAAATCAAGGTGGATGTCTCTGGTGACTTAGAACTAGCCTTCGGAATTATGCAATAGCTGTACATGCCTGGTTTAATCCAAGTATGTTTAAAATTAGCCTTTAATCTTTTGCAAGCCCTGATGTTCCGAAAAATGAAATTGTCAGTGCCAACCAGACCAACTAAGCAGTATTAATTAACACCAGGAGAAAATCACAAAGGATTCTCTTTGATCATTACTTGAAGACATTTTGTGCTTACCTTTAATTTCCTCTCCTGATTTGAAATAGAAAGTTCAGGTTATAGCTCTTTGTTAGAATAATAATTACAACAATCTAGTCTCTGCATATACATTGTTTAGCTAAAGGACACTAATTATGTGCATAGGTTAACAGACTAATTGAGGTTAAACCTGAAACGGAGCAGCCCTTAGATTCTTCAGGATGCAAAATTTTCTATTAAACATGGCAGTGTCAACCCAACTCTTAATTGTTTTCTCTTTCTTCAAAAGAATCCTCAAGACAGCTTCTGAGTTCTCCTCTCAAAAGGTACAGCTTTTTAAACATTTCTTGAAGGGTTTCTCTGCCCTGTAGATGTTTAGGAAATCACCAAAAGAGTTCAGACTAAAGGGTTTTCAGCTGATGCTCACTGCAGGGTGCCCTGATGGAACCGGACAGAGGAGACACGGCCAGCCCATGATGTGTCCAGCCCTGAAGGAGAAATGGCAACCAGGGATGGGATGTCACTGCCGTTCCCCTCAGGGAATTCCCTTCCCTGGGAGTTGTACCTGCACTCCTGGGGCAGCAGTACTGCACAGTGCCCCAGCACTGAGCAGATCGGGTGTCTCAGCTGACCCCTGAGCCTGCTCCTGGGTTTACCTTTACAGCAAAGTGAGAGCTGTAAGGGGAGTAGCGCCGTGGGTGCCTGGAGAAGGCCACAACATTTTACCATTTTATGCCAAAAGTAAAGAGAGGAGACGGCCTTTGGGTACTTTGTTGCCAGGAAAGCAAGAGGCAACTAAAGTGCCTCAACAAAAGGGAACTCTCTCTGTGTCTACCCTACATTATGGCCAAAATTTTGAGATATGGAGGAAAAGCACAGAACAGTCTCAAAAGAATTAGCTAATCTGGGGTCAAGGCTTTCCCCTTTTGAGAAATCTGAGGTAATTCCATTAGCCAGTGCAGCTATTCCAGGTTTTAGCACACACAGTCCCTGACTAAACATGGACTCTGCAGCTGTCCTTGGCAGGATAATGATTACAAGAGATAATCTTCATGTTTCAAGAAGCATTGCTGACAGAACTCAGAAAGAAATGCCTTCTCTCTCTCTCACAGTAGCAAGAGTATTTCATAGCTATCCAGATGCATTATGAGAACTTTATGTCTTTCTCTAAAACAAATGGTGGAAAGCATTGTCAGAGAAAGCACAGATGGATTGTGTTTCTCCCTGCCATGCATCACTATTGTTAGACGAAGATTAAATTTCTCTTTTGTATTTAGGCAATCTTGCCTTTATTTTCTTCCTAATAGCAGCTGGAGGAAAAATGCTATAAATCTGTTTATTATGCATTCACCACATGACTACTCAGTACTTCTTATACACAGCTCTAGTTCTGCTGTTGTTTAAATCAAAAATTGAGCTCAGTGTTTGTTAACAATGTCGGGATCTGTTTGATGGTCCTTCCTCTGCTCCATTGGTGATCACATCGCTGGAGCGCAGGGCAGGAGGAGACAAGGTTACAAATACTGGCACTGTTTCATATTGACTATTTTACTGCCTCTGTGTCTGTGCTCAGATCTTTGCTAACTCCTAAAGATTTACATCCCAATCCATCCAAATCACTGTGCAGGGCTAGGTTAACCTTGACAAAGCTGTATCCTTCAGTGCTGAATTTAAAGCTAGAAAAATTGAGTTTCATCTTAGAGAGATTAGTGATTTCTTTTCCAAATCAGCCACATTCAAGAGCAACGTGCAGCAAAATTTCCTCCTCTAGACATTACCAAGAAGAATATGGACAAATAAAATGAACTCAGCCATTAAAAGCACTGTGGCTTCTCTCAGAGAAGAAGGATGTTTAAAAGTCATACAGAACAGAGGAACTCAGGCACAGGTGCATGGCATCTGACACTGAAATGATCATGTTGTTTCTGCTGAAAGTCAAAAACAGCATAGTTAGTAAGCTCTCTATCTTTGCTGCTAGGCAGAAAATATATACCCTTAGTTGTTTTCATTATAAATAATTTATTATCCACCATTTCAAGCCACATACCAGCTGCTGTTTATTCAAGTTCTGTAATTGTTTCAGTTCCTTGATATTAAGGAACCAGCCATTAATATCAAATAACAATAAGCACTTAATAACAATTTATTACCAAAGAGATAGATTAATGACAATTTCAGGAAACTTTCTCTTCAGGGAAGTCCTAAGAAGTGCTATGCCATCGGATGCAAGTGTTTAAAAATTTAGGTGCTTGTGACAATGGCTATTAAGTTCTATTTGTGTGTGTCTGCAGTGCTCAGCAGTGTAATGAGGTGACATCTCTGTCAAGATCCTCTAGGTGCTGCCACAGTACCAAAAAAGGATGGAGTGCTGCATTTGTTTCATTGCTGGAAAGAGACAGTAATCAGGTAAGCTGCTATTGCTGCTATTCTAGCAGGCTTTTAAATAAATACTGAGAAGTAGTATTTTTCCTTTGCAGTTCTTTGGTCAACAGTTTAATTGCAATAATTTCTCAAAGAAAATATCCATGCATCAACATCCCTTCTGAAAGGAGAAACCTCTTAAATACATGGTATGTAGAAATGTCAGTGTACTTTTTAAAAATATGAAAAGATTTAAAAAGAAGGTTAAAATTCAAATTCAATTTGAAGTTTTTCTGCTTTATTTCCTCACCTACCAAGTCTCACTGGCACACAGAGACATGGTCTTCTTTACTGCTTGCAGAAAAGTCTGCCTCTCTCCCCCACAATTTCAAACAATGATCAGCTACAAGGACTGAAAGCTAATGGAAATCATTTCAGTCTAAAAATGTTGGCAGGTTTAATGCAGCTGTTTGTTTAAAAACATTTTCCAATGTTGTTTTTTATTCGCAGACCAAAGACTTAAAAAAAATCTTGCTCATCAGCAGCTCCCAAGGATTTTACTTCAGTGCCCCATCCCTCAGATGGGATGGAGCAGCACAGGAATCCTGGTTTACACTGAGGACTGGGTCTGAAAGCACTGCTCAGGGACATGGTGCTGCTCAGCACTTGGATGCAGCTGTCCTCCAGACCCAGGGGCTCAGTACCTATCTCTGTGAGCCATGCTAAGACTTTGTCCCCATTATCTCAGAGATTAGCACACAGAGAATCTGTAGAATCTGGGTTTGTATTAAAAAACCCAACCTCAATTACATACACATCAGTCACAGCTGTAACTGCAGCACCAAATCTTCAGGGATGCTGAGTCTGGGTGACTTACATGATGCCAGCATCAGAGTTTCCAGCCTGAACACAATGTCACCTCACCTGTGCTCTGAGCACTTCCAGAGAGATCCCCAGAAGGAGACACAAGTTTCATGTGGGAAAGGGCAGTTGCCACAACAGCTCCTAACCAGAGCTGATTTTATTTATGGTTGGGCCTTGTCTTTAATCTGAACTACTCTATTTCCTGGTAAAGCCCCTCTCTGTGAGATTTAAGAGTCTTTTGGAGCCTGCTGAGAGGATGGGTGTAAATTTGGCCTCAAATAGAAATAAACTTCATTAGGTACTGGTGTGCCTGCCTGGATAGCAATTTAAATTCTTCCTCTCTGCACCAGAGTGCCTCTGTCTGAAGAGATGAGGAGTTTGATCAGCAGCCAAGGCCAGGACTCATCAGGGAAAAGCTTGAATGGACAGAAAACTTATATCATGATAATTACTTATGAGGAAGATACTAGGTTCTTTTATGTCTACTAATACAAGGAATATCAGTGTAAATTGAAATTATATACATATAAATACCTAAAACTTCTCCTCCCTTTTACATCCAGACTCAAGAAAACTTTTTGTAACTTCTCACCTATTTTAATCAGCCTAACCACATTGTGTCCATGCAGAAGATAAATGCTGTTATTATTTAAAATTCCTAGCACCAGCTTCCAGAACTGCTGACAAGTCACTAATCCCAAGAAAATGTATGGTAGTTAATTAAAAGTAAAATGTGCAGAAGTTATCCAGTAGATTGCAATCAACAAGATTCACGGAATGAACATTTTGTTCCTCACCACTGAGACAGGTTGCTTCCAACCCTTCCTCCTCCTCCCAGCGGACATTGGGATAACGATGAATACAAAATGAAACAGATTAACAAACATGGCCCAGCCCCAGAAGCAAATAAATCATCTTTCAGAGCCAAGTACGTGGAGATATGTATTTCACCTTTTTTCAGAGCTGTCCTGCTGGCCAGGGAGGGGGTTTGTTCATTTTACTTAACCTTGAGCTGGAAACCTGGCAAACTCAGAAGACTCCCAATAGCACAGGGCAGTGCTGATGCACCTTGAGGCAGGATGGGGTGGAACTGGGATCACCCCACTCAGCCAGAGACCCTCTGTGAGCCATGGAGAAGGAGAAGCCTCTCAGAGGGGGCTGCAGGAATGCCTGGGTGTAATCCCTGAATGTCAGAGATGGTGTTGGGATGCTCTCTGTGTGGCTGCTGAGGTGATGCCAGCACAGCTCTGCTGCTGGTGCAGGTGGCAAGCAGCTCCTGCAGGCACAGGGAAACATTCCCTCCACCTTACTAGCCCTGCCTGGTGCCACAGGGAGCAGCTCACACAGAGGGACTGGGGCAAGCAGGAAAATGGTCAGAAATTGAGCTACCATCTTGCTTCACATCCCCAGAAATGCTCCTAGAAAAGTGCAAAGCTTTAGTGGCTGAAGCCAGCCTAGAGGACAGTCAGAATTCTCACCAACAAGTCAGACTTTCATGGACTCCAGTAAAAAAACTCTTTCTTAAAAGTGATGTCTGGAGTCAACAGGTGGATGTCTCCATGGATATCCAGGGTTAGTAGGCACCCAGTGTTTGCCCATGGTGAGAGAGGACATCACCAATATGACCTCAGAGATTCAAGATGCAGCAAAGTGAACGGCTCAAATATGGGACCTTGTGAATGAAACAAATGGACCAAGGTTTTTGTCATGATAACAGGGTGACCATTACCTTTCTGAGCTATTTGCTGCCTCAAAAGCAAAGCTTATTGGGAACACACAACCACTGTTAGAACCATATATTCATAAAATCCCAGGATGGTTTGAGGTGGAAGGGACCATAAAAATCTGCTAGTGCCAACGCCCCTGCCACCTCTGCCACAAGCAGGAACACTTTCCACTAGACCAAGTTTTTCACAGCCCCATCCAGGCCTGGTCTTGAAGACTTTCAGGGATAAGGCATCCGTAATTTCTCCAGGGAACCTATTCCAGTGCCTCACCACCCTCACAGTAAAGAATTTCTTCCTTGTACCTAATCTGAGATGACTCTCTTTCAGTTTAAAGCCACTGCCCCTATTAAAAGACAAAAGTCCTTCTCCAGCTTTTTTGCAGGCCCCTTTAGGCACTGCAAGGCTGCTATAAGGTCAGGTCAGAGCCTTCTCCTCTCCTGGCTGAGCCCCAACTCCCAGCCTGTGTTCACAGGAGGGGTGCTCCAGCCCTCTGATCATCTTCATGACCCTCCTCTGGACTTGTTCCAAGGTCCATATCCTTATTATTTTAGGTCCATAGAGCTGGATGCAGCATTCCAGGTGGGGCCTCATGAGAGCAAAGCAAAGGACAGACTCACCTTCCTTGACCTGCAGGTCATGTTCCTTTTATTGCAGCCAGGACATGTTTGGCTTTCTGGGCCCAAGCAAACACTGTCAGCTCATGTTGAACTTCTTGTTAACCAACAACTTCCCCAAGCATTTCTCCCCAGGGATGCTTTAAATCCATGCCCCACCCAGCCTGTATTTATGCTTTGGATTGTCCCCACCCAGGTGCAGGACCTTACACTTGGCATCACTGAACATCATGAGGACTGCATGGGCCCATTTTCCACCAGACCAGGCCTCTCTGGATGGCATCCCTTCCCTTCAGAGTGTCAACAGCAACACAGCTTGGTGTCTATGGCAAACCTGCTCTGGGTGCATTGGATCCCACTGTCCATGTCACTGACAAAGATGTCAAACAGTGCCAGTCCCAATGCCAATCCCCCAGGAATGACAATTGTCACTGGTCTCCTATTAGGACACTCTCCAGATGTAGCAAAGAAAAAATGAGCAGTGGATGGGCAAACAGTGCACCCATAACATCTTCATTCTTGAATTTCCCTTACAGGAGCCCTATCTCCTCTGACAGCCATAGCCAGACATGTGGTTTGATCTGGGGCTTTGAAAGGGGGGAAGTTTTAAAGACCCATTAACCAGGACCACAGGTGTGTGTCTCATCAAAGTGACAGCTTGTCATGGTTTTATGTCAGTTCCAACCAATGGAGGCAAGAGCATCACTGAATTGTGCAACTAGCCCTGCACCTTGCCTGTCTCCTTTTAGCACTGAGATCTTTTTCATGCAACAGTAGGCCTAGCATGGAAAAAGTAACTTTTCTGAGACCCATTTTATTCCTTTAAACAAGGTCATTAGAAACAGCAGATGCTATTCATCAGACCTGATGTGATTTGGGGAAGTAAATTTCAGTGCACTGTTTGAAGAAAGGGAGGGTAGCATTTATTAACTCAGCTGAACCTCTTCACCCAGCCCAAGCTGAATTACCCAAGATGCTGTAAATTTCAGGGAATGGGGAGATAAAGCACTGAAGTTATTGTGTTCCCATTGGATGCTGCAATTGAAACTGCTTCATTATCCTCTCAGCTATACTCAACAACTTCCCCAGCAAACAGAATTACAGAATATGTTGAGCTGGAAAGGACCTACAAGGACTCCCAGTAGGAGTCCAGCTCCTGTCCCTGCACAGCACATCCCCAGGAGTCACACCCTGTGCCTGACAGCACTGCCCAAACACTTCTTGAGCTCTGTCAGGCTGTGCTGTGACCACTGCCCTGGGGAGCTGTTCCAGTGCCCAAACCCCCTCTGGGTGAAGAACTTTTCTCTAATGTCCAGTCTAAACCACCCTGACACAACTTCAGGCCTTTCCCTCAGGTCCTGTCACTGCTGACCACAGAGATCAGTGCCTGCTCCTCCTCTTCCCCTTGAGAGGAAATTGTAACTGCAGTGAGGTCTCTCCTCAGGCTCTTTTCCAGACTGAACAAACCAAGTGACCTCAGGCTCCTCAGATCACTTCCCCTCAAGGACCTCCACCATCGTTGTTGTTCTTGGGATGCTCTCTAATAGCCTAGTATTTCATATTGTGTCACCCAGAACTGCACACAATATTTAGTGAGGCCACCCCAGCTCAGAGCAGAGCAGGACAATCCCTCCCTTGCCTGGCTGGCAATACTGGGCCTGATGTCCCCCAGGACAGGGTTGGCTCTCCTGGCTGCCAGGGCACTGCTGGCTCATGGTCAACCTGCCATTGACTGTGACCCCCAGCTCCCTTTCCATGGCTCTGCTCTCCAGCCTCTCATTCCCCAGTCTTTCTGTACATTCATGGATGCCCCATCCCAGGTGCAGAACCTGACACTTTCCCTTACTGAACTTTATATTGTCTGGGATTACCCAGTCCTCTGATTTGTCAAGATCTCCCTGCAGGACCTCCCTGCCTCTGAGGGAATCCACAGCTCCTCCCAGTTCTGTATCATCCTGCAAACTTGCTCAGTATTCCTTGCAGTCCTGTGTCCAAGTCATTTGAGAAGATGTTGAACAGCACAGAGCCCAAGATGAAGCCCTGCAGAACCCCATGAGAGACACTTTGCCAGTCTGATGTCACCTCATTCACTATAACCCACTGTGCCTGACCCATCAGTTGCTCACCCATCCCAAGTGTTTAACCATGTCTGCTGTCCAGAAAGATCCTCTGAGAGGCAGTATCAAAAGATTTACTGGAATCCAAAAAGATTACATCAACTGGCTTCCCTTAATCAACTACGTGGGTTGCCTTGATATGAAAGGAAATCAGGTTTGATATCAGGACTTTCCTCTCATGAAGCCATGCTGGATGTGACCTACAACTGCATTTCCTTTCAAGTATTTTTCAGAATAATATTTTGCTTAACTTTGCCAGGCACTGAAGTGAGACTGACAGGCCTGTAGTTTCTGGGCTCCTCCTTCTTGCCCTTCTTGAAAATCAGGACAATGTTTGCCAGCTTCCAACAGCTGGGACCTCTCTAGATTCCAAAATCTACTCAAAAATCAAGAGAGATTCATCAAGAGGGATGTCTTGTATTTCTAATTATAAGGGGAAGAAGGCAGAGTTTCCATCATATTTATGTTTAACACCTTTCTTGCAGAAAAAAAAAATATTTCCACATTCACAATTTAGATTTAAACAATTTTTATTAGAAAATGTAACATATGTTGCTATAAAACTATATAATTGTAAAATTTTACATTCCAAATTAGTTTATGGGTACTGTAAGGAAAAATATTCTGGTTTCACTATTTAACTTCAAATTTCCTGGTTTTATCTGAAAGAAGTAATTAATGTGTATTGAAGGAAAAGCATTCATTGGATGGAAAAAAGGCTTTTTCAGGTGCCCCATTTTTCTATTATTAATCTATTATCTAGGATTTATCTTCTATCTGTAACTCTCTCTAGTCTGTGTCACAATAGCACTTTCTTCCCTGAGTGTCTTATGTCCAAAAGAAGATAAAATGCACTTGTTTTGGGGGAGAAAGATTTGTTCTATTTAGATACAGACATATATCTGAGCACAGGCATAAAAACATCTCCTCTGACATTTAAAATTTTCCTTTGGTTTTATGGAAGACTAACTGAGCACAAATAACTTTGTGACCTGGAGTTCTAAGGTCTTTCTCCATCAAAATGAACAAAAAGGATTTACAGCAGCAAGGGAACTGAAGAGCAAGACCAGCAGATCTTTACTTATAAAGAATATCTGTAGAATAGGAGGCATCTACAGAGAAGAACTGTGCTGCACTGGTGAAAGAGAAAAAAGTTGAATATAACAGAGTGTTCAGAGAAAATTAGTATTCATAGAGATGAGTTCAGACTGACAGCTGAGAAAGAGTTTTGGCAGACAAATATTAGATAAATTAGAGTAGGATGATGGCAAGTGTATATGGGATTTTTTTAACTTTCACTCTTCACTTCCACTATTTTTCAGTTAAGCATCATTTTCCCTTACACAATATTTACAATCTCCACTCCAGCTGAACAAGGCTTACACAAATAGTTTTTGGAAGGCTGAAAGATGTAACCTCATATCTGGGAATATCAGAAATCATGGCCTTCCTACTAGTCTGAGTGCTGGACTTTTATCTAACTAATAGCTAATACATACTCATGGCAAAATGACAGAATTTACCTGGTCTCAGTGAGGAGGCAAGATCTTGCTCTTACCCTGCAGTCACATCTAGAATAAACTCCTAAAAATGTCTTCATTTCTAAGTAGGAGTTCTGAAGTTTAGGAAGCGGAGATGTGTTCACCATGACAGGTGTTTGCTGCACTTGTCACCTTCCTCATCTCCCCAAATGCTGCTCAATTCCTGCATGTACTTTTTCTTAACCCTGATGGCACAGAAAACCTTTCTGTACAGCTCTTGAGAAAGACAAAGCTACAATAGCTGGAAATAATTACAATTCTGATTTCTAGAGGTTAAAGTCAAAACCTTCCCTGAAATGTAATAACATGTTTTACTTGGACTGAGAACAGAAACAGAAGTAGAGCCATATGCCAATTTGTGTATCATTAGGCCCATTTAATTGAATTAATTTAGAGACAGATATATGGCAGGATGCTGCACATCCAGCTGTGGAGGCTGGAGCTACTGGTGCTGAGCTGCAGCAGCACAGCTCTCCCCCTGCCACCTGCCACTGCCCAGCTCTGCTGGCAGCTCCACACTTGCTGCTTCACCATCCTTGTTCCTTGCCTGGGCTGAAATTGTCTCCCACTGAATTTACAGATATGTCCTGCTGTCCACACCAACATCCCCAGGACTGCAGCCCTCAGCTATCCTGTGCTGCCTTCTGCATCTCAGATGGGCTCTTGCCACTCTTCTTGAGCCCTGGTTCCCAATGCTTCAGACATGTCTGAAATTAAGGTTCTGACTGTGTGTTCGTGAAGTCATTCATCTAAATTGCTGCATGTTTTCAGAGCCCAGCAAGGTTGGCAGATGTCTGTATCCTCGGTGAGACTGCTCAGTGTTTAGCCCTGGGAGGGACACACCAGGCACTGTGCAGCTCCTTCCCAGGTACAGGCTATTCCAGCTTCCCCTGCTGAGCTCTTCCAACTCTACTCACAATTTCTTTCACGTCCCTGGGCACAGCCAGCTCACAAATATGCAGCAGTATGAAAATTAAATCGAATTTAATTGCTAACTAAATATCACCATGGGCATTTTCTGATTGCACTGTGCTGGGAGGGGGGACAGCTGCTGCCATGTGCCATGTAATCTCCTGTGCTGGAATGCAGCAACAACTCTTTGAACAGGCATCAATGACAGATCTAAAACTTGGCTTTACACAGCTTAGATGTCATAGACTTCCTTCTCTTTAGAATAATGTAAGAGTGGATAAAGTCCTCTATCTTCATCTTGCTGATCCTTTCTTTGGTTCTGGCAAAGGAGTGGGTAGATATTTTTTAAAAGTACTGCAAGCTTTTAGAAGTATTGAATGCCTGGGTGATTTCTGCTTTTAGATGTCTGCAGTATCTTCAAATTTTTTCCCTCCTGCTATGCAGAATTTTGGGGCTTTTTTTTTACATATGACTTATCCCTTTTGCTGTTATAATGTCCATATAGTCTCCTGTTTTTTCACTGTCTCTAGTGAACATAGATATAGCCTGCAAATAAGCCAATATCTACAAGAGGTCTATACATTAGGCACAGGAGCCCTAGGAGGAAAAAAGAGAAAGCACTTTAAATAATGAGCAAGTTGTAAAAATTAATGCTTTTCATTTGATCATTTGAGCAGATTATCTGGAAAATCCCATTCTGCATCAGTAATGAGATGAGATATGAAGAACTATCTTTTGTTAACAGATGGACTTGATGATCTGAAAAGTTTTTTCCAACCTAAATTATTCTTCAACTCTATGTAAACTCTCACATCTAATAAATTATCATAAAACTAAAGAGCAACTGACCTGTTACAGATTGATTGCCCAAAGATGATAAAGTTTTGAATGTTCAAAGACAAAGATCCCAGTCCAATACATTTCCTATAATGCTGCATAGAAGAAATAAAAAATGAAGATGATAAAGAGCCTTGGACATTACATATTACAGCACTGGCTGATCTCTTATTTGTAAACATAGAGCACACAGATTTCAATGTTCTCCTAAGACTAAACACCAGCTGGAAATGTGGACCCTTCCCATGGAGAGCCTGACTGTTGCCTTTTGCAGGAGGTAGGAGAGTTAGGGCATCTGTCTCTTGGTCTCATCACTGCTGTCTCAAAACAACCCATTGCTTCAACTCCATTACTCAAAGGTTTCCTTCCTGCACTTCTCCATGTTTAATCTCACTCTTCAGCAAAAGGCAGTAAGTTAAGAATGTAAGCCACAAACTTCAGAGTTTACCTGAACCTCTGCAAAAGTAGAAATGGGTGAGGTCAAGAATCATAGAATCATTAGGACTGGAAAAGACCTCCAGAATCATTGAGTACAACCTCTGACAAAACACCACAGTGTCAATTAAACCATAGCACTAAATGTCACATCCAGTTGTTTCTTGAACATTTCCAGTGATGCTGACTCCACCACCTCCTGGGCAGCTCATTCCAATGCTTGACAGCTTTTTCAGTGAAGAAATTCTTCCTGATGTAAAGGAAAAGAAAAAGAGCAAAAACAATGGCATATGAGGAGCTACCAGGATGAATTTTGACTAGAAAATCTAAACAATTCAAAACGGATTTTGCCAGTAAATAAGATAAAGGATCAGCCTGAAAAATCCTCATGTACATCCTTACCAGTGCATCCTCACCTGTCTTGAACATTCCTGAGGATTTTCCCTGGGAAGTCCCTTTTCATGGTGTCTCTAATTCAGGCTTCTCATGGGCATGTCAGCTCTTCTCAGACTCTGTCCAACTTCCCTTTACTTTGCTTAGATTAAACTGCATATGTTCTGTCATTTTTCCAGATTCTTGGCCTTTGAGAGAAAGTTTTTGCACATTGCTTCTTCATTCCTTCTTTTCTGCTAGGATTTTTCCATGGCCTTAATGTTATCTCACATGGGTAATCTTAGAAGCCCTGCTGTTTTCCTGTACTGCATCTTGCCCACTGTTCTCTAGTGCTTGCACTTGAAATACAGATTATCCAGGTTAAGACTCTCCATTTTTTGTGTCAATCTTTTCAACCTAAATTTGGAGACAATGACCTGTTAGAAAACTGTTTCCATGTTCCTGAGCCTGCACATTTTAGCTCACTGGATTTTTTCAGTCAAAGGCATTGAGAGGGTCCCAGCTAATGTTGGTGCACAAAAAAAAAAAAAAAAAAAAAAAATATATCTTTCTGTAGACTAAATGTCATAGAAAAACTCTACTCACGTTTTTATTCCAATTTTGGGGGCAACTGTACTAGTGGTCACACCATGAATGCTTTGTTATTGTATTAATAGTGTAATACAGATAATATACTCTTAAGTACAAATCTGCCTTATGGTATTTATAGATACAAAACCTTCATAAATTCACCAGAACTCAATTTTAACAGACACAGATTTTTTTAAAGTGTCACACTGGACATTCATGGCCTGTGTATGGTCTTGTGGTGTCTTTTTGCACAACTAGCTCAAATATTCTGGTTGCCAAATAGTACCCTAATGTGCAAAGAGAAGCTTAATGGCTACACTGCAGTGGAACAGCACAAGTTCATGCATTTTAACTGCCTTTTATTTAGGAAATGGCACAACATAATGAAGTGTTTGGATTCTGGCCATGACTCCAGTCTCCTGTGTGGTTCTGTCCTCAAAACCCGGTATCGGATCTCAGAAACCCATTTTCATTTTCTTTCTTTTACAAAGACTGTTTAAGGACAGCAGTGCTTTCAGGAGCAAATTTTCTGATGTTTGTGGGTGCACAGGGCACAGAGAATTGCACAAGCACCACCTACACATTTCATAAAATTGCTGATTACCCATAATTGAAAAGATACACTTTACCTTTCTCCTTTCTCTTTCACACTTCTCACTCTAGGATACATTTTGCACACGTATGTCCTTTCAGTGTGGATATTTTGCATTATGCCTTGCTGAAGTTTCACAAAACAAAAAGCATCTGTCCCCAGATGGCAGACAGGTTCCTGCTCTTACAGGTGCTCAGCTGCAGGGGCAGCTGCCAACACTCATCACTTTTCTGACTTTCTGTATAGGACACCTCTTGTCTGAAAGTCAGTCTCTCTCCAAGCCTGCAGGGACTGGGGAGATTTCCTTTCTGGTGCTGAAACCTCCCTTCCCAGACATTGTATGATGACAGTTGTGCATTTGAGTCTACAGCACCAAAAATAATACATGCAGACCTGAGATAAATCTGAGTTATTAATTGAAGCTCAAGGCAGCCATGGGAGGCAAGAGGTTATTGAGGGATGGGGAATTTGAGGCAGCCTCCCAAGGTCACACTGTGGAAGAGATTGATGAATAATCTAGTAGCCCAGACCTGAGCTCTCATTTCCAGACCACTTTTGCCTCTAGGATATGTAATAGACCAGCATTAGAATTTTGGTGTAGAATTCTAATAATAATCAGTATTCAAAAATACGGCTCATCTAGCAATAACAGCTGGAGGAAAATTAAAAATTTCATTTTTAATGTATTCCCTTCTGTTCCACAGTGTTTGATATTAATTAAAAGAGACCCCTGAGCAGTACAGAACAGCAAAAACCTCAATCAGTCATAGCTGAGAATATGCAAAAACTTGGTGTGTTAAAATTTCAGGCAGGGCTTTTGGTTTAGGTTGAGAGTGTATTCTGCTTTTTCTTGGCTTGGTTTTAAAATTCACATTTTCTGGCAAATAAACTGAGTCACCTGAGGGCTCTCAAATCCAATCAAAGAATGAGTGATTTCTTCCATATTTACTGTCTTGCTATTTTTTAAATTCTGTATCAAATAACTTATATGTAGCCCTACCTGTGTTATGGTTCACTGATGCAATAATTTCAAAGGTTTTTGGCAAAATAAACCTCCAGTGAAAAATATTCTTATTTAATAGCTAACATAAGAAAGACAATAGTATTGTTATGAATTGTGAGTTAATTTTAGAGCTCTGCTGAAGTGAAAATAATAATATTTCAGGTTGCAGGCCCACAGGGCAGATTGTCTGCTGTGGGACTACACAAAGACAATTACTCAGGAAAATGCAGCATCTCCTTTATCATGGTCAACTTTGGACTTGCCACTGATTCAGAGCTATATCCTACCCTGAGGACCTCTAGATAAGCAAACTTTCAGGTGGATCATCAGCTTGTAGGCAGGCTGACCTTGCTCTTGTAGTTTGGATCCAAGTTGAACAAGCTCCTCTAAAGCAAACTTGCCCTCCTCTCCATCCATCCCTCTCACTGCTCAGCCATCAGGGCATCCCTGTTTCACACATTTGTGTGTCCAGAAAAGTTTGCAGGTGTGTGGTGCTTGGTGTGGTGCTTTGGGAGATCTGTGGCCAGAGCTGCCTGTGCCCCAGGAGGCAGCACCAACACAGTGTCTCATGAACTCTTGGAGATGGACACGTGCCCTCTCGTCCTAAGGGCCTGGTACCCTCCAGCCTCCAGGCAGTGCTCACAGTTACTGTGGTGCACAGAGCTGTTGACCAAGGGCCCTCTGCATCAGAGGGCTGGACATGCAGATCACACCAGCAGCTCATCCCTGCTCCTCCAGCCTCATCCTTCACAATTAGGGAAGATATGGCAGCTTTCTTGGAGTGGTAATTTTCAGAGACAGGAATGCAGGAGGAGAGTTCCAACCCTGTATCACTATGCCAAACATACAAAGTTAAGGAGAAAATAGCTGAAGTGATGACTGGATTTCAAATTCCTCCTGATTTCAAGTGAGATCCAGGCATACATTTCACACAAATGTGGATCTGTGACAGAATGAAGCAGCACTCTCAAAACTTACGAGGTTTATCTGTTCTGAATCCTAAGACTACACAAAGTAATTCTTTGTACTCATTAATTCATCTGTATTTGTTACTCTCAGATACTTTAAGGAAAAATACCATGCTGATCCAACAAATAAATGTCCATGATGCTGCTGAAACAACACCTCTACAGGTATTATTTGGACAAATGTTGGGGAACAGCTAGGGAAGATTTCTGCCAGCATCCCAGACCCAAAGGAGGAGCACAGTGAAAGGAAAGCAAACTCACAGGGTACCACAGTCAGTGCTCCTTCCAGCCCTGTGTGTACCTCCCTTAATCACATCTTATCAGGAGCAATCTTTCACAAATTGCCCCTTTGGAAGTCTGCCTACAGAAGCAGTTCAGTGCCATGAGATATACACTTATCCTCTCTATATACACCTACATACATAACCAATTGCACATCAGATATAGTTTTGTACACCTCAAATTAGTAATCTCACTCCATTGCATTATGTTCTCACAAATCATAATACTGCCAAAAGTCTAAAAATCACAGGTTTTAGTTTTCTCATATTTTTAGACATATAATGCCAGACAGATACTTCACACAGGCACACCTAAAAGAAGAAATACAAGACCACAAACATTTTTAAATAGGCAACTAACACAGCAGAGCATTTACTCTGACTTCAATATAGATTTTGATAGGAAAGTGATGTCCACCCCCAAAGAGACATGACAGAAGCTGAAAAACTGAAGTGCCACAACACAGATGAGCAGTAAGCATTCAGAATTAATGGTAGATGTATTTTTTTCTGGGTGATATTTGGTTTTCCTGGGAAAAGGCACTTCACTGTGGATTGAACCCAATTTACAATTTCAGAATGCTTTCCTTACTTTAAAAATTCTAGGTTAATTAAAGAAGACTAGGATGACATATAATTCTATAATTAAGTAGGCATTGCCCTCACATCAGCAGAAGTGAGCAACTTTGCATTCCACACATCAAAGAGGAAGATGGTGACCTACATTTTCTCCTTCCTGGCATCAGGAACTGGTGGAGCAATTTCTGGTAACAGACCCTAGCAGGGTGGAATGGTGCTGAGCTGTGTTTGGGGAGACTCCAGACCAGCAAAAACAAACTCTGCTGGTCTCCAGCACAGCACTGGGCAAGGTTATCCTCTGACAGAGACATATACTGTGGCTCTTGAGGTGCAGAAATTACATTTTTAATAACATAATCTCAACACAGTAAGATTCTAATCCAAATTCAGATGAAATTACATATTGCCCCTGACTTCTGAAAATCCTGAATGTTTAAAAATCTTGCCATATTCTCCAAAATTAATTTTTTAAAATGTGCTTTATTTAATAACAGTATCTATAACCTGCCAGAGGATTAAAAAATGTCTGTCCACAGTTTTGGTGACAGTTTACTCTTAAATTAGAAGGCAAAAATCACTTCTCTGTGGCTGAGGTGTTCTAGCAATGTGACTGAGAAGCCCTTTTCAGCTGCCAGGCTCCCAACAATCCCATTGACACTGCAGTGGGGAATTTGACTTCTGGAGGGTCAAAGGAAGAACCCTCATTATGAGCTATGAGTAACTCAATTACTGAAATTGAACTTTATGCATAATTCTCTAGGCATTATTTAAATCTGATAGAAAAGGAGATGTCCCATTTCTCTCAGTTCCTCTAGTTATACAGCTCCCCAAACATATTAGGCATCTTAGAAAGAGATTAGCTTAAAACAGAGATTAATAGTTTCTGGGGAAAGAAAGCCTCTTTCCTCCAGATGATATCACCAGTAACTCTAGTAGTTAAATCTTTCCTTCTTTCCCAATCAGACCAGCTGCACCAATCCATTTCCAAGATCAGCATGACCCACAAACATGACAGATGAACTAAAAGAAAGGAAATGTTTTCTAGCCATTTGAGTTTTGCACACACTATTGTTCATGAAAGTTCAAGTGAACTCAAGTGATCACTTAAATCCCAAAGCACAGAAGGTGCTTACATAACTAATAATGAGAATTAACTACATTGCAATACCAAACCCAACTGGTTTATAGACCTGAAACAGATCTGCACTGTAACAGACCACCATTTCTTGAATGCAGCTTTATTTTCATTTACATTAATTTCTGAGATGATAAACAAGGCCAGAAGAGTAGACAGGGGACCCATGGGAGTTGCACTTCACCCTGGAGTGGCAGCTGAAAACTAGATGAGGCACCCAAGTAAGTCAGGATATCTGTGTTTGGCCAACACACTGACAGTCTTCTTGTTTCAGTGAATGATCAGGAGTTATTTTCCTGCACTCCTTCACAATCCATGTCCCACTGCTGAAGACAAAATGCCATTTCTTAATCTCTACATAACTTATCACCATCTTCCATTAAAATAATTGAGAAAAGAAATCATAGGGGTGATAAGATACATAGCCAAAATTACTCATCTTTGAATTGTGCTATGAATTATTTTTTCTTGTAGCTCATTTGAGCCCCATGACTCTTTCAGCAGCCAAATGTTTCCAGCAGTAAAAAAATCAATAGACTCCTATTGAGGAGTGTCTTCACATCTCCTGTGTTGATTTGTTCTGTAACCTCTGACAGGACCAAGGTTCCTCTGGCTCCCACTTTGATTGTGAAACTGTATGTAATAGCAGCCCAAAGAGTTCAGTGGTAGCTCAGTGCTGGGGAGCAGAGTCTCCTCTCCCCTGAGAAACAGCAGCACTATCTTAGAGACATTTGCCTCCTTTGGCCATCCTGCCCTTGCCCACCTTGGCCAATGGTTTTTCTGGTTGTGAGACCCTCAGGTCAGCATGACACAGGCAAGTGGGAGAGCTCTGGTGCATGTCTTGCAGTGACACCTCTTTCTCCTGCCAAGCCTTGATGAAAATGTGAACATGCATTTGCCAGCACAAAACTTGCTGCAGAGCAAACCAATGCTTGTATTATCACTGCAAGTTAGTGCCAAATCTGTAAGTACATGGGTAACTGCAAGCCTTGCTGGCTTTATCATCACAGTATTTCTGAGAACTGTGACAGTTATGTTACAAAATGGGATCATTTACATGGATCCCTATGCAGGATCATAAACCAGATTTCTTCCAGACTTAATACTGCTTTATGATCTCTAGCAGTTAGCACCCATACTGCTTGGGTTGCAAGTGAGCTAATTTGTCACCCTTATGGCTTCCAGCAGCAGTAGGGTAAGAGTAGCAGTTTTAATTAAAAGTTTATATGCAAACACAGCTCACAATTTCTGTGTGACTAATGGCTCTCCTCACCCTGTGGTTTCCCTGCCGCTGGTCAAGACAGAATTCTTGCCTTTGCTAAATTGCACATTTTTATCAAAACAGGAAGACTGCAGTGATTCTCACACCTTTATCTTGGACTTCTGTGTGAGAGGTAAATTTCTTTCTGTCATCCCTAATATTTTATTTGTTTAGGGCTTCATTCCACAGATTATACTGTCTGGAGTTAAGGCACCCGTATCTTCACATCACCAGTCTGTCATTGCTTTAAAACAAAGACTGTTATCTTCTGCATCAATACCTAGTACAACAGATATCCCAGCAATAATATACTGGAAAAATAATAATAAAATTTTTAAGTACTTTCTGTTTAAGTAATTTTACAGTATTACCACATATAGGGAAATAAAATGCCCAAAGCTATACATGTACAAGTTATGTTAATGGTCCAAAAATGTAGAAATTATACAAATAAATACATATCTAATTTAAATGGACTAGATGTGTTGTCTGAGTGACTATTTCTTTTTTTTTTTCCTTCATATTAGCTTCCATTTCTGATTCTTCCCTTTCTATGAAACCCACTAACATGGATTATTATCTTTTCATTCTTTGTGGCTACCTAAACCAGGCAGTTGCTATGATTGCTGATGTAAATTCTTTTCATGAACTGAAAGAAAGGTTTGGAGTGATTTTATTTAAAATCAGAGTATTACAGTAGATCAGCCCAATGCTTTGCTTTGTGCCATTCTGTTCAATGCAACTTCATTACCAGATAGTCCTGGATCAGTAGAGATAAGCCTACTTAGTACAGTCTTCTGCATTCAGGAGCAGTGCTACACATATGTGCAGACATCAGTGTAGTTATTTCAATGCACCATTATTTAACTGCAGGCAGCTGTGACATCCAAAACCTGCATGCACAACCCTCTGCAGTGCTGCATTGGCACTGACTAAAAGATCCCACATGAACATGCACAGCTAGTGTTTGCATAGTGTTTGCATTTTTGATCTCTGCATCTGCACCTCTATGTATACCAAGATATCCCAAAAACAGAGTTATAGATTTGTTGCATTTCTCACTTCAGTGATTGCAAGTTAAGCCCATATTGGCAGTCCTTTTCTGTTCCTCTTAGAAAGAGAAAGAAATACAATATTTACCTTAGATCAAAATCAGCAAAAAGGAACAAGGTATGTTTTCAAGAAAATGTTTGCCTATTCTTAACTCTCAGCACACAAAGTTCAGAACTTCTTGGTATGGCAAAGAACAATGTGAATCTCTCCTGATTGTTCTCAACCCCCCATCTTTTACTCTTCCAAACTATATCAAATTTTCTATTGTCTTATTTTCCAATTTGCCTGTCGTTCACCTCTAATAGTCTTGTTGCATAAGTTGTTTTTGCCCAAGCAACAATGATGAATGAGATTATAATTGTTAGGAGATGTTTCCTAAATGGTTTCTTTTATCATCTCTCCCAGTACTTTTTTCTAAGTTTTTCCATGGCCTTTGACTTCAGTATTTAGCAAGCTCTTCACTCTCTTAATTGCTATTTGCTACGTTTGAAAATACAAACATTCTGAACAACCTTCTTGCCTTCCACAAGTGTTATTCCATTTGCAGCCTATAAACACATGCACTGAATGAGTAGCAGTTTCATTAATCCTGCAATGAAACTTCTTCCCTCTGCACCCACATCCTTCTTCTCAAAAGTCTACTAAACAATTGTGTTGGCCTAATTGTCAGTGGTGACCTTAAAATTTGCTTAGACTGAAGAAAATAATGTTTTTCCTGATCTGTTCGCTGCTAATTTATCACCAAGATTTAAATCAAATATCTTTTAAAAAGTACACTATTTTAATGGCTTAAATACACATTCAGAGTTCATGGAACATGTAGAATGCACTAATCACCTTGGGTAGCTGGATGGACCTGGAAAAACAGCAATAACAGACGAACCAGTTATCAGATTAATAATATTCCTCTGTATATAAGGAATGCTGATACCATTTAACACAGAAGCAAAAGTGAAAAGACAGAGAATTAGACAATGCCCCTGACTGTCAAATGCACACAGGTCATTAATTCTAAAATACTCATGTGGTATTTACATAACATTTAGCCAAAAGTCCAGCTATTGTGTTCCCTGCCTGCTTTTATTATTCTTGGAAGGATGCACCATTATGTCAACAATAAGGAAAAAGACACATAGTTTTGGGATTTGTCCATGGAAAGAGAGGAAAGCAAAAAGATGTTACAAAAGGGCCACCACAGGCTGCAGCTGTTTGCACTGCCAGATTTAAAGACCCAGCTCCAAAAGCACCTGGCAGGAATAAAAGTCATGAACAAGTGTAGTTCTGCCAGCAAGAAAGTCAACAGCCTTCAACTTACACTCACAGAATGCTCCCAAAAGATTATTTCCCCTGTGGTTTGATGCAACCATGGTGCTTTATGCAATGATATAATGCAATAATATTACAGTGTTCTCCTGTTTTGATGCAAGTGCTTTGTTTAGGAGCAGAAGTAGAAGTTGACACACAGAGAATAAAGAGGCACAAATTTACTGTGTGAGGTGATGAAGGACCTCAGCCAGGAAGAGAACAGAGCCCTCCAGCTCACAGCTGGTTGAGAGCCACATGGTGCAGAGCTGAGTCCTGGTAAAGGCTGGGTGTGCCCTTGAATAACCTGTCTTAGAAAATCTAGACAAACAGCCAGATCATTACAAGACACTTGCTGAAATCTGTTCTAATAACTGGGAGCCTCAAGGTGTCATTGTCTTGTTTATTCTTGTTTGCAACTTCTCTTCAGTCTTGTTTTAATTTCAAAGCGATTTTTTACTGAAATGTATGGATGGGCAGAATGCTGCAAAACAGATAAATATGAGATGAGAAGCACCAAACACTTCCTGCTGGTCTCCATGTCATAATGTAGATGGGTGCTTAGCTTCAAAATTGTTGCTGAATTCTTAGTATTTCCTTTTTGCTGTGCTGAACTGTCCTTTATACTGACTGATACAGAGATGTTCTTCCCAAAACTAACAGGAGACAGCAGATTTGCAGCACTTTGGAGTTGCCATATCTCAGGATGCTGTCACATCCTTCCTTCTAGCAATAGAGACACTATTATACCAAGTCAGTCAGTTTTTCCATTTTTAAAGAGGAATAGTACAAAACTGGTAGGGCTGAATGATGGCATCACATAATGTAGGTTTGTGTCAGGAATTACTTTTTCTCAAGTAACAGCACAGAGGGCATAAAGCCATTTTTCACTCTATGCATCAAATAGTAAGAAGTCATCTCTAGCAGACTGAGCTGGAATTTAATTTGATGTTTGGAAGAAGCACAGAGGTCCAGACCTGAAAGGCCAAATCATGCAAATAAATCCTGCCAGAGGCAGCTTTGGTGCTGGTGGGCTCTATCTTGCAGAGACCCAGTGGAAGTGCTTCACTTACCCAGAAGGGGCAGTCATGCTGTGATTGCATGTGGCTCCACTCACTCACAGATTGTCAGCCTGAAAGAGATCAGTGCTATATAACAGCTATCTGCTATTACAATGCACATATAATCAATTATTTTAATATGAAAATTTGACATATGTCCACTTTAGTGGGGAAATTTAGATTTGCATGTCATTTGAAACTGTTATAACCTAGTTACTTCTTGCAGACAATTAGCACATCTTGTTGGAAGTAAAGCTGTTTCTTGCACATGCCTCTAAGCCTAATAAAGTTCTGTGTTGTTGTTAAGTGTGCATTGATGTCTGCTTAACTGTGAAAAACAGAAATGAAAAGCAGAGAAGATGCTGTGTCTTTGCCAAAAGGTTTCACTCAAGTATTAAAAAATCAGCAAGCAATCAACACAGGTCCTCATGCTTCCAGTCAGAAAACAGAGAGTTTTATATGGTTTTAAATAACCATATAAGTGGTTTTTTAACATGGGGAATAAATCAATCCTCCTAATATATTTCATCTAATTAACAAGGTTCAAACCAACACTGAACCCATGAAAATACCTTATACCTTATGTCAACTACCTGTTTCCTCACATCAGCTGTTTAAATAACTGAGCAAAACTAGCAGTGAAAACACTGCAAAATATCAGTGGGAAAAAGCCTATCCTCACTATCCATGAACAACATGTTATAGCATCTGCTCCTTAAATCAGAGCTGAGATAATGTGAGCCTGACTTCTGCCTTCCTTCACCCTGGGCCTGGGTGGCTGTCATGGGGATCTTCCACCCACATAAGTGAGTTTGAACTGCTTGGTGCTTACTTCATGTTAAAGGGAAGCTGTGTAGTATCAGAGGATTCCAGCAAACTGCATTGAGGCACATCATCTATCACACTGCACTCATATTGAAACAAATTTGAGAAGCTGACCACCTTGTTTCTTAGGTGGCTCCCAAATCTGCAAGAGCTGAAAGTGGCAGAGAATTTTTAAAGGGTGAGATTGACATCCTGATCCATGGAAAGATGTCCTGTCCAAACAAATGAGGGACTATTAAGAGCAGCACCACTGGGAGGAGGCTCTGGAGCTATTGCTTTAGATCTCCTCTCCACAGAGGGACATGATCCCAGCCCTATCACACTAGTACTGTTCCAGAAATGCTAACAGGAAGCATGAAAACAGAGTATCAACCACAATACCCATGGTCTTTCATAACTCTCTCACTTTCTTCTCTGCCACCAATCAAACATCCCTGCATATCTCTGCAATGCTCTTGTGCTTTTTCTGCCACTCTTTCTCTCTAAAAAATGTCTACACATCATAAACACACAATATGGTGTTGGGAAAATGTCCTCTAGTGTATTATGTGTGAAGTCCTCACCACCTTTACACATGGACAAAGTTAAGCATCATCCTGATCAAATAAATGTTTTATGGTAATACAACATCAGCTGAGGAAATGTCAGGGCAGGACTGCAGCTCTGCTTCTGTGTAGAGGGCTCAGAGCTGCTGGGTGCACTGCCAGCCATCCCAGTGCTGCACACACACAAAGGCAAGCCCTGTGGACACAGGAACCAAAGTTTTTAACATTCTGGGAGAGGTCTGTGCACAGAATTCGATTTGCCTTCTCAAAACCACGGGATGGATGTTGGCAGCCAAGCATAGACAGGATAGTGACTTGGTGCATGTAGCAAACACATCTCTCAAAGGCAGAGCTTTCAGGATTGAAAACAGCCCAGATGGGCTGAGGGAACCCCCTGAGGAGAAAGAGAGGAAGAGGAATAGCAAGAGGAGATGCCTTCACTGGGACAGGTATTGAACATGGTATTGATAATGTGGAAGTATTAAATATATTTAAACACTACAGCATTTTGCAAAAGTCATACAGAGAAATTCTAAGGATGTATGATCAAAGTAGTAGGGTTTTTTCCTATACATAAAGTGGAAAACACTTTCCAGTTTATTTTAAGGTTAAATCTTCTGCAAAGACAAAAGCTACATTACACTGTTAAGCCTTAACAGAGACACTTCCAGGACTTTAATTGCAACATAGAGAAGGAGATGCAATATTACTGTCACTGAGCAATACCCATCTAGTTTTCTTTGAAGCCAGACTACTACTGCCATCAGTCAGAAACAAATTGGGCCTTGAATATGCACCCATTTAAGTAAATTGCTTGTTAGTTTCTCCCATCAAATCTGCAGTTGAGCCTACCATTGCCAAGCAGAGATAAAACCCACATTCATTTAGAGAGACAACAGTGCAGAATATGAATTGCTTTGTCTTCTCTGCTTCCTTCAGCCACTCCACAGAGGGAAAGGCAGGCAAGGCAAGGCAAACCAGCCAGCACACAGCTCTGGCTGACACACACATGGTCTCTGGCAGTCCAGTGTTGCCATTGCTGGACATGAACCAAGATTGCAGTGTCTCAGAGCAGACACTTACTCCACCTAAATTCCTCTTGCCCTGCCTGGAGCTTCGTTTTTACTTGGTTTTCATGTTTTCACTTACTTGTGGGTTTTTTCTGACATACAGTCCAAGTCATAAGGTGCAGCATTTTTGGACCATTACAAAAGTCCAGAGACCTGCCAGGGAATCTCTGAATTGTGGGATTATGTATGAATTCCAGATGCCAGACTGCCTTGTCCTTGTTGTCCTCTCTGAGAAATAACTGGGACGACAATAAACAGTTTCTAATAGATTTTGTTGCTGTAGAATACGATATGGTATTTCCTCATCATATTTACCAACATGAATATAAAATTTGTCCATTCCAAAAACCTCTTAAAAAGCCCTGCAAGCAGTAAAAGGGTTAATAACTCAGTTTCTCCTGTGCCTGTAGACATCAGTTTTTATGACTAAATGTTAAATTTTACAGTTACATATATTTTATATGCACTGATTTTTATTGCTTAGCCAGTTCTGCATTTATGAATCATCCTCAGATCCTTTAGCTACTTGAATCTAGGAATGAAAGTTAAAATGCTGCTTGGTATTAACATTGGTTTGAGGTTATTTAATCAACTTATGAGGCACAGTTAAAATATTCATTTTCAGAAAAGAAAGTTCAAACTAATAAAACCTGAAGTGACATGTATCTCGAAGAAATCAGCAAAGGCATTTAAAGAACTAAAAATTGTACAAAACAATAAATATAAATATATTTAATACATGAAATAAATAAATATATGAAGAATAGCTTAAGAATGAAACAAAGACCTTTTCCTATACATGCATGCTTCTTACTTTTTTAAAAAAAGCAAATTCTTCTCCTCAAAAGAAAAGTAAACCTGCAAACTCTAATATAAACATCACTCTCCCCTACACTCTTGCTGAAATAGTTCTGTAATTTCCAAACAATGCCATATGTTCTGCTACCAAACTGGATCAAGAAGCTTGTGGAGCTTATCTGCAATATTGTTCTCAGAACCATTTATGGAACATATATTTCATCCACAGGGTCTACATCTTGAAACACAGTTTATTATTCTGGGCTCACAGCAACATTCAGCACTTTGGATTCAAAAGCTGCTGACAGCTCATTTCCATTGCTCAGTCTTTGCATTTCTGGGTTCAAATCCAGCTGAGTCCTGCCAAGCCGACAACTCAGTGAGAGCACCTACAGCTAAAGACAGGAGGAAAAGGTTTTTATTAGCAGAAGATAACCATCAAACTAAATTACACCATGACTCTTTTAGGACAGACAGATACATTTGGGTGCAAAAAGTAATTGCCATAAAACTCATTAGAAAAATAGACATTTCAAGTGATATAGCATTCCTGCTAGCTACAGGCAGCCAAAATAATCCCTCACTGGAGAACCAACCCCTGGATGTATATTTACCATAAATATATACCTGAATAAACTAAAAAGAAAGCAAAAATAATTAGAATCCTGAAAGCAGAAATTTAGAATCAAATGCAAGTGTGTGAATTAAAACACTTAATGCTGTAAAATGTTGGTCTCTGAACCAAGCCCAGCAAATCCCTTCAGCACATTTCCTAACTAAACACATCTCATGTGTCTCTCTGGAGAGAGCTATTTTAGTGTGGCAATGAATAGAGACACAGTACCAGCATCTTGTAGGACTGCACCCTTTGTCCTGTGTCCTGGAGTGTAAGATCTAACTGCACATACCTTCCAAACACACAATAACTACAGCAAGAGAGACACAAGCATGCAGATCCAGAAGTCTGTCTGCTCCTCTACTTATATCATAGCTATTGTAATTGAAATGTTTGTATAGCCCCAACTTACAGAATTTAGGTTTAAATTATATATTTTTTGTTAAAATCTCCAGTTCCCACATCAAGTCGTAAATCCATGAAAATTAATTCTTCAGTCTCTATGTAAGTTTTTTTCCTCTAAAGTGGTACTGTCCCCATAATTCTCTATTTTATTTTTTTTTCTTAGCAATAACTACCACACATTGCTTATCATGCAAAATCTTTAAAGTAAAATTAAATGTCACAGAAAATGCTGCACAGTTTCTAATGTTTATGGAATGTATTTAATTTCTTAGCAAACTTACACTGACTTAGGTGGGGGTAAGAGTTCTGTTGCAAGGACAAAAGTTGCCAACTAGTATGAGTGTCTCAGAAACTTCAGGGATGAGGTACAAGATTTAGGAGACCTAAAGCAGGAATAAGTTCCAGCATTACCAGATGTTTCCTATAAATGCAAAATGAAACCATAATGTGATTTCAATACAGTCAACACCAATTTCCACTTTAACTCTGCTAAATCATCAGTAGATGATGATAGGTGATCCTGATAATTCTAGCTGTCTGATGTTTTGCCATGAAGTTCTTGCTTTCAGTGGCTTATATTTTGCCAAACACAACCAATTGGAGTACATTTTCTTTCTTTACTCTAGCTGGTTATGTTTTTGTTTTGGTTCTTAGATTTTGAGCAGCCAGTTCAGCTGTTTCTGAGAAGAACTGGGGAAAAGAGTCAATAACTCTGCAAGAGCTTGAACTAACATTTTACAATTCTTTATGTTTAACCTCTGCTTTGGGCAAACGAACATTTTCTAAAATATACATATATATACATATTTTTAAATCTATATACTGTATATTTTCTATTCAAATTTTCTATATGTTCATTATATATATATAAATACAATCTCTATATATGTATGTGTATATATATATATATCTATATATATCTCAGATGTAAAGGATGTCTGCTGAAAATATCACTGGGGATCCCATCTGCACTGAGCAAGCTTCATGCCCCCTGAAAAGACTTATAAATACCAGTTATAGCAAGCATATAATTGGGGAAATATTCATAACTCAGGAAAAACTGGGGGAAGAAGGAAAACCTTCTTAGCTCTAGGAAATCTGCTTCCCTGAGTCTCTGCTGCTCCAGTGCACAGTGCACATCCTTGAGTATTCTCACCCAGATCCCATTCCTGTTGTCCTGACCTGCTGGATTTTCCAGGCCACAGCATTCCTGGGATGTCCACAGAGCCCACTGCACAACTGCAAAGGCTGATTTCATTGTTCCTCTGTTGGAAAGAGGGAACTCAGCACCACAGATTCCAACAGAAAAGTCCACGTTGCTAAAGTCACTTAACACCCCAAGTGCACTACTTGCTTCTTTGTAAAATCAGAGTAAGATTCACTTCAAGAACCACAAACTGAACCCACAGTTGATGATATATGTTACTGCCTGTGACTGACACATCAGTCTCAGCAATCCTCAGGGCCCTTCAAACCTTTGCAGGGCAGCTGGTTCGTGTAAGTGTTACCAGCTGCTTCTTGAATCCATCTTCATTCATCACAGTGGAAGCCTGGGCTGTGTCACTAAATGTCTATGGACTGTCCTTTGTAGATCTACTAAATGAAAGTAGATGTGGTAAAAGATGTGGTAAAAGAATTACCTCTTCCTAAGATATTTTGAAAATGTTAGAAAACTACATTGTTTGTAAGACTGAGCATTCTAAGACAGGAAATATTAAAATTAAGGTGTTTCCTTATCAACTGTGACTTGGGAAAAGACATGCTGGACTGGAGAGCTCTGTGTTATCCCTGCAAATGGGTTTGATGTGGAGGGTGTGGGCAATAAGAATTACCACCTGAAAGCCTGTAACTGCATGAACACATGAGAGTTATCTGAACCAACCACCACTCTTATGGAGAAAATTCACTGGAGATTAGCACATGGCTGCAAGGACAATAGAGGAAACTCATTTAATTTAAGTCTTTGTGAAAATAGGAGAGTGAAACAGCTTCTGTCCCTCTCAAGGAGTCACAGGAAGGTTGAGTTTGGAAGTGAGAGGTCAAGAGGCCATCTGGTCCAAGCTCTCTACCAAGCAAGGCTGCCCAGAAATAGCTGCCTGGAACTATGCTGAGATGTTTTTTTAATGTCTCCAAGTTAGAGACTCCAGCCTCCCTAGGTAACCTGTGCTTGGTTACCCCCACACTGAAGAGTGTTTCTCTTTGTTCAGAGGGAACCTCTCACCTCTCAGTTTGTGCCCATTGCCTTCAGTCCTATCACTGGGCACCCCTGGAATGAACCTGCTCTCTGTGTACCCTCTGTTCAGGGACTTAGACACACTGGTAAGATCCCCCTGATCTCTTCTTCAGGATAGAAGCTTTCCCACATGAAAAATGCTCCAGACTGTTCACCATCTCCATGGCCATTCATGGGACCTCCTGTGTGTCCCTGCTTGTACTGGGGAGTCCAGCACACTCCACGTGTGCCCTCACCAGGGTGGAGCAGAAGGGAAGGATCACAACCTCAACCTTCTGCAAACACTAAGGAGATTCATTTTGAGATTGTATCACATGTGTCATAACCAGGGTGTGCAAATGACACCTCTGACTTCCAGGACTGTATATTCCTGATTTTGCTTTTTCCTATAGTCTCTATTCTTCTTTTTCCCATAGTCTCTATTCTTCTTTTTCCCATAATAACTTTGAAAGTATCTTTCTGAAAGTACATTGTATTTGTAGGAACAATTAATAAAATATATGTACTGGAAATACAATCGCAGTTTTGGATTTAACTCTTAAAAATTCAATAACCCAAAGTCATAAAGTACATGTAAATATTTCATTACACACATTTAATTGGACTAGGAATGTGCTTTTCTCTGATGTAGATTTATGAAATTGGCTGCAAAAAGGGATAGGGATGCTACTTGACTCTTCCTTCTATTTTATGATGGAGTATAAATCATTGTCAGTGTTTTAATATATTGAATATTATTAATGTTTAACTAGTGTATATAAATTTTTTATTAGAACTTTTCTTTGAATAATTGCTTCAAATTAAATTGAAATACCTTTTTTTTTTTTTAATACAACAATACAGACATTTACATTTCTCAGAATGTTCTTGAAAGGGAAATTAAGAGCAGAGAGAGATACTGGAGATGTAGTGATTTAGTATTCACTGACACAGTGGGAGCATTACCGAAGAAACTTGGGTTTCAAAGGGTCGGTGTTCGTGCATTTCTATATTTTATATAGAACAGATTCCTAAAAAGAAGGGAAAAAAAAAAGAAAACAAAGTGAACTACCCAGCAAATACAGAATAAATTACTTAAGCACACACCATATTGAGCATATTGCCTGGTGGAGACTTCCAGTTATGAACATCATCAGTGCAGAGGCAACCTTCTTACAGTACAAGTCTCCAAAGGAGAGCTGCCTGAGGCAGATGGAAAGGAAACAGTGCTGGAAGAGGAGCCCTGGCAAGTGGCTTGTTCAGAGCTGCCCACAGCAGCACATACACTGTGCCAGACTTTGCTGCCTGAACAGCCCCTGCTGGGCATGTGCCCTGTGCCCAGCTCCCTGGCATTTCATCTGGAGATGTCTGTGCTGGGGAGAGCTGGGATTCCTGCTCCCTCTGACAGACTGAAATCTGGGGAGCAGGGCTAGCACAGGAGCTCCTTCACCAGCTGCTTCCACTTTAATCAAACATTTCCTATGCACCTGGACAGTAGCTTTTTACCCTAGCTGGCCTCTGGAGAGCTCACAAGTACTAAGCTAAGCTTGTCAGGCATCTTGAATGGGTGAAGTGGTAACCAGAGTCCTTGGATTTAGCATTATAACTTCTTGTAATCTCAACTCAAGATGCCGGTTAGGATTGAGCTTTTCCTAACAGCATAGCTTCCTTGAAGTCAAAACATCACCTTATAATGATTTTTACTAATAGGAGACAGACAAAATTAAAGTTACATATGTTGAACTAACAGCACAGCAGGATGCCACAGTTCCAGTCACACTTTACCTGCTGCTGAGTGCAGCCCCTCCCTTACATGACTGAGGCACTGCATGGATCTGGAGTGGTTCCACAGAACAGGTCAGCACTGCCCACTGCAGGGACATGTCAGTACCCAAACTGCTGCTAAGTAAAAATATTGGTTGGAGAAACCACGCTGCTGCCTTATCAGAGTGTTCCATATTAATTTTACTCAAGACTATGATGTAAAACACAGCATTACTTCAACAAACTTGCTTCCAGGACTCGGCCTCTCTCATTTACAGCTCACCTTCTTTGGCTTTTTTTGCCACACAAGAATATGGCCCTAGGGACCCACATTTACAGAGCACCATCTCTGCTCTCATATCCTGTGTGTGAAGGATTTATTAATGGGCTGGACCCATGGCCTAGGGACAGAGGTGTCCTGTTGCTGCTTGGTGACTGGGGAGGAGCCCTGCCCTGAAACCCAGGCTATCATGGGGATGAAACAGGAACCAAAAACGTGTGCTTCTGAAATGTTGTGTGCTTGTTGGGTTGTTTATTTTTGTGCTTTTTATGTTTTAAATCACAGGAAGCTGTCGGGGTTGCAGTGTGTCCCATCCATCAGAGCACCACGCAGTGTCTGAATTAAACATCCCACCGAGTCTCACGGGGAGTGTGAAATTTCCAGCGACACAAGATAAGAAAATATTCAGCAGGCTTTCTTAAACAATTCATATGTTACAGGACTGAAAGGTCAGCGAGCAAAAATTGTATCTTTTCTTCCCTGCATATATATTGCTCGATGATTAGGTCAAAAATGTTACAAATACAAATGCAAGTGAAAAAAATGACTGTGCATAGTCAGAGATGGGAAAACGAGAGAGTTATACTGCTCATTTCAGACACTGAACAACAGATTCAGAGAATGATTGTGCATTGCTATGGAGAGCAGCTTTTCTGTCTCTTACAGGTATTTTCAATCTTTTGCCTTGCCACACCTGCAAAGCTTGTATAAAATAACTAGCAAAATACATATTTTATCAATTCTTGGCCACCTCCAGTGCAAAAATGCATGAAGAGCTAGCTCATACTTCAACTGGCAATATTAGACAAATGCAAATGAGTCACATTTCCATCCTATTGACTGCTAAGGGGTTTGATCTTGTCTTCAAATACTTGCAGGGATGGGGAGGGGAGACACAGTAGACCTGGTAAGTTTGGTTGGGTCATTAGTGCTGAAAAATCTGAAATTCATGTTTTCTGTTTAATGGGGTAGGTATAAGCTGGACTTTCTGGAAAAATAATTCATCAAAGATAAGGGGAAAGACCAAATTCAGACCTTCTGTGTAGGGACTGTGCCTTATCTCAGCTGAATCAAGGCAGAAGTTTTTAGCAGTGAAGTTTCTTTTATGTTGAATTTAAGAACAGTTTTCGTTTCAGTAAAAAAAAAAAAAAAGAAAAACAATAACAATTTTTTAATGCACAGGACAAGCAATAGGGCACAAGACATTTCTGGGCTTTTTGCCCAGATCTGTCATCGACTTCTTGATTATATCTTGCAGGTCTGTTTTATGTTTTTAAGGTAGAAAAAAGTATATATAATTCAGTAAATGCAAATATTAAGAAAAATCAGAGGTTTGATTCACTGCAGTAGGGGCATGTTGCAGGCTGCGTTAAGAGAGACCTCCAGTGTATTTCAGTCCTAATCTATACCCATTTTGCCATTTTTCTTTATTATCTAATGGCCCCAAATCTGTTTTCTTCAGGGCAAATGCTCTGGCTGTATGGGTACAGCAAAGTAGCCATGCTGGGCAGAGACATCTGTACTAGCTTTAAAGTACTTGTCTCATTACAATGGACACTGTACTTGTCTCATTACAATGGACACTCCTACTGGCAAAGTCACCAGGCTTCTCTGAGATGCAAGAAGGACCATGCTGAACTGGTTTTGAGTTAGCTCAGAGCCATGATGCAATATGCAGCATAGACGTGGGAATTTTCTACAGGATGGTATAAACAGAGCACTCACTTCATTCTGCAGGGGGACATACAAGGGCTGCTTGCACTTTATTGATCCTTGTCACAACCTGCTTTTTTTGGTGAATTTGGGGAATGGGCTCTGTAGATACACACACATGTGCACACAGGTGATGTTACCAAAAAACAGCAAGAGGAAGGGTATGGAGACAGAGTGGGGAAGTCTCACAAAAGGCCATGTTATAAATTACTCACCAAAATCGGGTAGGTCAATCAATAAGGCAATTTATTAGTTCATTGATAAGTAACAGGCAAGCAGCACTGGGGACATGGGGAGCCTGTGCTCTGCCAACACGTCCCTCTCACCTTTGGTCACTGCCCCTTTTATGGGCAGTTTCTTGGTGGGCTGTGACATGACCCTGTGCTGGGGTACAGGTCTGAGCAAGCCCAAACATGTTGGCTAGCACTCCAGCAGCAGTGGCTACAAGCCTCCACCAGGTCTGAACAAGCCTTGAACATGTTGTTAGGTTACACTCCTAGCAAGCAGGTAACAGCAGGAACAAGCCTGCTCATGTCCAAACAAGCTCACATTTTCCTTACCCATAAAAGTGGATACAATTCATTATTATAGTGACAAAATAATAAAAAATACATAAAAATAAAAAAATCAACAATTTACAATGAATATAATGAAATTATTAGATTTTCCTGTGCATGTCTATGCTTTACTTTGGATTCAGTATACTTGTTTATATTGATTTAATGGTGTATTTTCATAATGACACGAATCACTATGTAACATCTCACAGTGATAAGGTCTGGAGACTTGTGTTTCTCTTGAATCTGAGGTAGCTGATAAACTCAGAACAGCAAGAGCCTGCAGAGTGCCCAAGGCCATCACCTTGGCATGGGAAGAGCATCAGCACCAGGCTTTGTTAACCCACACCATAGTGAAGGAGGTGGTGGCTGCCATACATAGAGCAGAGTCTACAGCATTGACACAGGGAAGGAAGGGACTTCTGAACACCTTCCTAAAAGCTGCTGGTGCATTGCTATGAACCTCATTGCTATGCTTCTCAGTGAATATCCACAGTTGGCCTCCCCACTGCTGCTCTAGCTGGGTGAAATTAATGACTGAGAGGGGTAACTGAGTGGACTCTACCAACAATTACCTGCTGTTAACAGTGACTGCTTTATTCTCTCATTAATAATTGCATAACTCATAAAATGTGTCCCAGTAAATGTTGGTGGTAATCTGTATCTCCCCCTGACTGGTTCCCTTGTCTGGAAAATTTACTTCCTTCTCCCCCATAGTTGGAGACAAGCAGACAGTGCAAGAAGATTCCATACTGTCCTTGTAGGGAATTGGGGAGGCAGGGATGATGCTGTGGAGGGGGAGGCAGGAGAGAGGAAAGCTTTTACAAGGGCAGAGAAGGAGAGGCCAGAAACATACACCAGGTATGAGCCCACTGACCTGACCTAAAGGACACTCATAACATCTAGGTACTGGTAGAAATATAATACATACATTAACAATAATGGTGGCATTAAATTACCCAATTCCTTAGAGAGATGGTGCTACAGGCTGTTCTGCCTCTTTAGTTTGGTGCATAAAGCACACAGAAATACATAGTCACGTAAAGATTGGTAAGAATTCCTGTTCACAGCTGACTTTTTGCAGAGACTGGTTTTTAGGTGCTGTTTTATTTTTGGAAACAGAACATTTCAGTCCACAGATTTTTTATCGCACTAATAGTTCTACTAGGCTCATGAATGGACAGTAAAATCTTTGCCCTTATATTCTCCAGCGCTGTTGCTAAGAGCTATATGAGTAACAAACTGTTCACGTAAAATTTCACATTTTTCTTCACTAGAACCCCTACAGGAAGAAAAAAAAATCTGCTGACATTGATAAAGATTTTGAAAAAGCTCCTACGGTTTTTGCCATGCCAGGCTGCCAGTTTATAGTTTGGGAACATTATCACAGTTTCATTTCCACAACAAAGAGGCTCCATTCTTTTCTTCAATGTTTGACCATTCACCCTGTCCTTGGTGTTTTGCATCAGAATTGCACTTGTGTTGTCAGCCCCTCTATTAGCACTCACTTAGAGAGGGTGCCAAAGAAAAGTAAAAGAAAAGGACAAGTGTCTAACAGGTTACTATAGTTTCTTTTGTGCTCTCAAAATTTGTAGGCTTTAGGCATTTAAAAATGTAATTAACATTTATGCATATTACAAATTTTAAAAATGGATGAACTTTTCACACTTGAATGTTAAAAATTTTTATTGACTGTTACCAGTAAATTTCAATGGCTGGTAATTTTTACCCTACAGGTTTTTGTCAGGCTATAATACTGATAGGTTGTACTAAGCAGACTATACCAAGTTGGATGGGAGTGTTGATCTGCTGAAAAGTAGGAAGGAATTGCAGAGGAATCCGAACAGACTGGATTCATGGGCCAAGGCCAACTGTATGAGGTTCAACAAGTGCTGGGTCCTGCACTTGGGTCACAACAACCCCATGCAGTCCTACAGGCTGGGGAGCAGTGGCTGGAAATCTGCCCTTGGAAAAGGAGCTGACTGTACATGAGCCAGTGTGTGCCCAGGTGGCCAAGAAGGCCAATGGCATCCTGGCCTGGGTCAGAAACACTGTGGCCAGCAGGACCAGAGCAGGATTGTCCCCCTGTGAGCTGTGTCCACTTCTGTGTCCCTCACTACAAAAAAGACACTGAGGGGCTGGAGCATGTCCAGAGAAGGGCAACAGAGCTGGGGAAGGGTCTGGAGCACAAGTCTGATGAGGAGCAGCTGAGAGAGCTGGGGGTGTTTAGCCTGGAGAAAAGGAGGCTCAGGGGAGACCTTGTCACTCTACAATCCCCTGAAAGGAGGCTGCAGCCAGGTGGGGTTGGGCTCTCTCCCAGGCAGCCACTGACAGGGTGAGAGGACATAGCCTCAAACTGTGACAGGGGATAAAGGCTGGACATCAGGATGCATTTCCCCATGAAATGGGTTGTTAAGCACTGGAATGGGCTTTCCAGGGAGGTGGTGGATTCACCGTCCCTGGAGGTGCTCAAGAAAAGACTGGAGGTGGCATTTAGTGCCATGGTATAGTTGAAAAGGCAGTGATTGCTCTAAGTTTGGACTCAATGATTGAAGAGGTCTTTTCCAACCTAAATGGTTCTGTGATTTTACAGACACAGAACAGGAAACAATCTTTTAAATATTCAGTGTAAAATAAAAGGTATTTTCTCTCCAAAAGTGAAAGAAAAGAATTTCAATTATTGCAGGCTGGTAGGTGGGAGGCATCTTGCTAATATTAAATGTTGCTAATTCTTTTTCCTTCACTGCCATTTTAAACAGTTATTTAGTCACAAGCTATGAAAATGTGTGAATAATCCACTTCTGCTACACCAACTTAACACCACTCCATAAGCAAATCAAACATGATCTTGGCAACATCTGAAGGCACAGCAAAATTAATGCAGTGGAGAATGGAGAGGTCATACAGCCAGAGATCTCACATGGCAGCGTTCTTCCTCCGAAGTACCTCTGTTAAATGCCAGAACAGACTAATTGTTAATGGAAAATATCATTTTACAGTTGTCCTACAAGGAGTCCAAAGGTTTCAGTGTTGTTTTTTAGTGTTGTCTAGTTTAAAGCATTATGGTATCTGTGTCACAGAACTGTGTACCACAGGTGGCAGCCTAGTTGGCAAACTCAGCAGCAAATCCAATAACTATTGCATTAGCCCCTGGTGCCAGCATTTACAGGTCAGAGTAAGGTAACACAGCACCAGGAAATCTGCACTTTGTGTGTTCTGTGGCAGTAACCTGAACTTCTTTCTCTGAGGCTGACAGGGCTATGCCTAAGAAAGGTGCCAGTTTGCACAGTCCTTAAAAATGCAGTAAATCTTAGGCTCCAGGAGGACATTATGCCAATTTGAGCATTTAGGCTTAGAAAGAGACAGAATTAAGTCAATACTACTGAATTTTGTTGATGTTCCTCTTTAAAGATTGGTGCCCAAGAGAAAAAAAATGCTATAACAGAGAATTTGAAAGCAAACACCTCAGCATTTTAATAACTCCAAAAGCCATTTTTGCTTGAATGCTTTATTGCTGTAAGATAAAGTGAAGGACGGTCCTATAAACAATACATAAAAAGACAAAGACACTACTTGTCACACTGCTTATTTCAGGGCTAAAATGCCTCTACAAGTTCCTATTGCCCTATTTTAATGTTCCCAGCTGGCTTCTGCAGGGAAATGCTTATTTTTTCTCATAAAGGGATGACACTATATCTAATTACTTCATCTAACACAATTCATATAGGGAACACAGAAAAACTGTCTCCCTGTTACCTTTTTGCTACTCATCTCCCTAGACTGGTGAGACAAAAATATACTAATTGCAGATCACTAGCACTGATATGAGAATTTCTGGAAAACACTGTAAATAAATCAATGTTTAATCAAGGGGACATAATAAATTCAAGCCTCACTCCACTGCATCTCTCCATGGTCTCTCTAGTCTATAGGATGTCTAGTATATCTTCTGGTGGCAGGTGTGACCATCACAACAGCATTAAAGGCATTCATCTGCCTGCTCATGTCAGAGGTAGGATGAAGAAACAGAACAAAGCATCTTTTTTCCTCCCTAAATGAAGCCTGGAAAGAAAGGACAATGAAATTAAGAGCTTGGGAGTCAAAAAAGAGAAAAAAAAAAAAGAGGGGATGGGGAGAGGAGAGGGATAAAGAATGGGCAGCAGCTTGTAGGTAAATTCTGAGAGGTTCTTGGAGGTAGAGATTATCCAAGGCATTCAAAAGGGTTACAGATTTGGACCCATGAAGCAGGTGAAATTATTCAGATTGGATGAAGACATGGTTAGAAGAGAAAGTGAAGATAAATTTAGCAAACTTGTTTCAGAATCAGCAAAAAGATTATTAGAAATGAGGGCAGAAAAGTATTTTGGCAATAAAGATAAATTGTCATGAATAGGCTTGGTAATGCTACATAGAATAAAATAATTAATAAGTGAGTAAATGGAGAGACAGAGAGAATGAGAAATCAAAGGTAACTGTAAGGCTACAAGATAAAGAGGACAGTAAAATTCTGAACAAACAGAAAAGGGACAAAAGAACATCCTGGGGATAGGACTCTCTCATCTGGAGAGAGTTAGAAATGGCAAGGTAACAACAAAGAAGCTATGTCAGAGACAAAAATTCACAATAGGAGGAAAAAAAAATAGTTGCAAGCAACAGAAATTGTTGGGGAGGATGGGTAGTCAAAATAGAGACTGTAAAGATTAAAGGAGGAGGACTGAGGGTGAGAACTTGAACAGATAGTGGATAGGGAGTGGATCTACCAGAGGAGGTGCTGAAGAGAACAGTGTTTGATACTAAAGTAGAAAGCAGAGAGCACAGGCTCACCAAAAGGTAAGATGGAAAGGAAGATGTGGGGAATGCCAGACTGCATTAAGGGACATCCCATCTGAAAGAAGCCCTCTGGCTTGGCTAGGAGAGAAACATAGCTGAAGGGGGTCTCCACGGATACTGAAACTAGATAAAACAGAAAGTCTGACAAATACAAGACAGGAATGAATATTTGGAAGTCTAATTGGGTGTGAGAAAAGCTCAGTGGGGAAGTGCAGCCATGGTTCCAAGCTGACTGAAAAAAGCTGGAGAAGGGAGGCAAGGCAGCAGAGAAACTGTTAAGGGATAAAAGAACCAAGGGCATTAGAACTGTGTCAAACAAGGAGAGGAAACACCAAAGAAATCTTACCCTCCAAGGCAGAGAAAGCAAGATGAGTTTGGATTTAAACTGAGAGTAAACAGAGGAAATAGGAAAATCAAAGTAGTTTTAATTGTCTTAAAGCAGATTTTGCTCTTTAATACTAGCGAAGGCTTTCACACTTTGAAATTGTCACTTGCAACTGCAAGATCCAGAAGTCTCGATAGATGTAGACCCATATATTAATGATGCTATAGTTGACCTTGTTTTCTAAAGGAGAGACAAGAGATTAATTTATATGGAAGCCTTCCAGGCACTAAAAGCACAATTGAACTAGACAAAATACCATAAAATCTGCCTCAGTTATGGGGCAATCTAGCCATTAGTGCCGGGGTGAAAGTATTTTGGAGAATGATTAGGGTTGAATAACAGATTTATAGCCCCAGGAATTGCAGAATAAAACTCTATGGGAATGCCCATTTTCAGGTTTTCTTTTTCTAAGGAGAGTACAGAACTACTGGGGCCATACCAGCCAAGTATCAATGCAGGCTGGTTTTGCTCAGTAAGTAGAAGATTGACTTACCTGGTGTGGATTGGAAGGAGAACTTGTGCCTAGATGATTAGTTTAGGAAGTCTGCACAGATCTTTCAGTTTTTCAGTTACTAAATGATCATGACAAAGGAGCCCAACTCCCAGTTTCCAAGCTACTTGTGGCTTACCAAACAGTTGATGTTGCTCAGAAGGGCTGCTGATGAGACAAGCTCTACTTGCACATTGGCATCAGCTATTTTACACCCTGGTTTCATGGCAGGGTGATGATGATGTGATGTGCTGTGCTCATACTTGAGTGCCATACCTGTACTGCCATGGAGGCTACAGGCCCCTCACAGATGTAGCTGATGCCTTGGAAAGGCTACCTGGACCAGAGGCTAGACAAAGTTAAAAGAATAAAGCAGGTATTTATTAAAATGCCTTCAAAGGGTACACCCTGGGCAGTGCAAAGCCTTGCAGAGGCCACACCCAAGACAGACAACAGTCAGAGTTTCTCAAACAGTTATAAGTTTGGTCTATCTGCATATCAGAGGTTAATTGTCCAATTATAGCTTCAGATAATGAAGTCATATTTCCCTGCTTTGCTCTCTCCCCCCTCCTCCAGTTCACTTTTGTTTAAACTTTTTGGGGCCTGAGGCCGATGGTGTGACCCAGAAGGATTGTTTGGTCTGAATGTGAAGAAATGTGAAGAAAGCTAACTAGCATTCTATATGGAGTTCAGAGTTATGCACTACTGCAGTACAGAATCTGAAAAATGCAAAAGCTAAAAGCTGAAGGCATCACAGTAAGTTTGCCTCAGACACTAAAATATCCATCACTGCAGTGCCAGCAGCTGCTGCAGGTCACACCCCCACATGGTATGCAGTGGAGTGTTAGCAGGGTTAACAGCATTGCTTTTGATGAGTATAGAAGTTCACCCACAGTAAGCCACTAACTAAGGCTGCTAAGTCTTAATCTGAAATATCAAAGTGAATTTATGTATCCAGCATAGAAAATGTAAGAGCACTCTCCCCATAACCAACTAGAAATATATCCTTGCAAATGACACCTAACTCCCATGCCACAGGATGACATAAAGAAATTGTAAAATGAACTTTCTAAATATAGGTAGAAGAGTACCAAATAATAAATCACACGAGAATAAGAAATGCCTTTTTAAAAAGTCCACCTCCTTAAGTATGCCATAGCATAATTAAATTCATTTAACAGGGCAATGAATTGCCTCTTCTACCTAGCCTCTTGCAGGCTGGTCTTGTTAAAGATGTTAAACCATACATTTTTAAGAAGAAATCACTCTTCAAATCACTCAAACAGAAATATTAAATTTTATCTGCTTTGAAAATTAATATTTTTTGCAACACAAAATCAGCAACACAGTAGTCAGCTTTCTATTTTGAAACAGCATGATAGGAGAAGGCTTTCAGGTTGGTTTTTTGTTTGTTTGTGTTGTTTTGCAAAAATTACATATTCTTAATGGTTTAAGCAGAGAAACAGCCTAGCCTTGTTAGGAAGATGGGTTGACAAAAACTTCAGAGAATCTATATAAATCTGTACATTAATACATCTGATGATTAATAGTGTGTGAATTTTTCACAACTTAGATGAACTTATATCTATTAAGGGGCAAGAACTTTTATAAAATTTCTTGTCAGAAGAAGACCAGAACCTTTTTCCAGAAAAAAAACTCAGTTTCTCTCAATTGCACCATTCTGTCCTAAAGGGAAATACAGAAAGATATAATTTCCCTACTCTTGCCTCTCATCTAGATGTTCATAGAACTTCTACTTTGCTTTCAAAATCCTCACTTTGAGAAGTGTAAAGGAAATAGAAGAGGATGATAAAATCTGTCAGATGAGATTTGCCACAAAGTGCTTGAAAGCCAAAAGCATGCATGATTGATGAAAAGGCATGGCATCCTGAAATCCATCAGAAATTTAGAGAGAAGATGCATTGCATACTACTCACAAACCTGCAGTTTTCCCCATGACTCAAAAACCAGTCATCTCAGATCAAAAATATCTTGGGTGCCACAAATCCAGAACAAACTCAGGTTGGATATGAACGACTGAAATCCATTCATAATGGCTGGCTGGTAAAAAAACCATCTGTGGTCCAATTGCAAGTCCCTGTGAGTTCATTCCTGCATGGAAAAGCCAATGCAGCATTTGACCAGGCACTCAACAGTGATTGATGGTGGCTCTCCAGGAGCTAAGGACCACACAGGTACAAAACTGCAAGGTTTTCTCACACGTAATGTTACTAGGGCACCTGTACTGATGGCACATGGTGACTTGTAGTTTTGAAATTTTCATTGTATTTATTCTACAAATCACCATAGGATTTTACTCTTCAACTTCCTAATGATGGCACCTTTAGGTAACAGCTAAGTGACAAAACTCTGTACATGATCATTTTACAAATGAGGAGAACTGAACTTAAGGAGAACAAATTGAACTCAGGATTCTGGGATTTACATTACATTTATTTTAAAACTGTTAAAATTCTACTTCATTATGCACCTTAAAAACTAGGATAATACTTATTTTAAACACCATAATCTTAGTGGAAACTACAAATTTTTACTTTGTGCTTATAGTTTCTTTCCTATTACTAATCCTTTCTTCAACTTGACATGACCTGGCTGGGGTTAATAGCTGTTCTAGGGAGTTTTCAGTGTGTAAGATGGCATTGGAGGTCCCCTCCACACCCCTGACTGAGTACTGGAGATGTGGCCCCAGTGTCTCCCCAAAGCCTTCCCAAAGGAGAGAGGAGGAAAGCATAGCTGGAGAGCCATAGACAGACAGTAACTACAATACTTCTCATGTGCTCCAGGACAGGAGGAAGAACCAAGCAGAACAGTGCAGAGATGGGCAAAGGACCAGGAATGTGGGTATCACATGGGTACTGCCATCTAATGATCCTGATGCTGCTGCTTAGTGAATAAACTCAATATCACTTGTCCCTTTGTGCTTTGTGTTGTTGCCCATCACAACCAAACCACTTGTGCCAGTTCTGTTATGCTGACAGAGTCCTCCAGTGGGAGGACAGCAAACACCAGACAAACATTTTCTGCAAAGCCAGTTCCAGTGGCTTTCCACAGGACTCACCCTCAGGGTTGTACAGCTGACCTTGCTGAGCAGTGGTGTGGGCTTTTCCCTCCATCCCTGGCTGGGCACAGACACCATACACAAAACACAAAGTACTTGTCAAGCTTGGCACCTGGGGGTTCAGGGAGCTGAGGTTCATTATGGAGAATGGCTGCACTGGGTTACTGGCATTGCAGAGCTGGGAGCAAGGTGATTTATTCCCAGGAAGAGACAGGGCAAAACTGGAAGAGTGCAATGGGCAAAGCATGGGTGTGCACAGAATGGTATGACAGAACATGGGTGAAGTTTGCCAAGCTGTCAGCAGCAGGGGGAGTTGGCATGCAAGGACAGAATGCATTGAAGATCTGACATGCTGTACAGCCCCTCACTGACCAAAGAACTTCTAAAACCAACTTTGTCCTACTATGCAAGGATTTAAAGCATAAGCTCTGACATTAATCCTGAACATTATCCTAATCTTCAATATTAAATAGCTGCCATTTTATTTCAGTCTTACAGAGATTCTCTGAATTTCTTTCATCAGGAATGGCTAAAACAGTTCAGATACCCCTGATATCTGTCTGGCATACATAGTGTATACTGGGACTTCTTCTTTACTCACTCAGATTTATTCTGGTGTAAAACTGACATAATAAAGTACTAAGTCTCCTGCCTCTGTGTTTGAGTTACCAGACCTTAGCTTGAGTATAGAAAATAATAAATCAGTGTATCTGTAACATATTTCTTGTCTTTCTTATCTCCAGAGGCAAAATAATTTTGGATAGTTACCCTAGGGAGCAGTAAGACCATGTGTTTTCAGTTTTTGTGATATTTGTTGCTTATTGGATCAGAAGATAACACAATAATCCCCCTCCAAAAAAAAAAAAAAAAAAAAAAATATTTAAAAACCCTCAACAATAATAATTTCCAAATGTTATAGCTGTCTGAAGAAAAACATCTTAAGTGAAGACTTTGCAATGAATTAGGAGGTGATAGAGAGGTTAATTTGGATGCAATTCTTAAGGTTATTTCACTTGTGACTGGGAGCAGCACTACTGAAGAAAGCATGTTAAACCTCTCTGAGGACTTTATCTCACTCACTAGCAAAGGTCCTGTCAGCAAAGCTGTAGCAGTGGTGCACAGTTCCCAGGGAGCAGGGCCAGTGACCAGCTGATGCAGGCATTGCACACATGCAGCTTTCAGCAGCACAGCCCAGAATTGTGCTGAACTGTTGCTGTGCCCTCTGTTCTCCCATCATCACTTTTTTTTTGCCTAAAAACAGGCTCATGAAGCTGACTTCATGCCTCCCTCCAGCCCCAAACTTCACAGTTTTCTCTGAGTTTCTAAAAGGATATGCAAGTATAACCTTGGGTAAAAACTTGTTTCCCCATCTAAACTCTATGAAAAACAGTTAGATGCTTAGTGAAAACATTCTTTCCCTTCGTTCTTATTCACCCTGCAAAATAACAGCACATACATCGACAAGGGCCACCCTCCCTCCCTCTGAACAAACACACACTGACACTTGAGTGGTTGTGGTTAAACTGATGAGGGAGCTGGAAGTACAAACTGGCACAAAGGGGTTCAGGGCCAGGCATGTGTTTCTCACAGCTGTTACCTACATGAAATTTACAGCAAACATGAAATTTACTGTTTGAAAAAAACACTTCCTTTTTTGCAATTGTTGCTAGCTTTGAGAAAAATAACACATTTCAAGTATTCTTTGCACATTGTAAGGGAACACAAACATCAATGCTAAGATTACAAATAACATTTAAGAGCTTCTCTGCCAGTCACCTTTAAAAGCCTGCTATTTTCTGTAAAAGGATTCTGCTGCATATTTTTTCCCATTAAATCCCTTATCTCAGGTCTTCACAGTTCTCTGTTTCTGCTAGGTGGAGAGAGGTATGTTAGCAATGTAATATATCAGCATAGTTTTAGGAATCATCTCAGCTGAAGTCAGATATTAGTTTACATTCAATGATCATCTTAAAAGGTGTGTTACACTCTTTTGAGAAAATGAGGGGGGAAAAAGCTACAAAAAAAATGCCATAGGAAGGAAACCATTGGGATATATATTTTTTCATAAAGACACATCACAAAAATATGCTAAAGGGCCCAAAGGTATGGAATTATGTACTCATACATATTTTCTGATAGATGTTCATATTAAGATCTACTTGAGGAAAATACAGCTGCTATGATAACAGCCCTTTTTTACACTGAACTATCATCCTCACCTACATTTTCATTGAGTGTCATACAGATCTCTTCCTAAGATGTGCATCTGCACCCAGCACTATCAGTGGTAATGTCTCTCCAAACTTTCCAAATGGACCTTTATGTGGTCATCCATGCTGCATTAATCCTCACATTTTTTAATCTAAAAGTTGGCCATCTAGTCCAAACCAGTTGTCCAGAGAACTTCTCCAGTGAATGGAGGGAGACAAGTGGCAAAGATACACACCTCAAGAAGTGTGCCTGGCACCAGTAAGAGCAGCTGCCTTCTGGATGAACCTGTGTCAGCTCACTAAAAGTAGAAACAGCTAGCTGAGACAAGCTCAGCCTCTACATGCCAGAACATGGGTGAGAAATGTAAGGTTGCACTGGGGCTGCTGTGAGGCTCAGATTCACTCCATCTTTGATTAGGTAAACTTCCAAGGTACCTGTGGGAGAAGTCATTTGCCTGAGGGACTTTCTATAAAGACTGGAGAATGACAGACATGTCCTGAGAGTGAGCCATATCACAGGACTGCACAAAATGTGAGAAAAACACTCAAATTCTATCCAGGCCACCAAAGACCTCCTGTGAGACTGTGGCTGAACCAAGTGTGACCCTGTTCCATTTCAGACAACCTGAACAAGGAGTTAGCATAATGTGTGATGAATCCTAGCCTAAACACCACTAAACTGGATTTTCACATGTAATGTACAATACTAAATATATTGTCATACCTTAATATAAGATCAACCACACCTAACTAAATATAAGGCAAGTTCATAATTGCCTGAAATGGTAGCTCTTAGAGACATTTTTTTTACAGCAGATGTTGATTTTATGGAGGTGATAAACCATTTTAAAAACCATAGTACAATAGGATTTCAGCTGTTCAAACAGATTCTGCTGTGTCATCTATGTCCATGGAGAGAATCTGCCCTTAATGACCATGCTTCTGCTTATTTTTAACTGGCAACTTAAAATCCTCAGTCAGCATGAAGTACTGGATCCAAGTGGTTACCTGCTATGTTTATTAATTTCAGCATAGAGCCATTTAGCTTTGGGTTTTGACATCCAGGTCTATGCACCATATTCCCTGATATTTCTGCTCATAGTAGTGTGGTGCATGAACATATGTAAAGAGCTTGTGTGTCAGACCAAAGCTACTGAAGTGTTTCTGTTCCAAAGCATCAAAGTCAAGAGTCCAAACAAGTATTTAAAGTAGCACAGCAGGAGTCTGGCTAACCAGTAAAGTCAAGTTGCTAGGGCTTAGCATTCTTGTCCACCCCACACACTGTTCAGCTGTAACACCACTCTCAGGGTAAACAGCTGAATGCAAAAAATACCTATTTTCACCAGTCTTCCCAAGTTCAAGCCCTTCTCTGAAGTGCAGCTTCTTGGTTATTTCTGTGTTTATTGGTTTAACTGCTGTTACCTCAGTCCTGTTGGATCATAAAAGTAAAGTCAACACTGCTGCAAACCTAGACTGGACTCCAGTGTGCCAAGACCCAAAGCCAGTTTAGTCCAATCCTTCAGCTTAACTCTCTAAACCTCATTAGTTAAAACCAAATACCCACCTCATCCTTCTCCTTACCAAACTGTCCATACAGTTATGCAGGAGATACTTAATGCCATATACCTGTTCATTAATTTTCTTTCATTACTAAGAAGACAACAGCATTCCACTGATATTTGAGGAAAACATAAGGAAATAATACATAAGGATAAATTATGAAGTAGTGCAATTCATGCAAATGACTAGGACTAATAGCTACTTTTCTCCCTCCTCACACATGGTGGAGATTTCTGTGCTTCTAAATAATGTTACTATAATCACTATTAATGTAACTATAATTAGGTTTCATAGAAATTGACTTTTGGGGCTCGCCCTGGGTCATTGTGGACATTTTCCCATCACCAGTGATTTGCAAGTGCTTTCCTACAGTCTGATTATTTTTTTTTTTCCATGCTAAGGTAAACTTACCTTACTTTGAAAGAACATTCAAACCAAATCTGTAACAGCATGTGGTGTTTGACTGCTGGAAGCTGAGGATATTATATACAGAAAGTTTACTAGAAATCTCAGAGTTCATAGATTTCTACATATTAGTTATGACATCTCTATGAATATTTAGATTTTGAATCATAGCTCAGGTGGGTTTTTGCGACATCAATTTTATCTCCAAAGGAATATCGCAATAAAGGCAAATGATACTGGTTTGTTCCTATCTAAGAAGAACTTCATTTTTATCAAAAATAATGTACTGACTTGGTAAACGTCTCTGCTATGCTGGAAAATAGTACAAGGTTTATGCAAAATCTTATTCTGGGTATACTTAGAGACCTCAGAATAGGATGTGAGGGGGTGTGTATACCTATATGGCTTTCATTCTCAAAATATTACAGTGATAACAGCAAGGAAAAAATTGGGATTGTTGTGCCCCAGTTAGCTTGTTAAATGTTCACACTAATAGATATAGTTACTAACTGGAAAAACAGCTCTTGATGTTGAGACTGTTAAGTATTGGTTGGAGATAAGCAGGAGTTTCTAGACTGAAAGTTTCTAGAACACGCATAGGTAAGAAGGCTGGAGATTTCAAGCAAAGTCAATTTGTCTCTTTCTTGCAATAGAGGGAGTCATAAGATAGGAAAAATAGTAATTTTTCACGTGTTAAGCAATTCATGTGAGTTTAGCAGCTTAGTTTTCCAATTACTTGAAGCAGGAATTTGGAGTCTTGTGTAATATAAGCATGATCCTACTGATCTGTGTTTGGGTTTCTCTGTGAAATGCTGCCCACGCAGAGCAAGCTGATAGCCTGAACTTGAAAGGAAATGAGGATTGTTTAATTAAGTTCTTTGTCAATCTTTCCCTAAGAAGTTTTGAAGCAGATGGCCAGTTGAAAAAAAAAGAAAGGTAAATGGAACTGAAGTCTCTGCAGCTGGAAGTTCCTGGAAGATTTTGGAAAAACAGTATATGCAAAAAGAAGGAAGGATTAAATATGGCATAGCCAGTGAGAAGACAAGTGAACTCAAGTTATCGTTTGTGTGTGGCAGCCCATCAGCAGCAATATTTAGATTTGAAACTGCATGCAGCTTTTTTTGATATAACTATCATAGGGAGCATGAAAACTCTTCCAGAAAATGAAAACTGAATAAATAAATAAATAAATAAACTTCTAAAATATCTACAATATGATCCATGGAATAGTATTCCAGTATATCCAAGGAAACAGCATCCTGGCAGCTCAGAATCAGCCACAGTACGTTTCCTCTTGCCCTGCCCAAGGGAGAAAAACCGAGGACAAACTGAGTCAAAAAAAAAGGCCTTTAGGAAATGAGGGAGGAACATCTTGAGAAAAGGGGAAGTGCTAGGGGCCATGAGGGAGGCTAGTGCTCTCCCAGGTGAGGGTAGAGGGAATATGTATTAACACAGACACAAATTGATAGGAAATGAGATTTAAGTATTTCTTCATGTGCATTTTTAATGTGGTTTCCTGCTTACTAAACATAATCATCATAGTACAATGTGTTAGCATTTTCACTGACCTGAGCTTTTGCAAATTTAAATATACATCTATATACAAATCATCTATACATGTACATATTTTTAACCCACTTTATCTCAACATCAGGCAGATAACATTATTTCTAGTAGTAACAGGAAGAGCACTTTAGGGAAAAGGAAGAACAAGAGGTAGAAATTGAAAATTCTCCTTTTCTCTCCTAACATAAGATGAAATTTGGGGTTGCAGTATTTGGATTTGAAACTACTGCTTGTAATTTTTTTATGTAAATATTACAGTGAGCATGAAAGCTCCTCCATCAAATTGCAACTGATTCAGAAATACCTACAGGATTACCAGAGTTAGGAATTCCTTTATGTTTTGCATCACCTCAAAAGAAAGCAAACTTGAAAAATGTTCTGCAGTGTAGCAGATGAGTTTGCAGACCTACAAGGGAGACCAGTATGGTAGTACTAATTTATTTTACTGCATTCTTTATTGCTGTGCATCGTATTTCACTTCCTCCCATTGCTTTCATGTTGCTTCTAATTCTACTAAACAATGTATATTCTATATTAAAATTTGGTTTCTGTATTAAAATTTGTTATCATAATATCACAGAATAAAACACTGACTAGTAACAGTTGTCAATAGAAGATGCTTGAAGCCCTGAAGTAAAATAATTGTGGGGCTGACAGTTTGGAGATCAACCTGCATACAGGAGAAAATGTTCCCTTGTTTTCCTAACATAGGAGTAGTGGTTTTATGCAATGATATACAGGGTTTATAATACTGCAGAAAAATCTGTCTAAATGTGTGGATTTTACATAAATAAATAACAAGTTTTTTACATACCTTACTCAGCCCTTGATCTAAGTCTGATCATGAGTGCCCTGGGTCAGTCCTTGCATTAAATGCTTCATGTTTAATTATTTTTTATATATTGCCATCTGATTGTATGGAAGGTTCCACTGCAAGTTTTTGCTAGTGGCTAAATTTGGCAGCCTATTACAGACTACAGGCAGGCTACATTCTCATCTTCTTCTCAGTCTTGTCCCTTTATTGAGCTTATTTAAGGCTAGAAGGCCAAGTTTACAAACTTAGTCTAGGACAACTTATGGTAGATAAATTCTACCAGACACTTCAAATCCCAAAGATATAAATAAGACTTTTTCCATTAATCTTTTATAGTAGCTGGAGACATAAAAACCCTTCTGTTTCCTGGCACCCTGGGTCTGCACTTGGCTAATGGTGTATTTTTTCCTCTTGTATCACTTGTCTTACAGTACTCCTTGCTTAACCACCACTCAGACCCAAACTCTGCCTTTTGATCACAGTTTGATTGCTTTGCTCCTTTGCTGACTAGATTTTCACAGCTTACAGGGAGCTGTGATTGAGAAAGCAGTTCAGAGCTAGACTTACTAGAGTATAATTTAGGAAGAAATATAATGATCTCCATCACACTATGAGTTTAGAAAAAGTTACAATTCAGAAAGATTACTAATGCTTTTTTGTACTGAAATGATGACAAAACAGCTAATGCACTTTTCAGCTATTTGTATTTGAAATTTGAATGCTCTTCCTGAATGCTTTCTTCTTATCTGTAAAGATTTAGGAAATAAAATTACAGGTTTTAGGATTGTCAAGTAGAAAACAATCTGCCAATCATGTTATATTATTTTCTTTACAAACTAACCAATTTTTGTATGAAAAACAGTTCCAGAGTTCTTTTCATTCTTAAATTTCCTATTCTAGAATCACAGTTTTCCCACATTTGGAAATTTAAATTTCTAGCCTCAGTTTTCTTGTGAAAAAGTTATCCATGTTTGTCCTTGAATCATTACTGCCAGTTGGCTGACGTGAATTTTCACTCCACTGGCATTCACCTCTCTTGCAAAAAACAAACTGCACTGTATGCATCTCTGCTTTTGTTTCATTAACTTAAGTACAACAATCCTTTTTATCCTCTTGACATAAACAGTCGCCCTGTTCTCCTGGAAAGAAGAAGGTGATTTTCTTTAAAACATTGCTGATTTCACACATGCCCTCTCAGACTTCCACAGTCAAACACCAGGACATGTATACCCAGGTAGTCTGTCCAGCATGGAGGCATCAGGATACTTGAACACAGGTGTCCTGTTGGAGGACAGTGACACTGGCTTTTGAGAACTCATCTTGTCTCCTGGTCTCTTCTTGAGTTGAGAGCTAAAGCTGATTTTTATGCATGCCTTTCTCTATCCTTCTTTTCTTCACAAAACAATTCCTGTGGCTATGTCACATAATCACAGGAAAGGCGAGCTGCAGAAGTTACTGCAGATCATCAGATCCAACCAGATCACCAAATCTAACCATGCTGCTCAAGGCAAGGACAGATGACAGACTGTGGGAGCAGCAGCAGGAAGCATCAAAGGCAGGAGAGGAGCAATAGCAATGATATAGGAATAGGAATGCAGCACCTGATTCTGGAGGCCCTCTCTATCCACATGGATGACAAGAAGGTAGTCAGGTTGCTCAAGCATGATTTACCTTCAGTGAAATGATTTATCTTCTACAATAAAACAACTGCCTGGCTAGATGAGGGGATAGCAGTGGATCCTTGACTTCAACAAGGCTTTCTACACTCACGATGTCCTCACAGCCTAACTCAGGAAGTGTGACTGGATGAGTGGACAGTGAGGTGGATTGAGAACTGGCTGAACAGCAGATCCCAGAGGGTCATGATCAGTGGCACATGGAGTTGGAGGTCTATCACTGGTGGTGCTCCCCAAGTTCAATACTGGACCCAGTATTGTTTAACTTACTGATTACTTGGATAAAGAGTGTCTCTGTGATGGATCAAATTTTGATTTGATGGCTGGCTGAGACTGTGACCTATTGTTTCCCAAAGTGCCAGCTGAGGGAAAATGCTGATAAGAAGCAGATCTTGCCAAGGTGGGGTAATGCTTGTTATATTCCAATCTTCTCCCTCCTGATAAAGCACTACTGCAATCTAACAGTGTAAAACTGCCCCAAGGGAGGTATTGGATCATTCCTATATATATGGGGAATATATACATGGGAATTTTTTATATATATGAACATATGTAACCTGTTGAACTCTTTGCTGAGTGGTCCCCCACTCCCAACAGATCAAGACTGCAAGTCTCACTGACCACGGACGCTGAAATTGCAACTGTTAAGTCTTGTCATTGGATCCACAGGTGGTGATATCTTACTTCTCCACTATCTGGTCTTGTCTCCTCCTTCTCTTTCTCTCTTTTCTTTGTATTTTTCTTAATTGTATTTTTATGTAATTATAGAAAACCAAATACATATCTCCTTTCTCTTGCAACCAAATTGCCTCAAATATACACTGGTCATTCAGTGTCATTTCATTCTAATTCACCCCAAAAGATCTATTAACAAGAACCTCAATTACTCTGCCTCAGAGCTGGGACATAACAGCCTCCTCAGTAAGTTTGCTGAGCTGGGAGGAGTGGCCCATTCCCCAGAGGGAATGAATGTATTGAATGCTGAATGTATTGAAGGCATCTAGAGATTAGCAGCTCATTATGATCCTAAAACACACATGACAGCTTCTTAGGACACTCACAGCAGAGACAAAAAAGAGTGAGTAAATGCTGACAGCTCATAGAGGTGAGATGTGGGATAGGATTGAAAAACTCCTTGCTTGGATGCCCTAAAGGATAGAGAAAGGCATGCATAAAAATCAGCTTTAGCTCTCAGCCTAAGAAGAGACCAGAAGACAAGATGAGTTCTCAATAGCCAGAGTCACTGTCCTCCAACAGGACACCTGTATTCAAGCATCCTGATGCCTGCATGCTGGACAGACTACCTGGGTATATCTGTCCTGGTGTTTGACTGTGCAAGTCTGAGAAAGCATGTGTGAAATCAGCAATGTTTTAAAGAAAATCACCTTCAAAACCTGTTTTCCTGCAACTGCTGCTTCTTGTTCTTTCACTACCCTGACTCTTCTAAAGCCCCTTTCAACAGTGTGACAACCAGAGGAGACTTCTCTGGTTCATCAGTCTACAAATGTACATCAAACTACATCTTGGTCACCCTTCAAGATTGCCAGAACAGCCAGTATGTCTATGGCTTCCTTATGACCTTGGTACATGAAAATCTCTTAACATCTTCCACTTACATGCTTCCAGGCACCTTCAGCTTATTCTATATGTAATTCACTTACAACATTTATTGATCATCTATTAATTTTACATGAAGTATTTATAAATGCACTCTTCATATAAAGTATGATTCATTAATCTACAAAAATTTATTGTTTGTGGGGTTATCTTATATAAAATAGATCTTCATTATTAACAGAATGAAATTACAATATCCTGTAAAAATCATTCATGATTATGAAGATAGAGAAACTACACTGACATGTTTAATAGTACTAGAAATTAAGTAATTTGGGTATTATACTATACATATAATATATAGGTTTTTATGGCTGAAAAGCTTTTGGCTTCATTCTTTATTTAATAGCTATTTTCATCCACTACGTCATACTAACTTCCATCATAATTCTCTATAAATCATGTCACCCACCAAAATGCTGCAATTAATTGTTCTACTTGATCAAAGAAACAAATGTAGCCATACCTATATATAATAGTAAAATATCCAAGAGAAAATTTAAACAGATAGTCCCAGACAATTTGTACTGAAAAATATTTCTATTACAACTTTGAAGTGTAAAGGAAATGCAAATAGGAATTGTGAAATGTAAGAACACACAAAGAAAAAGTTGCATAGCTAAAAAAAGGATATATTCAGAGGGGAAACTGCTTTTTCACTGTTAAAAGATTTTAAGACCTGATACTCATTTGATATGAAATAGTGTATTTCTATGAAGTTCCAGTACTTGATTTAATGGCTGGCTGATTTATGCCACTAGACAACCTTGCTCAACATCCATTAATGTTACATAGTTTATCTCAGAATCTCTATTCTACAATTTTTCTCAAGACTTCAGCCTTGCCTACAAGGTTACCTTGCAGTAGGAATATTCATTTTATTCATTTATTTATGGGGATGTTTCAGCCATGTTCAATGTGATGATTTTTAGTTCACCATGATGCCTCCACATACAGAGAATGACATTTATTTTGAATTACATGATCAGCTTGGGGAAGAGGATTGCTTATCTCTTCACCCTCCTTTCACCACTTTTTGTGGGACAGCTTCTATGAAGACTCAGAGGACACTTAACAAGCTAAATTGGAAGTCAATGTAATTCTGAGTATGAAATAAGGATTTGTTTCCAGGCATCACTTAAAATTGTATCAAAGTATAATCCTGTTATAATTTTTCATACTCTTTTAAAAGAGCTTTCTGTTTTGAGAACCTCAATGTCTGAGAGCAAGATACAACTTGTACTTTCTGTCTTTGATATGCCAGCAGGGCATGACTGCACCTTTGAGGGCCATTCAGAGCTGCTGATGGTGGTTTCCAAAGCAGCACCTATGCATTAACCCTGGGATTGACTCAGTTGGATAGAGCATGGTGGTAATAATGCCAAGGTTGTGGATTTAATCCCTGTATAGACCTGACTTACAAGTTGGGTGGGTCCTTTCCAGCTCAGAACATCCTGTAATACCTGTATTGTCCCTGTAGTGTCAGAGATGGACAACTGTGGGAGCAGCTGTTGGAGAAGATTTATTCTGTGCAAAGCTGCTTCCAGACTTTGTGAAGCATTGACAGGTACATTCAGTACAGGAGCTGCAATGTAACCAGAAGGGAGATCATGGTTATTGCTTGCACCATGGTTGTCACTTTGTGCAAATGCTGGAATGCAGAAAAGCAGAATTTGAAAAGCTGACAAGTATAATTTGCCAGAGAACCAGATTTGTCTTCTACAAATTTAACCCAAAAGATGTGCCTACCAACAGAGCACAACTGTGCTATAAGTACAGTAGATTAGTAAAACAGTAGTTTCCAACTAAATACAGCTTTCATGTCAACACAAAAAAAATAATTACATTAGCTGACATCACAGGAGCCTGAGAAGTCAGATGAAAGGGAGACCAAATCAAATTGCCTGACAACTGGACCAACAATATATACTCTACTCTCTCATTAATTCTAAAATTTTCTGATCCATCTAATTGCTACTGTGTCAAAATCTAGCTAGTTGGTATTTTATCTTCCAGAGATGTAGTAGCCCCAGAGCCACAGTTAAAGCTTTCATTATTACTTAATTAATTTAATTATGTACTCTTTTTTTAAGAAAGTTCACTATTTAGTGAAACATATGGTGGATTGCAATTATTAAGAAATTGTATTCTTCAGTACAATGCAACTTCTTGTGCACTGTATTTTGGAAATGTTTTCAGACATTATCAATAACAGATATTTTCATATACATCAGCAATACATGCCTTACTGGTTCTATGGATCAGGTAAAACTATACTAACTGCATTTCAGTATCAAACTACTCCCAGGGCAAGCACTACCTGAATACCACTGGGCTTATGGAGATCTGAAGTATGCTTTAATTTCTGCAAAATGTACATTACTGTAAGACTGTTCTCAATTAAACTGCTGTAGAGCATGAGTATTCAAAGTATTAAAAAGTTGGCATATTTTACTGAGAAAACATTTAAAAATCAATGTGTCTTCTGTATTTCTGATGCTTGCCTTCAGTCTCTCCCTTCCCTGCAGAGCTGTCCCTATGCTCTTTTCCCTGGACCATTTACTACCCACCAGTTACCTCATCAGTTCCACCATATGATCAACTCTAGAAGTTAAAAATGACCACAAGCTGTGGCTAGTAGGTTGGGAGGAGAAATCTAGGAATGTGTGGGAAGAGTGTAACAGAAGACAGGAGAGAAGAAAGACTGCAAGGAAGCATTACAGGGGTTTACTGGTTAAATCTGAAATCTATTCAGCTCCAGTATAAATGAAAAATTCCACCTGATCAGCTGCAATTACTGGCAGGAAAAAAAAAGCCTTTCTCAGTAATTAATATTACAAATGGTTAAACACATATTTCAGTTTACTGGAAACAAAATATGCTAGGAAGAAAAAGGAAGGATGTTTTCAAGGTTTTCTTCTTGAATAGCCATAAACTTAAATACTTTAGAAATTATTAAGCAGAAGTGGGTTGATACATAATGGAATCACAAATGCTGAGACTATAGGTAGTTTCAAATTCTTATACTATTTCTCCTCAGCTGGGAAAAATATTTCTCATTTTAAGGAACAAAATCACAGAAACCTTGAAAACCCCAATACAAACAACTTTATTTGTACTGATTATGTGATGCATGATTTATTGCGTCAGATCCTAACAACATTCCATCTATCCAGGATTAGCAAATACTGAGAGCTGAATTTCTAGTGCAATTTCAGAAATCCAGGCTTTCTTTGCCTCATTTATATCTCTTTGTGTTCCTGTCATTGTCTAATCAGAGCTGGCAACAAAGTACCACACAATCATTCCTTCCTCACCCCAGTGGGAAGAAAAATTGGAAAAAGTAAAACTTACGGTTTGAGATAAGAACAGTGTAATAATGGAAGTAAAAGAAAATAATTATTCAATATTATTAAGAATGAGAATGAGAATAAGAATAAGAATAAGAATAAGAATAAGAATAAGAATAAGAATAAGAATAAGAATAAGAATAAGAATAAGAATAAGAATAAGAATAAGAATAAGAACATAATGTAATGAAAAGGAGAGAAGAATAAAACCCATGAAAAACAAGTTATGCACAGCACAGTTCTCACCACCCACTGACTGATGCCCAGCCCATCCCTGTGATCATTGGCTCTTGGGCAATTCTCCCAGCTTAAATACTGAGCATGACGTTCTATGGTACAGAATATGTCAGTCAGCCATCCTGGCCATGCTCCCTCCAAGCTTTTTGTCAAACTCCACACTGGCAGAGTGAGGAAACTGAAAATCCTTGATTTAAAGTAAGCACTACTTAGCAGCAATCAAAATATCAGCTTGTTATCAACCTTATTCTCATAAAAAAATTCAAAATACTGCACTGTACCAGCTACTGGAAAAAAGTTAACTCTATCCCAGTCAAAACCAGGACATCCTTAGATTAAATACACTGGTAGGAAATATCTTTGACTTGCTATATAAAGAATTCCCAGCAAGTATAAACCCTTTTTGCTTTGAGCTTTTGGTAAAAGGATGTCTTGTGAACTAAAGGCCAAGTGGCAAGAAATCAGTGTTTTCAGTTATTCTCATTTTTTATGAACTTTACATAGGATCTGCTGCAGGTGGCCCACACTGAAATCAAGAGTTTAGACAACCAGCTAGAGTGCAAATATTTGCATACTAATGTCTAATGTCCAGAACAGTGTACCACAGTGATTTTGTGGTATTTTTGAATGCCACTGTCAGAAACCATTTCACCTATGGATCACCTAAGGGCAGTCATGGCTTACAGGAGAAAACTTCTGTTTGTATGCACATACATAGCAGGTCCCTTTCCAGGACCTCCTGCTCTTCTGTACAGTTGCAGCAAAGCTGACTTGCTGTAAACAAAGGCTGAAATTGTTCTTCAGAGAAGGTCCCAACATATTGGACAAACTTTGGAATGTTGAAATTTTTAGAGTAACAGGTTCTAATCAAATCACAAGTTATAGTATTTTTCCTTCTATTTCACATGGTAGAAGTGTAACTGTGACTGTCCTGAATTTCTTGTTTGATGGCTCAAAAAAGCAATTTATTGTTGCCAATACTTGGAAGTGATTGGGCAAAGCAGCTTAGATTGGAAGGAACTGGAGGATGAGTGTGTGTCTCCAGAGCAGATTTGGATCTCAAATTTCAAGTGAGAATGTTTGTCAGGAAAAAATGATTACTACAGTTAATCAAAAGTAATTAAAACATGTTGTCCTTTCTCCTAAGAGAAAGTTATTTATAAACAAACTGTTCTGCACTTGCAAATTATGATTTCATTGCCTGACAGACACACTTGACCAAAGCTGAAAACAAAAATAGGCTTCTTGCCTCAGTTTCTTCCTAAATGTCACTGCATAATGTGATCTGCTATATGCTAGCAAGAGTGTACATGATAATCACAAACTTGCTTTTTTAACTACCATCTGGAATGCATGTGTCAGAGCAGAGCCCGAGGAGAAATTCAGCAAAGCACGGAGTGCTGCATACAAATCACTGCTTGTGGCAGCTCTTGAGAAAAAAAAAAAATTGGGACAGGAATATCAGTTACATTGTCTGTCTCAGGCCAGGGCATTCAGGACACTTTCCAAGCTAGGTTAAAAAAACCCCAAAAACTGCAAAAAAAAACAAAACAACCTAGTAATGGAGAATTTTTTATTTTTTTTTTTAAGAATTGAATTTCATGAGAATCTAAGTGCATAAGGTTGAAAACTATTTGACTTAATCACAAACATTTTAAAGAGCCGTGCAATAATTTAATGTATTATTAATAAAGAAGAAAACTTATTTATGGTGCTTTAAAGTTGATAGGTCAGTGGATGGAACTCAATGAACATGAGTTCCAACACATACTGTATTTTGATCTTCCTTATTTACTGCACTGTAATTGCTTTAATTCTTAGCAGAATATCTGAAAATTATGCTGAAGTTTAAATACCAATTTGTTCATGAAGTTATTTATCTCCACAGTACTAATGAAACATTTGTATATCGGGCAATTAACCTTAATTTTAGACCATGCAAATGAATTGTCTTGATTTTTAATTGTGATGGAAGGAAGCATTCTTTTTAGATGAAAAAGAAAAATTTCAAACTGAATAGACATTGGAAAAAATAAATTATATTAAATTAGACTGGCATAATTTAAAAATACATTCAAGAATAAATTAGAGGACAAGATTACTGACTGATCTTCGCAGTAGTCACATACTGCCATGAGAAACAGATGTGATAACAATTCAAATCCTTTAGATTTAAACTGAGCCAAATTTAGACTAGAAACTCACTGGGATTTGCATACATTTGCCTCTTTGAAGTGTGTACATTTAAAGCCCTATAATAACAAAGAATGGAAAAACTGGAAACTGAACTTTGGAAAATTTGAAAACTGACAACAGAGTCATCTGGAAAAGACTGGACCTATGCTTTTAACTACATGGTAGGTATTACCAAAAATTTAACTAGAAATTTCTAGTTTTGTTCTCAATGTCATTTATAGAAAGAATTGCTTGCTCAAACAGTAGAGAACATGAGAAAAACAACAGACACATTTTTATTATTTTATTTTTTTAATGGGCAACTATTAAGGAATTGGTAGTGACAACTAAAGAAGAAATACAAATAATTCCTTCCCTTTATAGATTTCTGCTCAGTCAATGCCAATATGGTGAAGGGCTTCTAAACAGCTAACTGGCACACACTGGCCCATAGGAGCTAGAAAGGCAATTTTGACCAAACCTCAGTGTCTGCTGAGCCAAAGAAAGAAGGATTTCACACCAAAATGGACATGAGATAAGCACTGAGCAGGCAAGAGGCAGAGCCAGGCTGTGCTGTGGACCTTTCGTGTGCAGTTTGGGCTGAGGTTTCTGACTCGCACCACTGTGCTGCCACTTTACTGCTGTGGCTTTTTTCCCCTACTGGGCATGGCTATTTCCTACAGCAGCAAATGATGCAGCTTTGCTGCTCCACACTTTTGGAGGACTTTGATGTAATCCAGTGCACCAGCACTGTTAAACTAGTGCAAGTGTCTCATCAGCAGGCCAGTGGTCGATGGCCTGGACACTCCCTGCTGGAATGCCAGGACTAACTCCATATAGAGATATAGGAGAGAAGTGATACAGCAAATGTTCTCTTGCAGAAGAAAACCCTTAAAATATTACTACACCTGGCAGAAATTCATGTGGGATATACACAGAATCAATGTTTATTCTGAATAAAGGGTCTAGTGAGACATTATGAACAAAAATAAATCCTGAAATCTTATCTAAGGAAAGAGAACCAGGAGACTGAACCTGCATGTTTTCACATATTATTTGCTGATGTTATTATCATGCCCTAAGATACATTATTTGAGTGCCACAAATAGCAGTAATACTCCCTAAATCCTCAATAGGCAGATTTTCTGGGTATTCTGACATATCTTTATAAACTGATTATCTGTTGCACTAGAAGTACAGTTTCAGAGGTTAATGATATTTTTAAATTTTGTCTGTTTTGGACTAAAGGTGTTCATCCAGAATGGTATATACTCATAGCATCAGACTTCCGAGTGTCTGAGAGAGACCAGAAAAGTCCCTGTTTCCCAAAGCAGTCCTTGCTTTCCCTTTCCATTGCTTTTACCCAGTGACTGACTCCTTCTGTTTAGAGTCCTGTTGCAGCCATACTTCCCTCTCCCTTACGTCATATGTGGCCATCATAAATTACTAAATTAGGACCAAGAAAACCTTTCTATCTACAGTCGAAATCAAATCAAACAAAGAAAGTGAATGGTGCCCGCAGCTGTTCCCCCTGACAGCAAAGCATTCCAAGCAGAAACGCCGGCGGCGCCCGGGCAGCAGGAGGAGCTGGAGGAAGCAGAAAGACCTTACGGGGAGCAGGCAGATAAAGAAGAACGCTCGTTTCTCCCGTTTTACACCGAGCTAACGAAGAACACACGCCCCGCTCGGGCGGAACGGGGGCGGCGCCCTCACAGCCCGGCCGCGCCCCGCGCCAGCCGCGCACGCGCAGCCGCCCCGCCCCGCCGAGGCCCCGCCCCCGCGGAGCCCGCGCGCGCTGTCACTCAGCGGCCGTTCCTCTCTGCCGGGGCTCGGCCCCGCCTCTCGGGGCGGCGCGCACGCGCAGTGGGGGGCCGGGGCCGGGGGGAATTTGACCGTAAACATCCTGCGGTTTGAACGGCGCGTTCGCGCGCAGGAAGGGCCGCGGCCGCCATCTTGTTTGCTTGAGTGAGCGGCTCGGCTCCGCTTCGGCTCCGCTTCGGCTTCGCTCGGCTCGGCCCGGCTCGACTTCGGTTCAGCTTCGGTTCGGCTCCGCTCGGCTCGGGCTCGGCCCGGCCCGGCTCGGCTCGGCAGGAGCGGCGAGCGGTCCCCGGGCCCGGAGCAGGGTAAGGAGTGGCTCCGGCCGCCGCGGGCGCTGCCGCCGCCCGAAGGGGCCCGCCGGGGCCCGGCTCTCGGGGTGCTGCCGTCATGCTCGGGCTCGGGGCCGGCTCTTCGGCCGAGCCCTCTCGGCGGGGAGGGCCCGCCCGGTGCGCCGTGACACCGGAGCTCCCCGGGAAGGGCCGGCCGGGTGTCCGGGGCGGTGTGAGGCGAGGCCGGCGCAGCGGGGCCCTGAGCGCGGCCTGGCGGCGGCACGGGCAGGGCCCGGCAGCGCTGAGGGGGAGAGCTCCGTGCCCCTGGAGCGGGCACAGGCCCGCAGGGACCCCCCGGGAGCCGTGGGGCGGCCCGCGGGCCTGCGGGGGTGGATGGATCCCTGTGGATCCCCGTGTGCGTGCGCTGTACGGACAGCGCGGCTGCTCGCCCTGGGGAGAGGGACAGCGGCAAAGGTGCGCTGGCCAGTCTTCTGGTTTTAAGTGCGATTTTCCTTCTGCCATGGATGGGGCAGGGTACTGCATGTTCTCACAGCCTCTCCAGTGGCAATGAACTGCCTTCTGGGCACTGGGTTTTCAGCTGCAAGCAAAAGGGCCCTTTAAAAATGCCGGCCTTTTGATGAACCAAGATCCTGCTCTTCCGGACACAGTTAGAAATCTTGCTGTCGTTTTTAAGATTCCTCAGATTCTGATTACAAACGCTTCTGTTAAATATAAAACAGAGCGTTTTGTTTTTATCAATAACAAAGGAAACTTGGAGTCACTAACTTATTAGCATCTTTCATTGGAAATGGTTTTTCTTTAAATTCGGACACATAAAGAAGCTGCTGTAGATTTGGAGAAGTTACCATTTAGGCCCACATTGTGTGAATGTGGGCGATAAGCACACCTTCTTTAATCTCTTACTTAGTAAAACTTGTATTATCAAAACCGGGAGACATCAGAGCGTTATTAGGGCCAGTCTTCAGTTTTATTTTGTGAAGGTTCATTTGTAAATATTAGACATTATACAAAATTTAGGAAAGCAAAGCCCACTCATCTAAAGTTTTAACTGGAGAAGAAGTAGGTATGATTGGGGTAATAAAGCAAAAAGTTAGTGAGACCTACAATAAACTCAAATAACCACACAAATTAATCGTGTCTTTCTTATACTGTAGGATTTCCCACAGAAATGAGAGCATTTGCTTTAGTTACCACATCAGTTTAACTTCTTAAAGATAAAATGTGAAGAAGTTTTTTACATTTGGGCTCTTTGCATGGCCAGTGCAGAGAAATAACAACTGCAAAAGATGGAGTAACACAAGGAATTCTGTTCAACTTATATACCTTTAAAGAGTGTGTTAGTACATGGTTTCTGCGAGTTTATTAGTTTCACTTGGATCTGGAATTCCACAAAATAGGTTGGGATAATGGAGACAGGGCCTTAAATTAAAAAGATTTGTTTCCTACTGCTTGAGCATTCAGAATGTAGGGGCAAGGGCAGGATACCTGCTGAGGGTCAGGTATGAATGTGGAATTGAGGGAGGAGGGCAGCAGTGTTCATAGGGTTCAGTAATTTCCAGCTGTCTAAGGTACTTGTGAGTGATCTGCCCCTTTTGAATTAGTAATCTTAGTGGGGCACTGGTTGCATCTGATTATGTAGGTGTGTAGTATATTGTAATTGGAGAACAGTGAATGCAGTTCCTGTAATGAAGTGGTGTGGTTTGAGTAATTAATAGACCTGGTAGTGGAACCTCAGCCACAGAATTTCAGACAAATTGTTGATGCAAGAAACAAGACCTGGAGACAAATGGAAAATGTTGTATGTATTTATCAAAGGTATGTCAAGTCGACCTACTTCAGTTTTATCTTTTTCAGTAATTGATTTTGTGGACATAAGAAATTAAGGTGACTTGAAACTGAGCCTAAGTAAAGCTGCAGATGCCACAAAGAAATATATTAAAATTCAGATAAATGTGGATTATCCAGACAATTATAAAAGTGGTTGAAGGAAGGAGATCAGATAAAGTAGTGGTGAAAAGAGGCCTGGAGCTGTAAGGTAATGTTAGTGGAGTTTGTGATGAATTTTTTTTCAGTGGCATCAAGTGCTCAGTGTGGTACCAAAACCTGCCAGGGAGGCAGCGTTAGTGAGTTCCCACACATGGGAAGTTTAGTGATGTAAGAAGGACTGGAGAGTGAAGGGCTGTGAGTAAAAGTTGAAGAATTCAAAGTACAGTTGCAGGGTCAGGATAGTTCTGAACTTCTGAAGTCTGGCAGGTGCACAGGGTGGTCTCAGCCTTCCCCAGAGCACCCAGGGCTGTCTGGGCTTAGCAGAACATAAACAGAATAAAGGAAATTACGCAGGTGGGGGGAAGCCAGCAGAGAAGAGAAATTGAAGGATAGGATAAGGACAAAGAAACTAACTGGCTGATTTCTTAACTGTAGTGTGGAATTTGTCTATTCACCCGTGTGTGACTGTGGTTTTGGACTAGCTTTACAAGGAACAAAAGTAGGTGACAGTAAAAAATAGGAGACTGAACTTTAGTTGTGGACGGGTGTGTGTGTGTGTGTATGTGTACGTAACCTAACCTAGGGAGAGCAGCTGACAAATGGGTTTAATGAGCTATAGTGAACCACAGTCAAATCAAAATATGCTGAATGTTCTTCTTGTTTTCAACTCTTATCCATTCTAATCTGAAGAAGGATTTTAAGATTAAATATATGTGGGGTTGAGGGTTAAGATGATGCTCATAGTTACCATCTACCAAATTTTCTTAGTGCTGCTTTAGAAGGAGCAAGTACCAAAGTCTCAGATGGGAGAATGAAACTGGCTCATTCTGGATCAGACACTGTATATGACCAGTATTTTATTAGTTCTACTTTACATTTCACTTACTTTGTGTATAGCATTTTTTATATGTAGTATATATTTTAAATTGTGCAACCGTTGACCAAGCTAGGCAGAGAAAACCTAAGGACAATTGTGGCACATTGAAACAAATTCAAAGTTAAGAGTTTCAGGTATTTTGAAAGGTTGATTTGACAAGATCAGGATTTGGTCCTAGCTGGCCTTGTGTGAATACATATTCTTTTTGCCTTAGAGGAATCAAGCAAGACAGAAAAATGCTGAAAGTTCTTAGAACAAGTTCTGTGGTCGTGTTTCATGTCCAGTCAATTTCAAATATGGACACTTATATTTTACCTTAGAAGCTTTTGTAGAGCCCTTTTTCTTTTGTGGATTCTTAGAAGTTGGCTTTTTCAGCCAATGGCATATTCTGTGTGTCTGCTTGAGCACTGTGCCGCTTATAGGAGTTCTTGGTTCCTTTAACATTCATCCCAGTCTCAGAAAATCTATTTCTTCTTTTATACCACTGAATCAACATACTGTGCTATGAATTAAAGATCAGACAAAAAGCCTGAAATGCAGGAAAGGGAGTAGCTGAAAAGAAATTTAAAAATCTGGAGAATGCTGGAGCAGCCTTTGGGCTGAGGTGCTGAGCAGCTGAACTGTAAAGGTGGGCTTTGGACAGTTGCTGTAACCCAGTTATTGCCATGAAGAGCATCTGCTGGAGTTTGGAAGCGACAGGAACTCATGTGACAAGAAATTATTGCTGTAGGTAATAGAATCATTCTTTTTTAATAACAATTCAGATTGGAACACACTTTAAAACCATCTGTAGTCTGACTGTCACTGTTTCACTTCAGGTATTTCAGTATGGCAAGGCTTCAGTGGTGGATGAAGAGAAGCAGAGTTAAAGTGATAGATAAATTGTTCTTATCCAAATTGTCCAAATAGTGAGTTTCACATTTAACAAGAAACTTAAGTGTGTTCTCAGTTAACTGTTTATTTGAAGTTTTGTGAAACCCACGTTATCTGTTTTAATAATTGTGCCAAACTCCACTAATCAAAGTACATTCTTTTGCAACTGTTGTTGAATGCTTTCAATGGACTAATACAAGTTGTTTTATTTACTCTATGTTTGTGTTTTCCCCTATTCCTCATGTTCAGGGGTAATTACAGGCTTACTGTTGCATGGTTCTGGTAGCAACTCAAGATAGCAAAATGCTGCAAAGTTATGTCTCTGCATATACAAAAATACTGAGGCCTTCAAAAGTATGCAAGGATTGAATTGTCTGCTGGCTTTAAGGCAGTGTTTTGTCTTTAAAAAATCCTAGGATAAAAAATAGTAGAATACCTTCCTTTAGATAATGTTTATCCAAAATTTATTTCATTGTGCTTCCTGGAAAAACTTGCTGATGTCCATCTTTGTGCAGTGCTATCCTTAGCCCTCACACAATCTCAACAAATAAAAATTGCATTTTAACTTTTTGTCAATTTGCAGCTTCATTATGACTAAAAGCTGTTGACTTCACTCCTAAGAGCAGTTTTAATTTTGTATACTGAGCTAATTTGAGTTTAAGCTGAACATGGCCTTTATTTCCTTAAAATCCTCTCTGCTGTTTTGATTATGGATGGAATTGGTGGTCAATCTGTCATTAAGAGAGTGGCTTGATAATCAATTCTGTTATGCAACTCTCAGAATGGAAAAAATGTATTCTCGGACTTGACTTTGAGATGTACATTTTTCATTTGGTATCCAGATGTCTAAAGGTTGGGTTTATTTCCACTGAATCAATAATGCCAGAGCTTCTCTTGCCCCTGCACTTAAATTTCTAGCGGTGACAATTGTGACTTGCTGCGCTTCCTCTACAGTTTTTCTGTAGGTGTAGAGGAGGTAAAAACTGAAATGCACTTGTTGTGCCTTTCCTGTTCTTCTCTTTTGATTCATTTTCCTGGGTTATAGAAACTACTGGAAAAACTCTTTGTGGGGATTCTTCTCCTTTTTTAAAGGAAACTTTTTTTCCCCTCTACTTGTAGTTAACTGAATCATATGCTTACCTCATGCATGGAACTGGCGTGTTTAGATCATAAAACATCATGCTGTTCAGATTCCCCATGGTTTGATGTGTTGGCATCTATCAGCCATAACAAAGTAGTTACTAGATAAATAGATATGTGGACTTTTTTTTTCTTTTTTTTTTTTTCTGGTAAAGGAGAAAGAAAATGGAATCTTGAGGAAGTTTGGAATAACGCAGTCAGTTTTCTCACCACTTTTATCAACACTTGATTAAAAAAATATGAAATGGAGTGAATTATAGTGATGTCCAAAAATATTTAGGGCTGTATATTTTATAAAGGTGCATCTTTTGCTGGAAGAGTGTACAATATATGCTGGTATAGTAGAGTAGTAGCTACTGAATTAAAAGTAGAGAGGAATGGAAGTCATAGAAAACTACTGTGGAGTGAAAACTGAGATGTGCTTCTTTGTATTAAGAGAGTTTGGTATCATTACCCTAAAAGGTAAAAAATTAAAAAATTTTTTCTTGAGGGATGGTAAACAATTCTAAGTTGAGTATGTGGCTGTTAGTGAGTGTTATTTCTGCTTTATAATTCTTCTGTAATAAATACATATAGATGCTATTACATGGACACCATTTTTAAGTATTGGCTTGTTACACATATTAAGCAAATAGTCTGACCTCAGTGGTTGAAAATTAAATGTGTGCACTTCTTCTGTGGATAAGGGGGGTGTTTATGAGGATGTCCTCATAAAATAAAAGATGTGGAAATAAATATTTGCCTTTCTCTTTACAGGTTTGCACTTTGTTTTAAACATCTGGGATCATGTTCTATGCCCACTTTGTCCTGAGCAAACGTGGGCCGCTGGCCAAAATCTGGCTGGCGGCCCACTGGGATAAGAAGCTGACCAAAGCCCATGTTTTTGAATGTAATCTGGAGAGCAGCGTGGAGAGCATCATTTCCCCAAAGGTATCTATTTTACACTAATGTCACGTTGTAGTGAAAAGAACTTGAGTGTACAGGTGGTAATTACTATTTGGGTCACTGAATGTTCTTAATGTTGCCATTTTAAAGGGTGGAAAGGTCTGTTTGGATGTGAAATACTCTATTGAGAAATGGGAGGAAATTTTAAGTAGCTTGTTGTTGTTATCTGGGGTTTTTTTATTTTCTAACTCTCTATTACTCATGACAATGAAATTGTTCGTCTTATAACTGATGGTACAGTTGTGACTTTTGTCACTTAACAAATGTCAATGTCTTATAAGAAAGGCAACTATTTGAAAACAAAAGAAAACTTGTTTATATATTTTATTTTGGTTAATACAAATGTTAACAATGTTTATAATGCTACACTAGATTTTAGAAGAAAATCTGAAGTGTAAGCCAAAATTTCCTTTTACAATCACAGAGATGTTTACTCTTCTAGAACAGTGATTTGCTTCGTTATCACTTTTGGAAGGATTTAGGAGGAAGATAATATTCATAGACTCACTAGTGAGCTGGAGCATTCTTTTAAAGAAAGGAGAAACTAATAAACACTTCATGTATTTAACTTTGTCTAACAGTTCATTAGCTGAAATACTAAAATGACATTGGAGGAAATAAAATTTTTGAATTCTTGCAGGTTGATGTTAAATCCTGTATGGCTTACTCTTTCTGTGAGACAGTTATTCCATGTACCATTCAACACAAATTTCATGCTCTTTTGGCCTAAAATACTTAGTCCTTCTGTGAATTTTTCTTTTCAGTTTTATGTTCCACAGTAGATGCTTCATTACATAATAAAGCAATGAGATTGAAGAGGAAAGGAACTTAGAATTGTTTTAGTGCAGCAGTGCTCGTTTATGAGCACTCCACATCTTCCACTGTTTCTGTCTGATTCTCTTTTTAACTGCAGGACAGAAAATGGAGAGGTAGCTAACAGTTTTTAACCAGATTTTACTTCACCAAATCACTCTTTGTGGCTATCCAACTTTTTGTATTTTTCACTTTTTCCGCAATTGAAGTAGTAAAGCTGGTAGAAAAGATGATGTGGTAAAAATAGGCTTTGTCACTTATTTTTTAACTAGACAGAGCAGTGTTTGGGAATTCCTGAAGTGAGCTGCTATTAATTTAGTGATATTTTCCAGGTCATCCATAAATAATATAATAGGGTATCATCTTGAACTGTAGATTTTGCATTCTTTGTTTCTTCAGATTTCTGCTGATTTTTATACTTGTTTTGGATATCTGATTTTATTGAGAAAATTCATTTAAAGCTGACTGAGGTGTCATTTAAGGATACAGCTAATTCACTGATTGTGCAATGTGTTTTTAGGTGAAGATGGCACTTCGAACCTCAGGACATCTTTTACTAGGCGTTGTTAGAATCTACCACAGGAAAGCAAAATACCTTCTTGCAGACTGTAATGAGGCTTTCATTAAGATTAAGATGGCTTTTCGTCCAGGTATCTGTCTTTATCTAAGCACTCTCTGAAAAGTTGCATTGATAAATGTATTAAGAAGGCATACAATTCAGCCTTCTTATGTCTGTATAATTGCATAAAGGTATAGGTTATAGGAGAAGTAATTACTGCAGCTGGCTGGCTGACTGACTGAGTTGTCTGCTGAAAAACATATTTTAACTGAATTCTGAACAGAAACTTCTCCTATTGATGCTGATTCAGTAAAATCCCACTTGTGATTTTGGCTGTTGCTGGTGTATGATGTTAAATGGAAATACACTGCATGGTTTTTACCTCCTGTCTAAAAAAGGCCTGTGCCCTACTGAATAGAAGCACAGAAGGGGACTGGTTTCCATCAAGGGTGAGGATTCTTTTGCCATGAGTTACAAAAGAAACACGAAAGTAAGCTGGTTTTTTACCATTTTCACATTTTAGTTTCTGAAAATAATGTGTAATGTGTGCATCAAAGATAGTTTTCCTTTTGTATGTTTGCAACATAATTTCTTCCTCTATAGTTGCTTACTTAAATATTTTCCATGAAGATGGGGTCCTGTATTAATATCTGAAATTACTTTTCTATCCAGCAGTCAAGCAATTATTCAGCTTTCATTCTTCCATGTCTTTAAAGACAGTTTTCTTTAATTTTGGCCTGGGGAACCTTTTCTAAGCTGAACTGGAGCTGTGGCACTGATGCTGCTGGATGCTTACAGCTGCCAGATCATATTCTACCTTTTTGAGTTAGTGAGTGCAATAGATTTAAAAGCTGAACTTGAGGGAGATTTTTGTTTTTTGAAAGGCAACTCTTGAAAGCCAGTGCAGCAGTAACTTGAGAAAAGCTAAGGTATGTAATGCCTCCATCTTCATTTCCTGGTATACAGGTTGTGATTCAGGCATTGAATTCAAGTACTGAATTTTATACAGGTTTCAGTGGCAATCTATTGACTCTTGCCATTTTTTTGTTTACTACTGTGTTTAACTTCCCTGTGATAAGAAAATAAATTTGTTTTAATATGACAAGGCAATCTGTTTTCACAATTTTTCCTCTCCTAACAGAGTGCATGTTGAAGGTGAAGCACTTCAAAATCAAGATTTACAAAAAATGGCATGCTGGCCTGACAGAAGCTGAAGCACTGGTCTTTATTTTCAGTTTAGCTTTGTGCCTTCGACATTGAGTCTTTGTGATCTGAGAATGATTTATATGTTTCATTTTAAGCAGCAGATAACTAAAAATATTGAACAGTCCTGAAAGGATGGACTAGATTTCTTCATCCCTAGTCAAGTACCATGTATTGTAGAGTCAGCTACAGACTCATGCTTGTTCCTGGTCTCTGTGGACAGTGGTTTTTTGATTATTCATTGCAGAGGGGAGCACAGTGAGCAGAGTGTTTCTGAAGTATCTATCTCAGAATTGCCTGTGTTGTATGTGTGGGTCAGAAGGCAGAGCACAGAGCTTAAATCTTCTGTAACTTACAGAAGGAATTGAATCTGCATTTCCCATGCACTTTCAAGTGCCCTGACCTTTTAAGACTGAATAAAAGAGAGGGACCAACTGCTGGCACTGGTTTTGTGATGCCCAATCTGATATTCATGCTCTGAGAATGCCTGCTGAATAAGACTAAACATCTCTGGAGAATAAGAAAAAGTATGTGTGTGGTTTTGGTAATACAGCTCTTTTATGTGCAGAAGCCTATGAGTTAGTGAGCCCCAAGTGCAATCAGTACTGTTCCAGGACCTCTAGAGCTGGTGGAACTGAATAAAGGACTAGTAGCAAAGTAGTCGCACTGTGCTGCCACTGTAATGTAGAACCCTGCAGCTCATACTGTGTATCATGATAAAATTGTTCTGGAGCAGGTACCTGTAGTGTAGTGAAACGTGCAATGCCTGGTTGGCTGCACTGCTCTGCATAGTGCCACACAAACATCACTGATTGATTTCAGGCTTCTGGGATTATACTGACAGTACAAGAACTTGAGGATATTTATTTTGAATTTAGTTTGAATTTCACTTACTAGCATTATCTAAGGTTTCTTAGTAGGTGTCTCAGCATCAGTTCAGTTTAAATTTAAAGACCGTAAGCTCATACAGAGAGAAAATGCTAATGGCATGGCAAAAAATGCTGTCCTGGTAAGGAATGGGAACTCATGTCTGGATGTTCTTGTTTGCAGGAGTTGTTGATTTGCCTGAGGAAAACAGAGAGGCTGCTTACAATGCTATTACCTTACCTGAGGAGTTTCATGATTTCGACCAACCACTTCCTGATCTAGAGTAAGCTTGGGGTTTTCTGCATTTCCATGAAAATGATAACTGGTTTTAGTTGTGGAGAACCTGGTTTAAACAGCTAACTCATTGCTGAATGTAAAAAAAAAGTTTGTAGGTAACTTCTATTCTTAGGTCTTTTAGTATACTGATAAGGAATGTGCAGTCATCTTTGTGTTGATTTTAGGTTCACAGTAGCATTGACTTTAACTGAAGTTAAAGCTGTCCTTACAGCAGCTTTTGAAAAACTCAGATACCTATTATAACTTCCTTTTTCTTCTATGCAAGGCACCCTACATCATATACATCCTTAGGTTAGACAAGATTAGTTTTATGGAAATGTTGTTGACCTTTTGAAGTGGCAGTTCTAATTCTTAAATCTTCTAAATACTTATGGGTTACTTGTACATATAGCAAGTATACAATCTGAATAGTTCTTAATCTTTAAAAAACTGATGGTTTTTATTATTGTATTTTTTTGAGTTATTCATAAGGGAGTTTTTAGAATACAGCTTCCTCAGTGTTCAATTTAGTTTAAATTCAAATTAGAGCATATTCTAATTTGAAACTGTATAAAATTTCTGTGTATTTAGAAGAAATGTACCTTAATACACCACGAAGAGTGTTAATTGGTAGTGGTGCAAAGTACAGTGTTTGATAAACTGTTTATAGCTTCTGAAGTTGAAGGGGTTGGAAGGTTTTTCTTAATTGTTAATTTGGCTTTTGAAATTAGTAATCCCAACTCAGCAAGGAGTAAGAGAGGTTACTGATACATTTCCCAGAAGCGAATGCAATTTGGATGATGGGTTTGAACCATTAATGGTCTCACTGTTTTAAGAAGTGGTTTCTATTCAGTGTTCGCCTTTATTTTTTTTTAATAATTGACTTGAATGTAAAATTGCTTTGTACTGAATAATGTCATGTTTATTTTAGCAGGCTTTATCTGTTCTTTGTTTTTTAATGAGATTTTTAATAATTTCCTTCTGTTTGTTTAAGTGATATTGATGTGGCTCAGCAGTTCAGTTTGAACCAGAGTAGAGTGGAAGAAATTACAATGAGAGAAGAAGTAGGCAACATCAGTATCCTTCAGGATAATGACTTTGGTAAAGATCTCATGTGTTATTATATGTTACTAGCTAATTTCAGTTACTGTAAGATACCGTTTTGCAATTACTATGGAATGCACAATAAGCACTAAACAAATTAGATCAAACATGCTGTGGTTTTGTATGTTTAATTTTTAGTTTTTTTCATGTCAGTTTTTCCAGAAAGTCTGTCCTCTAATGCTCAGTAAACTTCTAGCTGCCTAGAATAGGCAGAAAGAAAAGCTGAAGAATATTCAGTCAAGTTAATCATTGAAGTACTGTGACAATTGTAATTTTCAAAACGTGGTGTGAATATGAAGTGAGCTGTTGCTTTAATCATAACCATGCTCTAAGAAACCATTGGAACATTTCTAATGCTGAATCAGTCACTGGTGATGAGTTTGCTACTTTAGGTATCTTTTCAAGGACAGTGTTCTAACATCTGAAACAAAGCCTAAAGACAGTTTTATTTGAGTGTCTGGTTCCCAATGTACAGTATTGTAATCCGTAATTCAGTAATTGTTTTGAAGGAATAATCTAGAAATGGTGTTGACTGGGTATTGGGTTGTTTCCTGTACTTGAAGCCCAGCTTTGAATTCCTTTAAATTCTTTGGTTTCTGTGCATATAAAGTTTAGTAGGTTCTTGCTAATATCAATTCAAATAAATGCAATAAAATGTTTTGAAAAGGAGATAGTTACTTTTATAATTGTTTGAACAGTATTTTTTGCTATGGTATTGCTGGGCACAATTCCTTACATCTTGTCATTAACTCTGCAAATAGGATAAATTGAATTAAAATTTGGTCTTATATATGGGCCTTTGTTGATCAGGTAGGTAGGTCTCTTGCATCTTGGTTTTTTAGGACTTAGAGCAGTATTTTTGTATTTTTGCAGGTGACTTTGGAATGGATGATCGTGAGATGATGAGAGAAGGTAGTGCATTTGAGGATGACATGCTGGTGAGCACTAGTGCTTCAAATCTCCTACTGGAACCTGAACAGAGCACCAGTCACCTCAATGAGAAATCTAATCACCTGGAATATGAAGACCAATACAAAGATGATAATTTTGGAGAAGGAAATGATGGTGGAATATTGGGTAAGTTTGAGAAATTTGTTTTTCCTCTATCCTACCTCCTGCCTTAATTAGTCCTTGGGTAGATGAGGGGAAGTTGTTTCTTTTGTTGCCAAGATCCCTGTCAAAGTTATGCCTTGTACAGTGGAATTCTGGTTTGTGAGTACTACAGCAGTATAGGTGACTCAGCATATTAAGTGTTGGCATATTTAAAACGAAGTTCTGAAAAATTAGATGTGAGATGCAAATAATGTGGCAGGCATATTGTAATAAAGATTATCTGTAAGCTCAGAATTGGAGCTGAAATACCCCTTGAAAGAGCACTGCTACTTCCTTCTATGTCAGCATTCTAACTTTCGCACTGTCTTTGTCTGTGTTGTAATAAACTTGTCTGTACTTCTTTGTAAATTTGTCTATACTTATTTCATGAATTTGTGGATGCAAAACTGATTCTTTCATATGGTTGCTTCAGATGACAAACTTCTCAGTAATAATGATGGTGGTATTTTTGATGACCCACCTGCACTCTCAGAAAGTGGAGTAATGATGCCAGAGCAGCCTCCCCATGATGATATGGATGATGATGATAATGTATCAAGTGAGTATGATCTAGGACCAGATCGGGAATTACTTTCAACTCATGTAGTTTGGATTCTAATTCCTTTAAAGCATACTGAGCTCCAAAGTATGAAATGTGGTAAATGACCTGAAGGTGTAGAGGAGGGGATGTGCGGGCTAGCACAGGCTGTTGATGTTGTGACCTAGCGAGGTTCTTGCTGTGATTGCAGTGGGAGGCCCGGACAGCCCGGACTCGGTGGATCCGGTGGAGCCGTTACCAACCATGACTGACCAGACAACGCTTGTTCCCAATGAAGAGGAAGCTTTTGCTCTGGAGCCTATTGACATCACTGGTGAGTGAGCTGTTGGGGAGTATTTTACACAGTTTGTCAGAGACCACCTCAGCTTGATGGAGTGGAATTGAACAGCTAGCACTGCTGCTGACTCTGTTTCTTTCCTGGGAGAGAAAGCAGGGATCAAGTGCTGAATTCCTTTTATTCTAATAATAGCCCTCCAGTACTTTCCAGACAGGTAGCTTACATGGATGATGTGAGAGAACACTGGTGTGTAGTTTCTGCAGTCAGTACATGTAACAGCATGATACTGTAGCTTTAGATAAACATGCTAGTTAAAATGCTCTGAGTTGGAGCGGAGCTCAGCATGTCTTTAATTGTAATATGGTCTCTGTAGTGCAGCACAGTTCTTGATATGCTGTGTTTGAAGGGCAGGAATGACTTGACACTGAGAATGAGTGCTGTTCTAATGATTTGTAGCTTTAATGAATTGTTGATTTCATGAGGTGCACCTTTGTATTTGAACTTCTACTAAGTAGGGATTTTCCTTTTGTTTTTCTTTAATGCAAGAAACTTGCTTATTTTAACTGATACTGTATTTGGCGCATTATATACTGACCCCTGCTTTATTAAAAAATTAGTATCTAGAAAGAAAGTAGCTTATCCTATGCTTTTAGGCTGAGCTCCGGGCCCTGATTCCCTCCTTGTCCAGTGGGAGAGCTCTGGCACTGCCCTCTCGTGGCAGGCTGGCAGCAGGGGACCAGCTCATCTGCTGGGGCTAGCAAAGACAGCATTTGACTGAGCTTCAGGGTCTGCTGCAGAGTACCAGGCTGTGAGCACAGTAAAGTTATCCCAGAACCAGGGTCAGAAGTTTACAGTTAAAATAACCACCCACATTAACTCTACCAAAGCTCAGGTAGGGTTTAGGGGGAAAAGTGGATGTGGTATTTTAAATCTGATTAGAGTCATAGAATGGCTAGGATTGGAAGGGATCATGAAGTTCTAGTTCCAACTCTCTTGCCATGAGCAGGGGCACATTACACTAGATCAGGTTGCTCAGAGCTCCATCCAGCCTGGCCTTGAACACTGACAGGGATGGGGCATCCCCAGCTTCTCTGAGCAACCTGTTCCAGTGCCTCAGCACACTCACAGTGGAGAATTTCTTCCTAATATCGTGTCTGAACCTACTCTCTGTCGCTTGGCAGCCATCCCCCTTACCCTGTCAACACATGTCTTTGTAAAAAGTCTCCTCCATCTTCCTTGTAGGCTCCCTTCAGGTACTGGAAGGCCACAATTAGATCATCCCAAAGCTCCATTTTTTCCAGGCTGAACAAAACCAAATTTCTCAGACTTTCTTCATAAGAAAGGTACTCCATCTGTTCACCTCGGTGGCCAGTGTTGCACCAGCCTAACAAGCAAGCCATGATGGGAGAGAGGCATGTGCAGCTGAGGACATTGAGGTTTAGGTGGATTGAAATTCACCTAATTCCTTCAATTAGGTAGATTGGAAAGAGGAATTTGTAGGTTATGGGACAGCATTCATCATAGTATTTGGTATTTTATACTGCACTTAGATTTTAATCCTTCACCCAAAGGTGGTGTTGCCTTAGATTCTTGAGGCAGCTTTATACTTGGGCAGGTAAGACCTATAAAAAACTTGCAGAATTCTTTTACAAGTGTGGTACCTGTTTGAGCTAACCTTCATTGCTTGCTAAAAATCTCAACAGTCAAGGAAACCAAAGCGAAGAGGAAGAGAAAGCTGATTGTGGACAGTGTGAAAGAACTGGACAGCAAGACTATTCGAGCCCAATTGAGTGACTACTCTGATATTGTTACTACTTTGGATTTGGCACCTCCCACTAAGAAATTGATGATGTGGAAAGAAACTGGTGGCGTTGAAAAGCTTTTCTCTCTGCCTGCACAGCCTTTGTGGAATAACAGGCTACTGAAGGTAATGTTTTTGTGCAAGTTCACTTCTAAATAGACTGTATTCAGGATTATGCCTCATGGATAGCAAACATCAGCGTATAAATACCGATACAGTGATGGCAGTATTCATTATTGGAAGCAAAAACATTAAAAGAAGTAAGGTAGATGCTTTAAACATAGATGTTATCAGTTACAAAAGTAAATGATTTTTTAAAATCAGTACTGTTGGAGAGGAGTTGAAAAACTGAGAAAGAGAGCCCATAACTACTTGATCCAAAATGAAATTAAAGGACACTGAGAACTGCAATAGTGAATGATGTAACCTTTCCTTTGTAGCTCTTTACTCGCTGTCTTACACCTCTGGTACCAGAAGACCTGAGAAAGAGGAGGAAGGGTGGAGAAGCTGACAATCTTGATGAGTTCCTTAAAGACTTTGAAAACCCAGAGGTTCCCAGAGAGGAGCAGCAACAGCAGCAGCAGCAGCGAGAAGTCATTGGTTTGTGTCTTGTCAAAGAGGCTCTGCTTTCCTTCAGGGCATATTTTTCTCTTTTATCTGTGTTTTGTATTAACTCATCAAAGATTATGTATGAAGCAATGAGCTTTGTAATGGTTGTTTAGCTTGACATAGAATCTGTGACATAAAATAACTTTTTTTCCCTAGACACAGGGGACGCTTAGGAATTGTTGGAACCATTGGATTAAAAGTGCAGGCTGTTGAGAGTGCTCAGTTCTAAAATAATAGCAGATTGGATTTTTGTACAGTTTCTAATGACATTCTTAAGTATCTAAAAGAAGATTTGTTGTGGAATCTAGATGAACCTATTATTGAAGAACCAAGCCGTTTACAAGATTCGATCATGGAAGGCAGCAGAACCAACGTGGATGAATCGGTTATGCCACCCCCACCAGCTCAGACCGGTGTTAAACGCAAGCTGCAGCAAGTAGAACCAGAGCCAGTGTTACCAGTGAGTAAGCTTTTACTGGTTTTTATGGGCAATGAGAAGTGGGCAGTGTCTTTGAGTAAGAAATGACACAGATTTCAGGCCCTAGCTTTCTGTGGTCCTTTGAGAACATTTGTCCCTTGGTAGTCATTCTGGTGCCTTTGTTATGTGAAAAGCTTACTGAAACATTTAAAATGCTGGTAGGATAAAGAAATTATACTCTTTCCTTCAGTAAAAGTCTTCAAGGAGTCTAGTGTATTGCTTATCATGTCCTGCTTGGCATGTGTATATGAGCAGCTTCCATGAAGCAATGATTGTGTTAGCTGCATAAACGTTTTTTAAGACAGCCCTGGTGTTCCAGGCTTAAGGATTCAAAGAAAAACTTTGATTGTGTGGAGAGATTTCCTAGTTGAGTTGTGAGTAGACTTGGATATTAGCTGTGATTTAGGGTGAAAGGAAACTTTGTGAAGGGAAGAGGAAGGAAATGGGCAAAATGAAAGGTGTATTTTTTCTGAATGCTTGCATGGTGAGATCAGTTCTGGTTTATGCTGTGTTTCATATTTGTGCATTTTTTAACCTCACTTTTCACATTCCTTGGCTAACAGGTTGTTCACTGTAGAATGGGACTGTTAGATGTTATATGATCTTATTAAGCAGCAGGGTGGCAGCTGCTGCTCCTCTTGGCCATGTCAGGGGTGAAATCAACATAGACTGTGCTAAGTCAGTGTAATTGGGGATGTTGGTGTGTTGGTAATCCTGTGACCATCTTAGAGGCCAGGTCAGGCCTCTAGCAACATGTACAACCTATAATGATACCTTCTGGTTGACTACATCAGAAGTTGCTTAGCTGTTTTAGGGGATGTGTAGAAACAGTTTCAGTTGTCAGGGTAACTTCACTGGCAAGCACTTAATTGTTTATAGATTCAGGGGGAGGGTACCATATATTACTTTTAATAAAACTGTCTACATAAATCCTATTAAATTGCTTTCTGTATTTTCCTCTTGACATAAGTATTTTCTGATACTTCAGCACCAAAGTAATTAATACGTTTTCAGAAACTTTGCAGGTACTAATATTTTAATGTATTGATGAGAACAGCATTTTGATATTTTTAAGATGACTAGTTCCAGTGAGTTAAAGTGTGTTCATGTAGCATTGCATATGGTGATGTGGGATTTTAAATTTGCATGTGCTGATCCAAGGAATTAGATCAGTAGTTTGAATGGTGGCATAAGTGGAGTTACAGGAAAGTTTTTATTTTACAGTGGTATCATAATTTTTGTTTTGAGTAGAATCTAAAGGATTGAAAATACACATATGAACAGCAAAATAAAATTGCTTTTTGGTTTTCAGAAATGGAGAATTCTGATAAATGGCTAAGATTAGGTACTTGGATTTTATTAAATTGGTCTGTAGCATCATCATTCTATTGTAAAAGAACTGACAAAATAATGCTGTTTCTTTAACTGTTTTGTGTGCTCTTAAAGCATCCACCATCACAACAGCTGGAAATACCACCTGTAGAAATGCCTCCAGAGGAGCCCCAAAACATCTGCCAGCTAATACCAGAGCTAGAACTTCTACCAGAAAAAGAGAAGGAGAAGGAAAAGGAGAAAGAGGAGGAGGAGGAAGAAGAAGTAAGAACTCTGTGTAGTATCAGTTTGTTTGTTTCCCAGAAGTGGGTGAATGTTTGTCTGTGGATCCAGTAAAAGGCATGAGAAATATCTCTTTTGTCTGTCCTTATTAGCCCTTAGAAATGCAATTCTTAAATTATTTCATGACCGTTTAATAATATTTATATTACTTAATTTTATAAATTACATATTCATTCTGTTTTGAATTAGTGTTCTCCTCACCCATGGCTGGATTAAACCACTCTCTATATGTTTGTTTACAGTGCTTTAGATAAGAGCTTCTGAACTTAATGGTGTGGTTCATTTTAAACAGCTTGTGCTACTTAACAAAAGTAGCTTTTTGCAAGAAAACCAGCCATATCCTCAAATGGGATAACTTGTCTCTTAGCTACAGTATTCAATGTCATATGGTAGCAAACAGAACAAACTTCATTGATGTCTTATTTTACACCTGCTTTCAGGAAGAAGACGGCACAGGGGGTGATCAGGATCAAGAAGAAAGGAGATGGAACAAGAGGACTCAACAAATGCTTCATGGCCTTCAGGTGCACATGATCATTTGCTTTGTCTTAAAGTAGCTTTTGAGTGGGTCCACTGATGCTTTTGAGATGAGTTAAAAGGTCTTTGCAGTTGATGTTACAGTCTAAAATACCAGTTATCCTCGAGAGGGAAGAATGCATGTAGTTGATTAAATCTATATCAGATAATTGTATTAGAGTGAAATCTATACATTTATAATTGTCACTTATTTTTCAGACAGCATTTGAATTAAAATTTTTCAACCTTTAAAGCCACACTTGGTGTGCCACTAACATTCCCAGAAATATAAATTTTAAAATAATTGACTGTATTTTTAATGAAACCATAGCACCTCTGACTTGTTGCTATATGTCTTTATACGAACCTCCCATAAGGGTCTAGGGATAACACCATTGTACAGGATGTTTACTTCCTGGCTAGGCTAGTTTGAAAACTTGCATGCCATGAGAGGCTGAATCTCTTTAACACTGTGGAAATGTGACTTTGGCTGATTTCTAGCATGCAGCTTCAGTCTGTGCTGACATATATCTGTCTGTAGGATGGATTCATGCTTGCTGAAACTAAAGAGGCTTTTTCTGATATGATGGCTGAACACCACAATGTTCACCCTGGTCTGAAGTGCAAGCCATTCCTTTACTAGTTGGTCTCTTGTGTTTGTCCTCCACATATTCTTAGACTACCTTTGCCTTTAGCCTGGTTTGTAGCTCCTTTGTTAAAATCATAAACATTTTAAACAGTTAAACAAATCTCAGCTCGTGTCACTGAACGTCACATCCCAAATGGTCACACCCCCCCTCTTCTCTTGCCCAGCTTTAAATGCAGAGCATGGTGCATATGGCATGGATGATTCTTTTGGCCAGTTGGGTCAGCTGTCCTGGCTGTGTCCCCTCCCAGTTCCTTGTGTACCTCCAACCTACCTGATGCAAAACACAGCACCATATAAGTTGTTGTGAAGAAAATTAACTCCGTCCCAGACCAAATCAGTACAACTGATCAAAATAAAAAATAGTTTGAAAATAATTTCTAAAGTTTACAGATGTTGAGTTGGTAGTGTTATGTAATGTTTTCCTCTCTGAATGTTTTATCACAGTTTCTGAAGAGAGCTTTAGAATTCTCTTTGGCCATAAGTAGCTTTATTCAATTCTTTCTTCCATGTACCCAAAAGAGCATCACATTGGATGGCTGAAACATTAAATCTGCAATGAGATTTGGAGTTAAGATCTGATTAATGTAAACTAATTTGCTTTAGCCAGCTAAATATCTTTTCATCTAGTTGAATTTCATTCCAGGGCAGACATTTCTCCTTTAAATCAAATACTTCAGTTGTTGTCCTGGCCAGCAAAAAGATGTATTATCATGGGGTTGGTTTGTTTGTTTGTTTGTTGTTTGTTTATTTGTTTGTTTTTGGTTGGGTTTTTTTGTTTTGTTTTTTGTTTTGTTTTGTTTTGTTTTTTTGTAATATATATCCTTGCAAGACTTTGAGAAGATGTAAGTGACTTTGGGTACTTAGTTTAAGACAGAAGAGTTTTAGAAATACACAGGCTTTCACCTTGGGAATATTATACATCTTTTAAAGAATGTTAGCTCTTGAAATTTTACTTTATTATTTTTGGAATTACATTTATTTTGAGAAATAAATTCTTTAAAATTTTATTCTGATTAAGAAAAAATTGTCCTGTAGTCAAAAAAGACTGGTTAGCTATTGATGCAGAAATAAAATCTTGTGCTATACAACAGTGTTTCTGGAATATGTTCAGCAGTTTCAAGAATGATTTTTTCACACATCTCTGAGAAGCCTACTAGGTTTCATAGCTAAGATCCATAAAGAAGTTTTCATGTACATGTTGTAATGTTCCTATCCTTCTTAATCCTTCAGTGTCCTGGGGTTCACAACAAACAGAATCTTGCCAAGAGACGTTGTTTCTGTGTAGTTCTCTATTTAACTTATGGTATCAATGTTGTGTTTTTCAGAGAGCTCTTGCTAAGACTGGAGCAGAATCTATCAGTTTGCTTGAGCTGTGCAGAAATACGAATAGAAAACAAGCTGCTGCAAAGTTCTACAGTTTCCTGGTACTGAAGAAGCAGCAAGCTATAGAGCTGACACAGGAGGAGCCTTACAGTGACATCATTGCCACCCCTGGTCCCAGGTTCCACATTATCTGAATGGTTCCCTAGTCAGAGCTAGTGCTCGTCTCACCAGTGCGTGTGTGTATTGCCCCGTCCGTAGGGCCCACAACACCATTGCAGAAAATTTAGATTTTATTGTCTGTATAAAGTCCTTGGTTTTCTCTTGGGGTTATTTTGGGGTTTGTATTTTAACTTTACCACTCAAATTTTTAATGAAACTGCTGGCTGGGTTGGGTGACTTGAGTTTCAACTGCAGAAACCAGGCATCTCAAGTGCCCAGATAAAGATTGTTTTAGCAGCTCAGAGCAGATGTGTGCAATATTGGTGCATGTGATGTTGAGTATCAATGAAAATGTCTTACAGTAATTTGACTAGTTGATTCAATAGAGATATTTTCAACCTGTACAAGTAAATCTGAATGGCCAACCATTTGTCTGATTAAAAACTTTGCCAAACTCATCTGAAATGTTCGGTCTGCTTCTCGTAGTAGTTTTTTCTCCCCTTCTCTAGACCTTTGTGCATACCGTGGGTCTCTTGAAGCTGCCAATATGAAAGGTAGTCCCTGATATGTCAGCTTGCTGTGTCACTGCATTTTTGCAGTCAGATTTTTGTAGCCCTTGATGTTAAGGGGAAACGAGTTTCCGTGGAAAGCACTTCCTCTACATGATACATGAAAGGACAGAACGTGAAGCGTTTTAGACTAAACATTCCTTTTCACTTATCACCTTGTTATGGTCCACTACTGATAATGGCTAATTACTGTTAATAAGTGACAAATGAAAACTAGTAATTTCATTTAACCATTTAAGAAATAATGCTTTAGGTTTGTTAGAGCTGTATATAAACTCCTGACTTTTTTAAACAGACTTCTAGATTGTAAATTATCTGATTTTTTTATTAAGCAGGCATCCGACAGTAAGAATAAGAAAAATTCCTAAATTTAGATACCACCTGTACCAAAAGGGCAACAAACTTTGAATATAGAGTACAGATGGGCACAATTCTACTTAATTGTGTAGTGTATTAATGGCTCTTTGGATATATTTATGGTTTTAGTGTCAGTTTTTTCTGATAATGTACACTCCCATGTTCAAAATATCAACTTCGCAAAAGAATGCCGGTTTATTTCTAAAGAAGGAAGCTTTACTGTTAGACCAGGTTGCACCAGAAAGTATGTGAATATGTTGATTATGGAGACCTGTCTTAACTTTTATTAGGGCAAAATTATTCACACTGAAGGTTCTGGTTTTAATGTTGGCACTTTTGTGAAATAATTTTGGGACTCTGAAATTTTAGTGTATACTCAACTGTAAAATTATGTGAATGTTTAAAAAACTCTGAGACTACATGATGATCATGTTTTAATAATCCTTGAAAAAGTTAATTGTATAAAGTTACTGCAGCTTTATTTTCAACATGATGTGCCTGTAAAACCATAATTTTCCCCTTTGTAAAAAGAGACATTGTAGATAACTTGAATGTTTAATTATAGAAAAGGTCATTAGTTTCTTGTTACACATTTTTAGTCTGTTTTTGTTGCTTTTCAAGGTTAATATTCTTGAAAATAGTTGATGCTGTTATGTATAACTTTTCTAATAAAAGTTGTGTTATAAGCTGTTATGTATTAGCTCTGTATCTTGTTTGAACATGTCCCATTTATGAAGGTGAGACTAAGCACTAAGAGATTGGTTATTTTGGTATTAGGTATGGAAAGATGTAGCTCTTTTAAAGATGAAACTTGAATATGTAAATAGATTTGCCATTAGGAAGGAAGTGTTACTCTACTGGCTGTACTGTGCTTTTGTTCAAGGGTTCTATGCTAGAATGTGTGTGTGGAAAATTAGGGGAGACTGTTTATAAAATGTGACTCATCTGCATGCCTGTCCCTTCTGAATACCATAGCCAGCTTGGATTCTCTTAACTCTGCTGTTCCCTTGCTTCTGGAATTGCCTCTGCATGTATGTGAGTACCTCTGAAGTTACATGCTCCTTCCTCCTGGTAGATCCCCATGCTTAGATCCAAGCTTGTGGCTGCAGCACTTGGAATCCATTGGTTGCCCCTAGGTTTGTATATAGGGGCAGTGAATTCTGACTGACATAGGCTGAGTGAGCTCACATAGTCTGGGCTCCACACATGAGGGACTCTCCTGCTTTTGAGTGACCTGTGGAAGCAGCTGGGCCCATCCTGTGTGTGCTGTAATTCCTGTGGGATGCAGACTGGCCTGTGCTGAGCCAACCCAAGTGTGTGTGTGCAGGTGCAGCATTGGAAGAGTGACTTTGATTCTTTTGGTTCAAGCTCTGTGAGAGAGAAGTGTGGGAATTTGGGTGCTCAGACTAGGATGAAAGCTCTTCTGGCTTTCCATCTTATCAATAATCTAGTACAGTTTTATCACCAGTTTGGCTCTTTGTTGCACCACTGTGATCAACATGATAAGTTGGTTTTGCTCAAACGTATGCCTGGTGACACTGATCTGGGACACTGAATGCAAGCTCTGCTTTACCATGTACAGGATTTGTTACTAGTTCAAGTAGTACCAACAGGTTTGCATTTCTTGGAAAAGAGGCTTTGTGATAACGCACTGATCAGCTGTTGAATGAGGTCTAATGAATGGTGGTGGAGCATTGGTGTTCTTATATAGCTCTTGTATGTACAAAAAGTGTATTTCCCTTCTCTGTTACAGACTAATGAGATGGAGAAGGGCTGTCTGTTGCACAGCATTCATTGTTTTCCTTATGACTTCTGTTGTTTTTGGTTTTTTTTTAAGTGCTTCAATATCTTGGTAAAGTAGTACAGCATCTGCATTTCATTATAGTTCCTCCTCAAACAAATGTTGAAATGGTTTTAAAGAAATGAACCATAAGCATTCATCAGCGTTTACTAGATAGGAAGATATTTTTGTCACAGCTCAGTGAGTAACATCTCTTTCCAGAAAGCTTTCTTGGGAGGGATTTAGACGTGATCGAGAGCATTACTGTAAAATGTGTTCTTCACTCTTCCCAGTCAGGCTGGACTGGCTCTATTGCCTCTGGCTGTAGTGCTGCACTGCAGCAGCGAGGGGAAGGAACTGCCCTGAATGCTTCTCTGTGCTCCATCTTCCCGTTGGTGGCAGTTTTGTTCTGTCTGCAAAGCTTAACTGCTCACAGTGAGGGTACTGTGCATGCCTTGCTTTCCAAATTACTCCTCCTGTGTAAAAAAGAGAACAGTTCAGGAATCTGAGGAAGTATTTCTTCAGCGATTGAGTTGTTGAATGAATTCCTGCCCTATGTGTGTGATCACCTTGAAGACACTGTTTTATTCCATCTGGGGTGGAAAGGAAGAAGGCAGGTGATGTTATCTACAGCTGGAGGTTAAATAGTTCTCTGTTTCTGGGACGGGTATGAGTAAGGAATCCTTCCTAATTCACAAGATATGATTTAAACCAGCTTGTTAAGCAGTGACCTGGCAGCTGTTATGTGCAGCTTTGCTTCAGGGACCTTGTTGGAGGAGGTTTATGGTGCTGAGGATGTTGATCTTTGCCCATCTGTGGGCACAAAATTGCCTTTTCTGCTTGGGTCTTTCCAGATGACATCCTACACTGGCAAATCAGGGAAGTAAAATTTCCAAGGGTTATTTTTCACTCCCTATCGTTCCACTGCTACACCCAAGTCTGTGTCATGGTACTTAATATTACTTTTTGGGGGGGAGTGGGGTTAAGGTAAATATTTTGGTTTCTAAGCTTCGTAAGTGTCCACAGATTGTACATCTTTCCTCAACTGGTTGTGTTTATCTTTGTGCTTTTTCAGACCTTCCTTCTGTTTCATCTCCAGTAAGTTGCTGGAGTATATACTGTGAATTTCTGCAATATGAGCATATAGAAAAGATTTCTGAACTACCAAAAAATAAATTGTCCCAACATACAAGAAAGGACAGTTCTCTGCATTTCTTGCTCAAGGTCTAGTAAAGCCATGGGAGAAAATAAGAACAGGAGGTAGGAGAAGGAAAGATTTTCTCTATGTAACAGGAGCCGGTTTTATATTTGTTTTAGCTCAAAACATCTTTGTGCAGAATGAAAAAAAAATTCTAAAATCTCAGGTAGGAGAAAATACTTGTATTAGCCAAACACTAAAGTTAGTGTTGTATTATAAGTAGAATAAATGCCAGAAACTTCCTGGGAGAACACACCCTCCAATTTCATTTGGCCCTAGATACTCCCCAGCAGCCAGGAAAGATAAAAGAGGTAGTTTGGTGGTTATGAGCTGAGTCTCTACATGTTCTCCTTTTTCCAGCCCCCCTGCTTTTCTTGTTTGCATAATTTTTGTTTTCAATAAAAACATTAAACATCATAACATAGCCTGAAACTAACAATAATTGAGGATGTGTGATTGACCTTTAATCATGGATGTTTATGAGTGTTTGACACTGATCAAGAATTCATGTGATGAGAAACACAAGAGTTGCTCATGACACTTGGCATCCTTCTAGAGCAGAGGGGGTTTAAAGCCAGTAGTGTCTCCATGCAGGGACTCCTCTAAATTAAACTGTCCTGCTACGTTCTTGAAACACTTTCTCCTTCCCTGCCTTGCAGTACCCAGGTAGTGCTGGCAATTATTTGTACAATTCAGTTTTTTAGGTTTGGGGATATTGGGAATTGATTCAGGGTAAAACCCACCAAAAGAAACATGGGTTTTTTCCCAGCTGGATCAATTTCTACATCCTGCACACTGGGCAGCCACACAGAAACTTGTGCCAGCATAACACAAGAAGCACCAGGCAGGAGAATAGAGAAGGAGTGAGGATTTCTTTTTCATATGGCTGTGCCAACTTTGCATGTGTGTTAAATCAGTCTAAGAAAATTATTCACAAAGTTGCTGTTCGAATTCAGGAGTCCTAGCCCTGGCTAAAACTGTGTACTGGCCTGTTCATCATCATCTTGCACACCACTTATTAATACTCTGTTTTTCCAAGGCAGACATTGAAAGCTCTCCCTGAAATCAGGTATTTCTATGACAGAGCCCCAGCCCAGCCTCTGCCAGCAGATGTGTCCACACTAATTTTCTGTTCGTTTTGTGAAAGTTAATATATCCAGTCCTCACGTTACTGGAGAGGAAGCCAGAATTGGAGTCAATTCACAGGCAGCATGTACCACACATCGCACTGGATTGTGAACTCTGAAATGAAGGGATCAGATTACCATAAAATGTTCCACTGCTGAGCAGTTTTGCAGAAAAGTTCAGCTAAATTTGTCTTTGTACAAATTAAGCTGCTTCTCATATTTCTTGACTATGGGACTAATCTCCAAAACAAAAGAAATGCTGATGTTTAAGGAATAAGAAACCACAGTCAATGTTATAAGAAAAAATAGAAGGAGAAGCAGCTTAGCATCTGGATTTCTAAGCCAAATTTGATGCTTAGGAATGTTTCTCTGGTCAAGTAACTAATGAGAGACCCTGAAAATAAACTAATGGTACCATTTTGCATTTTGTAATTACATGAATGCAAACTTGTGCCTAGTTCTGCTGGTGCTGAGGGAGGCAGCAATGAGCTAGAAAAGGCACACAAAGATTTGTTATGGTGGCAGCTACTTAGCAACATAAGCTGCAGGCTTGGTCGTGTCTCGAGACTGAAATAAGTGCAGGACACACCAGTGCTTCCAGACCCAAGTTTCATCTCCACATCTGCAAGAAGCAGTTCCAGTTCATTAACTGTGTCAGGCTGCTCCCTGGGTCTGAGTTGGGGCTGGCACCCCTGGGATCTCTTTCTTTTGCCACTGAGCCTGTGAAATTATATGGAGGCTCTCTGATAAAAAAAAAGTTTAAAAACCAAGCCCAAAAAGAGCAGATCTACCACATGCAAGAGGAATCTATCAGGAATATTTAAATCATCCTCATGTCATCAACAAAGCCACCATCATTCCCATCTCTCTTGTGCTATTCCCTGGGCAGGGTGATGTGACCACTGGAGTGTTGCAGGTGTTGAGCAGGGTTTGCTGCTCACCAACGAGCTGCTTTTGGTGAGGCACAGCTGAGTAAACAGCTCAGGCCCCAGTTCAAACACAAACATGTTACTGCTGTCTCTGTAGTCTTTCTTCAATACCCCTCTCTCTTTCTATTGTCCCAAAGCCCAGTCTTTCAGCAGTAACAAAGTTTTCTGCCTAATTTGAGGGCCAAGACATTTTCAGTTGACAGACAGAAAGGGTAATTAAACATCAGAATGGGTTGCCCAGGAAGGTGATGGAGTCACAGTCTCTGGAGGTATTTAAGAAAAGACTGGATGTGGCACTTTGTGCCATGTTCTAGTTCACATGGTGGTGTTTGGTCACAGGTTGGACTCAATGATCTCATAGATCTTTTCCAACCTAACATCCTGTGATTCTGTGATGAGATTTCTGGAACCAAGGTTATGTGTGCTCATTCTATACTGCAAAGCAAACCATACCCTTGCCTCACATGCAAAATAAGGCATCCTCAGTGGAAAAACACAACCTAAACATGCTTACCATGCTGGAAGGAAAGGTGAAACTGCTCTTTCTATATTTTCATGGTTACACACACTTATGTTCTAAGTGTGGTACTTCTATTTTTGTATTAACGTGCATGGTTTCAGTTAAAAGCTAAACAACAGTAATTTTTTGAACTTGACACTCTTCCTTATGATAAGAGGAGCTGGCCAGCAAAATGCCTGAGTAAATGGCAAAGCAGTCCTTGTGATCTGTGAAGAAAGCAGGACATGCTGTCAGTGGTTGTGCCTTGTTGAGGCAGGCAGCGCTGTACGAGAAGAGAACCACAGCTGCTGGATTGCAGTGGTGTAGTGACTGGATAAAACACACCACTCCTGCCTACACAGGTCAAAACCTTGGCCTGAGTGTTCTTTTGAGTTCCCAAAGGAAAAATGGCTGCAGTTCTGCAGTGGCCCCAAGTCTTACAGTCAGCTGTGAGCTGCCAGGAGCTCCCTGGCAGCCTTGGGCTCGGGGTTTGCCAGCTCCACAGAAGCAGACGTTTTCCTTGGAGATGCACTGTGCAAGGACACAGGAGTAAACACTCCATGAATGGCACTTGGCAAGCCACCTGGACTATGAAGTTCCACTCTCCTCCTTCCCCTGCACAGAGGAATTTCCCAGCCTGTCCTACTAGAAAGCCCAAGTTGTGCCTACCCAGGGTGAAGCCCCTGTGAGAGAACCCTGTGAAGACGACTGAGCTGTGTGCCCTGACATTCCTCTCCCACATCCCATCACCTCAAGCACAGCACAGCTGCAGAGGAAAGCCCCTACTCTGCTCCCCACCACAGCATAACCTGCCAGTGGCAGAGGAAGAGCAGGGTGGAGAAATGATCTCTCACCAGGAGCCTCACAGTTAGGACAGAGTCCTTGCACCAAAGTCATCGATGCACAATCAGGTCTCCATCTCTTGGGAAAGGCTTAAGACTACAGTATCAGGACAAGATACTTCTAAGCAAAAATCAAGCTGGTTTCACCTGAATGTTACACAGATGTGAGTAATGAATGCTCATCCATTATTCTTTTCCACCCACCCCAACAGAGAAGTATCAAGTTGGCACCAAATTTTAAATCCAACAACATAACTTAAAATGCTACAGTAAACTTGGGTCTGACATTTAAAGAAAAAAAAGTAGTGTTTGAAGGTCAAACAAACCTACAATAAAAACCGTATATTATTTGAAAGTTTTAGTTTCTAATTAATGTTGTTCAAAAGAATTCTGTTCCAAACACAGGATAGAGAAATCCAGTTTAACCAAAAGGTACAAATAGCAAAGAAGCACAACATATTTGATTGCAGAATGTATAATTTGATAAATTGTCATCATAATGTAGTCTGCAAATGTTTAAAACATATCCTCCTATAACCAGGTCACAGATTCCAGTTAAATGTAGTAGAAGCAGTTAGTATTTAAAATAGTCCCCTACAAACTGGATTTTCTCCATAATTTTCCTTCAATCAGCTAAATTAGAGCTTTCTCAGGTTTAGGGTTTAGAAGCTCAGTTGCCTGATAGGTATGAGTTCTTGATGAAAACCATGTAACAGTGGGCAAAAAGCCAAGAAAAGATTTAAAGCAGTTCATTTCCTGGTGCCTGAAGGATGTGTGTGAGGTCAAATCTTCTGTTGTGACTCCATATTCCCTTCTGGAAAGGGAAGGATAATTGTCTTCATGACATTTCTGCAAGGATATTTTAATTTTAGAAGATCTCACTGTAAAAAGAAGGACAAGAATCTGAGCAACCCAGGGAAGGCTCTTAAATTCTTGAAATATTTAAAATACTATGAGGTGGAAACAGTTCACAGAAAAATATCATCAGTTCCTTGCTAACAACCTAAATATCTCCCTGCTTCACCACTGAGGACCAAGTTAACCTACTCCCTCCATGTCTGGATTGGTCTCAAAAAAAGTCTTTCCCAGAAATCACATTCCTGAATATCCTCTTCGTGAGTTTGCAACTGCAGTCATTTGGCTTTCAGTTATTTTTCTCCAGCATTGGCAATTTGTTGTTTCTCTCAAATGTTCATCTGGCTCTGTTTTGCTTAATCATAGTGTCTCCCAAAGGTCTGCTCTAATGAGTTTCTGCATTCATACCATATGCTTCCTTTGCCATGGAGAGATTTAGTTGTATACAAAACAGATTTTGGGACTCTTTCTATTCCCTTTCTCTTCTATCCCTATATCTGAAAGGTCTCCTAGGCAAAAGAGTTTTCTCAGGTCTCTTCACCCAGCTGGTTAGACCACATCTAAACAATGCTCCCATGTAATTTAGCTATGTGTCAAAATTTTGAAAGTAATTGTCCAGTTGCTTGATTTAGATTTAGGTTAACTAGCTTTTCTGGACTCTTCATGAAATCCCAGAGGCCAAGGTCATCCACACACTAAGAATGTGGTGGCAGCTCCCAGTGACAGGAGGAGCCAAATTCCCACTGAAGGAGCTGTGTTTAAAAGGGTGGTAGAATTACACAAAGGGAATAAATTCTTTACTGTCAGGGTGGTGAGACAGGTTACCCAGGGAAGTTGTGGAGACCCCATCCTTGGAAGCATTCAAAGCCAAACTGGACCAGGCATTGAGTGGAAAGTGTCCCTGCCCATGGCAGGGGAGTTGGAATGAGATGATCTTTTAAGGTCCCATCCAATATAAACCATTCTGTAACTGATACTATGATTCCCACCATTTCTGGCAATTTCTCTCTCTCCATGCCCATAAATTCCCATTCCAGGTCACTTCTGCCACAGATCTGTTATTGACAGCAATGCTTAGCTTAGTGAAGCATCACAATTCCAGTTCCAGAAGAATAAAATAATTCTTTCCTGCATTTTCCCTATATAAAACAGTGTCTCTCATTTTCTCTTTTAGTGGAAGCAGTGTTCAAATGACATTCTAGTTTTTCTGATTGTCTGTCCATGTGTGTTTTTGCACAGCCTGCTCTCTGGTACAAAACACTGTCATGTCTGGAACACAGGGACACATGGAAGAACCTGGTGCTCTTGGTGTTAGGAGCAGCAGGAAGGAGAACATCTCATTCCAACACAGCTGTGTCAGGAAGCCTTCTGGGAGGCAGCTGTTCATGTACTGGCCATGTGTGAAGGACTGACCTGCAGGATGAAGGAAGGACAGTGGCACTGATGTCCACAGGAGCTGGGACCATTGTGTAGAGGAGTTCATATGGTGAGCACTGGAAACATGTCAGAACAGATTTGTTTAGAATAACACTGGGGACAAGTAACAGCTTTTCTGTAGCAAAGAACTTTATTATTTATAGTACTAGATGAAAACCAGCAACACTCCCTGATATTCCTCAGAAAGACACTATTTACCTTTTGGAAGCTGTCATTTCTCAGCCTGTTTGTTGCTGCAGGCTCATGCAGGTCTGATGCACTTTGTCACTACCCCAGAGCAGCACCCAGGAGAGTCAATTCCCTCTGCAGTGGTGCCAACTACAGCCCAAGTCAGAGCTGTGCTGGACCTACCTCTGCATCCTTTCAAGGCACTGAGAAAGATATCTCAGACTCTCTTGGTGATGAGAATCCTGTCTAAGGAGGAGACTCACAACAGATGAAGTTCACTGGTGATGTCCTGTCCTCTCTGCTTTGCAAGTCCCTTGGCAAGTAAGCAGAGGATGGTGTTTTTCTCTGAGGCATTACTTAACTATCAGCTAATGGTATCAAATCTTACTGATTATCTAGGCACTGCCAGAAGACCAGAAGAGACAAAACTGTGCTTATGTCTCCAAGATCAGCTCCAGTTTGTTTGCTGAAGTTACTGCTGCCATAACATTTTACAGTATTTGAGATTTTTTTGCCAGGGTGTTTTTCATACTTATTTTTTTTTCAGTCAGAATGGATTTTCAAACTATCTAGTTTCATTTTCTTTTGCCTGGTTTTACAGACACTTCCCAGTGTTCAGGCTGCTTTAGCACAAACACTGGGATTACTTGTAGGATGTCCCCTGGTAAACTTGACTATTAGTTATACAAGCTCAGATTTTTCATAAGCTGGCAAGACCTCTTGGAACACTCCAAAATATGTTGCATTAATGTATGGGAAGAGGCTTAATCTACTTTTATATCCATTTTCAATAAACCACAATTTTCTCCAAAAGATCTGCCTAAAACTCTTGTCTCCCAACTTGAAATATGTTTCTGAAAGTAATAACATTTTCCATTACACCAGCAAAGTAGATATTAACTTTCATTTCTCTGAGTATCAGAACTTCCCATCCCTAAAGGGATGGCTTCTGTGTATCTCTGCAAACTTGATAAATGATGTGCAATGAATCGAATTGATGTCCCACCTTCAATGCAGGGTTATTATAAAACAGAGGGAGCTACAGTAAGTGCAGTCAGAAAAAAAAATCTCCTTGTGTTCTTAGCATTCTTGAATATTTCTGGCAAAAATTAGGACAAAGTGTTTTACTTCTGTGTGTGCCCTTAACTGTAAGGGCAGCTTGCCACATGCTTCACTCATTTAGAGAAAACATCCCTGTGATGGATGACCCAGCTATATAAAAATAACAGCCTGGTGATAAATTTAATGTGCAGCTTTGACCTCCTGCCTCTCTAAGACTTACGTGCTGCCGTTTTGCTTTAGCTGGTAGAGGAGGAGGGAGTCCAAGCAGAGACCTCCTCATCTGACCCACACCATGACCACTGCTGGAGAAAGGAGCACAGAAAAGCATCTCTTTCCTCTTACCAAACACTACAAATTCCAAATTATAATTAAAAGCCCTAGGACAGAGAAGGAAGACCATCCCTTGATTCTTCTGCATGTTGAATAAGATAGAAAAAAGTGGTGGTAGCTCTCAGGGCTTAGAAAAGACAGAACAAATTGCCTGTTGCAATCAGAAGCCACTTGCTGTCTGAAGAGACTTAGGCAGAGGATTGGCTACTGGGTGAATATCATGGTTCAGCACTGATCACTGGTTTGTTATTTTCTCTTCATTTTTCTTGTCCTACTGCAGCTGCTGTCTGCCTATTGTCTCCACATCCAGCTGAAATCTCCATGGCCACTCTCCTCAAGGGGATTGGTGTGGGGAAGGTAGGTGAGTTGGGCATGTGCTGTAACAGAAGCATGTCCTCTAATCCTGCACTTCAGATTTCTCCTAGTCAGGCTGTCCTGTTCAACAGGTACATTGAGTGAGGTATATCCAAGTGAAATATACCTGGCTGATGTCAAAGAGCAGGATGAGATGTTTGTTCATTCTTTAAAATAACCTTAGACAAAGCTGCAGCTTCCTTGGACTATGCTTCCACCCAGATATGCAGGTAAGTTAGGTATGGTGGGGGTCTCTGATGCACCTCTAATGATTCTCCTCACACTTTATCAGAAGCAAAACAGAAATGCTCTTGATGCTGAAATAAGGTACCCTGATGTACAGATGCCTGTGTAGTGGTCAGTGCAATGTCCAGACACATTCCTGGAAGAAGACCTGACATATTTTGTCCAACCCAAACCTGCAGGCATCCAGCCCTGATGCTTGTTGACAGGTGGGTACCAAACCAAACAGATGCTGGATTTGGTCTCCTGCTCCTAAAACCCCACTGTTTTCTTGAAACCCATTGTGCCCACCTCTTCTTCCAGTCAAGCTCCAACCTGCACAGTGGACTCTGCTTTCCAGCAGTAAGCCAGGGCTAGCACAGCATTCAGTCTGATGGAAATGGAAGTTTCATTACTTCTAAAATGATTTGCTCAATGTGAAATGGGAGTGCTTGGCAAAGATGCACAGCAGATACTACAGATAAAGCCAAAGAATTTGGGGATATCTCAAGCCTGCTAAAATGGATGGCCAGAAAAGCATCCACCTGTTTCCCTCTAAAATGTTTGTGTGCAGGTAGCAAAGATAGGCAGCCTGAATTCTGATAGCAGTTGAAAATGTTATAAAATCCATTTTCAGGTCACATCTAGCAGGCAGACAAGCTGTCATCAGCTCTGATTCTCCCATTTCATTTTCACTCACTCTCATTCATGTGGAAAGATCCTGGAGCGCCCAGGGCTGTGATCTGCTCAGTTCTATTTTTGGCTGTCTCCTTTCTGAAGTAAGGTGATTTCTCACATGTGGTGTTTTCCAATTATCACTTGTTGAGACATACCCCCTGGTTACATTACAAAGAGAATGAGGTGGCAAGTACATATTTACAAGTCTTTATTCTAGGGCACAGGAATACTTTATTGATCTGAGCTTTGAACTGAAGCTCTGGGTACTCTTGGGAATCATATTTCTTCTGAGTGAGTTGATCCAGCCTCTTACTCTTCTGTGAGAGATAGAGAAAATTAAGTATCATCTAATTTGCTTGTGTATATGTGTATATGTATATGTGAATAGGCTGTTGGTGGTCCATTGTACAATATTTGAAATATGCAAGTGTCTCCTACAATATCCTGTATTGTATGTGATATTAAACAGGCTGTTACCCACTGCTCACCAAGCTGTGACTCAGCTGCTTCCTTCCTTTCAAAAGTTTAATCTTTGTGGTCTAAAGTATTACTTTGTAAAGCACTTTATAATGAAAAACATGGATTTGTGGAGGGATGAGTGGGTGAGCAAACACCTTGCTGTGGCCCTTCTCTTTTCTCTGTCACATTCTCAAGATACACAGGATTACTTTGGAGCTCTCTCAGCAGCATAAGTTTGAAAACTGAAAAAATTATAATGATGATAAATGAAATATTTCCATTAGCAGGTGTGTATTTTGCATTAAAAAATAGCCCAATTATTGGCTACATTACAGTAACATATCAAACACAGGAAAACAAAACTCAGCAAGGAGGTTGGGGTTGCCCAAGATTTTGGGAGGGGACAAAGCTGGGACAGCTGACCTCGATTGACCAAAGTAATATTCCATACATATCACTGTCAGTGATGTAAAAATGGAGGGAAAAAAGGAAGGAGGGAACATTCAGAGTGGTGGCATTCATCAAGTCACTTTATGTGTGGTGGAGTCCCACTTTCCTGGGAATATCTGAACACCCACCTGCCCATGGGAAGTGGTGAATCGATTCCTTGTTTTGCTTTGCTTGTGTGCATGGCTTTTGCTTTACCTATTAAACCATCTTTGTCTCAGTCCACACAAGATTTCTCACTTTAACACTTCCTATCCTTTCCACCATCCCACGGAGGGGAGGGAGGGGGTTGGCTGAATGGCTGTGTGGGGCTGAGCTGCCAGCTGGGGTTAAACCATGACACTTCCTCATCATCTGCTGAACCAGCACAGTCCTGGGGCAGGTCTCAGAAGTTCCCCAGTGCATCTCAGCTGTGACAACAGGACCAGCAGGGTCTTGCTTGGAGCAGCCTTGTCATCAGTTGAGGGTCTCTTCTGTGTGAATGTGCAGATCAGCAAAACCTCCAGTCACTGGTTTTCCTCCATTCCACAAGCTCCCAGAAATGGCAAAAGTCCCAGTGAGAGCTACTGAGAAGAGAGGATCTGCTTTGTTGGTACTGTGGATGTTTCATGGCTAATAACCTTTGAGTGTTTTTGGCAGCCACATTTTCCTTTGTACCACAGTGGTCAGCAGCCGTCTACTCTTGTTGAAACTTGAACAAATTTGACATATTTCTACTGCTGCTGTTACTTTGATGAGCAATTTATCCCAGGGTCTTTTCACCATCAGTTTCCCTCTTCCAGCTCTTTGCTCACATCTCTTGGAATGATTTCATTAGATCAACTTCAAGCTCATAGTAGTCAATACTCCAGTTTCTTTTACAGGTCATTGAGATGCAGTTCATTTCCTTGCCTGCAGCTTTGGAGACTAAAATTGAGATGTATCAACATTCCCTTAATTTCTGGTTCTTTTCTACTCATCTTTTCATTTGGAGACACCCTACTTTTTCTAGGCTGATAATACTCCCTTTACCCCCCTTCTTTTTATGCTTTTTTTTCATTCAGAAAATCACGCTGGAGAACCAACTCATAGGACTTTTCATCTACTAGTACAAATAATCAGCCTGTGGTTAGTTGTTTTGGCTCTGGTTTCAGATAAAAAAGAGTACAAGATGTAAATATGATACCTGTAGGGCCTGGGAAACTGAAAGAGAAAACCAGAGTTTTTCTGAGATTGCACACAGTAAGTGTGGGAGCTTCCTGTCTAAGATACGAAGTCCAGAGGTCTGGACTGTGCAGCCTTACTTTGTACCTGGGCATCAGTCTTAGGGATTTCCATGAGCAAAGCTGAACAGAAAGAGTGCTGAGAAAGAAAAAAAGGTACTATCACTTTGCAAAAAACATGGGCAACAAACTGCAAAGTTCAATAATAACATCAGATAGCTGGGATGGAAAATGCCCTAAGAATGTATGATGAAGAGACTTGCAGTTGACATCTCAATACATTAAGTGGACTATTTCCTTATCAAATGTGACAGAGGGCAGAGAAGACTGTAAGGTACTGTAGAAATAAGACCTATAGCCATTATTTAAAGTCACCCTACAGAATAGTCTGACACTTGGAAATTCATCTACCAGTGAGATTACTATGCCTAAATCATTGTCCATGCCTAAGTCATATTTCTGGACCTTTTCTACCTGTCAGTCATTAAGTGAGAAATAATTATGAGATTGATTAGTATGTTACTGGAAAAATAAGTGGTGTGAGGAAAAAAAAAAAGGTAATTTCCTTCTATTCAGCTTTGTTTTTTATGCTGCCTTCTGTGCCTTTCCCACTTTCTATCTTCACATCTGAAGGAAGAGTCCAGTAGCCTGGAAATACTTTATTCTATATGTGCATTTCTGATCCATAGAATCACAGAACCACAGATTCAACTAGGTTGGAAAAGACCTTTGAGACCTCATCAAGTTCAGCCTATGACCAAACATCCTCTTGTCAACTAGACCATGCACTGAGTACCACATCCAGTCTTTTCTTAAACACCTCCAGGGATGGAGACTCCACCACCTCCCTAGGCAGCCTATTCCAATGCCCAGTCACCCCTTCTGAGAAGAACTTCCTGATGTCCAGCCTAAATCTCCTCTGATGCAGCTTGTGTCCTCTTGTCCTTTTGCTAGTCACCTGGAGCTGCCTGACACAATAAACCAGCATGATGGATTTTATTGAAATGGGTTTTATTGAAAAGAATAAGCAAGGGAGTTAATTTTTAAGTCAGCAAGGGTAAATCTGGTACAATTTTACAAAGTTAATTAAAAACGGAACAATCTCATGATTGCATCAGTGTTCCTATTAAGACTTAAATCAATAAACCAATGGGTTTGAATCATGGAATTGGTAAATTAATGCAGTGAGTAATCAAACTGGAGTCTGAGGTTGGCAGTGAAAGGAATTACTTTGTGTTAGTCCTGTTTCCAGCTCTCGTGAGAAAAAGGAGCAGAATTCAAGGAAAAGGCAGCTTCCTTTGCAACTCTGGCTGCAGAGTTGTCTAACCAGCTCATGAAGCTATTTAGTCAGTGAGGAATCATTTTGGTTTCAGGGCCATGCCAAGGAGACTTTGCAATCCCATCCTGTTTCATTCTGAGGAAATCCAATTTAGAGAGTTCTTAGAGGTCCCTCTTTAACACAGCCTCTTCAAGCTGAGCTGCTGCCCATATTTTTGGGTTAACTGCTCTCTCCGAATACCACAAAAGCTATAAATTTCCCAAAGATGAAAAAAGATTCATTCCATGAGTTGCAAAATAAATGTTACTAAGAGGACTCATTGCCTCCAGGCTATCTGCTCTTTCCCCTCCCCAAGCACTTCTTCCCATCAGCAAATTGCCAGGTACTGCTGTCATGACCCATCTGCTTTGTGGCAAGGCTATTCCAGCCCAGGGCTAAGCACGTCCTGTAGCAATGACTGCAGCTGAGTGGCTTTGGAACAGTTACTTGTGATTAAAGACATTTTTCCTTTGATTACATCCATGACTCTGAATTTGCTATTCCATTAGAAAATGTCCACCTAATTGTTTACAGTACATCCACTCATATGGATGTCACAGACATTGTCCCTCCAGACCTGGACTAAGTGCCCCAACACGGACCAGCCTCCCTGCTGTCCCTGCCCTCTGTGCCCACTCATTCGCCAAACAAGTGGCAAAACTTCAGAACAATTTGAAATAATGACATTGATTGATTGATTGATTGATTGCTTGTTTTCTTTAAAGTCCCTTTAAAACTCAAGATGTCATATTTCTCAGAAGAGAGACCTAAGCCTCCTTGGTGTGTCTGTGACTTTCTTGCTGCCCTATCTCCTGTCTTTATCCAGGCAATTTCCAGAAGATATATTCTGTAAAACTAGATGCTATTTCCCAACTATTTCATGCACTTTCTTGTCAATACAGAGTAGTGCAAAGAAAACAGTGAATTTTTACCTGTGGAGGTTTAGTTCAGGCTTTACTGGTAAAGTTTTGAGAACCACATTTTTAAAGATCATTCCTGCAGACAGCTTGCAGGATTTTTACTACTACCTTTACATCTGATTTCTAAGATTATAAGTTAATGCCAAATTACACCTGATAGGTGGTGGGTGTTTTGAGAAAATGTAAAATTGTCCTACTAATTTATGTGTTTTAAACCCCTCTGTTACTTAAGCACTCTACTGTGCAAAGTGTCCCAGTAGGTATCTTTTCTTATGTTTACCCAATCTGGTGTATTGTTTCAGTTAGAAGGGCGACTGTCAGATGAACACACTCTTTAAGAATGGATTAGGATATTATAATCAACACAAAATGCAGTAATTCTTAATCTTCACATGTAAAGTGGAAAACATACTTCTGCTTTTGTTTTCTTGTGTATAACATAAGGTCAGGAAAGGTTTGCCTCCTGATGTTCATCAGCATAGGCTGTTACAGGATGGAGGGTCAAATCCTAGTCAGAGTGGCTCCCTCTGATGTAGTACTATCAATATTGTTCCTGTCCAAGTGCAGTGAAGTCCCCTACGGTCACTGGATCACAAACAGTCAGAATAACCAAGTTATTTTCTCCAGCTGAAATCACCATTATGGCCTAAGAACAGTGGGTTCAGGCAGCTGGGCACAAACTCATCACATCTGGCAGAGCAGCTGGGGCTGTGCCACCACTGAGCAATTCCAGAGAGCTGGGTAGTATTGTCACAGACTATGATATTATTGTCATAGACCTCTGTGGGAGAAGGGGAAAATAGACAGGCAGCTTAGTGTGCTTTACTGGATTTGACATATTTTTAATGAATTAGAAAAAATGCATGGTAAATTCATTAAGACTCTTCTGTGGCGGTCTCTAACCAGAATCTTCTAGCCGGGATTTGAAGGACTTGAGACAAGATGTGGAAGTTTTCCCCTTGGATGAGGCCCAGAGACCACACTGGAAAGATAAATACATGCTTCTCTCCTCAGCTTTTCCTTCTCTGTTAAACGTTTAGGCTTAGATCTTCCCTGGAGATAAACTGGCACGGTTTCAGTCGTTGCAGCAGAGCTGCAATAATTTACAAAGGGCCTGTGCATTTTAAATCACGGCAGTTACGGCAGAGAGAGAGGGAGTATCGCAAACCGCGGTCACTCCTGAAGGAGCACGTTCCCTCCAGCCCCGGTATCCCCGGCTGCTCTCCCTGACCTCATTCCAAACCTGGGCTCACTGGAGGTTCTGTCTTATCCACAGCACCCAGTGTGAGCAGGGCACAAGAAGTGTGTGTGGAGCCGAGCTGCGGCTCCGTGCCCGTCCTGGGCCCACCCGGGCCAAGCCGTCCCGGCTGCTGGCGGAGCAGTGCATCCCCTCAGAGGCCCGGGGAGCTGGGGTCTGCCCCCTGCCCTTCCCCGGCACAGCAGAGCAGTGCCCGGGACCCCATCCTGCCCCTGTGCCCGGGACCCCATCCTGCCCCTGTGCCCGGAGAGCTGGGCTGCCCCCTGCCCTTCCCCAGCACAGCAGAGCGGTGCCCGGGACCCCATCCTGCCCCTGTGCCCTGTGCCCGGGACCCCATCCTGCCAGGGACCCCATCCTGCCCCTGTGCCCGGGACCCCATCCTGCCTGGGACCCCATCCTGCCCCTGTACCCGGGACCCCATCCTGCCCCTGTGCCCGGGAGCTGGGCTGCCCCCTGCCCTTCCCCAGCACAGCGGAGCTTTGCCCGGGACCCCATCCTGCCCCTTTGCCCGGGACCCCATCCTGCCCCTGTGCCCGGGAGCTGGGGCTGCCCCCTGCCCTTCCCCAGCACAGCGGAGCAGTGCCCGGGACTCCATCCTGCCCCTTTGCCCGGGACCCCATCCTGCCCCTTTGCCCGGGACCCCATCCTGCCCCTTTGCCCGGGACTCCATCCTGCCCCTTTGCCCGGGACCCCATCCTGCCCCTGTGCCGGGGAGCTGGGCTGCCCCCTGCCCTTCCCCAGCGGAGCGCGGGGCCTGCCCGCGGCCTCCCCGCATCCTGCGCAGGCCTCCGGCCAGCCAGCTATCGTCCTTCACAAGTAATTAACGCAGAGGGCCCTATGCTGATTCCACAGAGCCCATTAATCACTTTTGCTGAGGCACAGGGACTGTTTGTACAGGGTTTGCAGAGATTATCGCCCTGGCTCCGGGATTTGTCACGCTGCATTACAAATGGTGCTTTAGTGAGCTCCTGGGGTCCCGGGGGGCATAACCTGACTGAGGCAAAGGCAAACATTGTCAAGCAGCAGAGGGTTCCCAACAAGGGACTTATCTGTTCCAGATTGCTTGATCATATAAATAGGACTTCGATATGAGATATGTATGCAATTAATTCCTCAAGGGTTACTTTTGATAATGGCACAGAAATTAATCTTCGGTCACAGAAATAACACTGGCTGTTCCAGAGAATTCAAGTAAAAACCTGTAGAGATATCCACTATCAAGGATATTGCTTTATTTTCCCTTCTGATAGATTATTGTTGTTACCATTATTATTGTAACCTGCTGAGATTGCTGTTTGGAACATGTTCTAACAGGGATTAATTCATTAGTAACCCAAGGGAAGCGGCCACAAAACAGCCAAGCCTCAAGCACTGTCCTGCATGAGGGCTCCTGGCTTTGAGATCCAGTCTCACATCCACAACTGGGTAGGAGGATGAGCCAAGATGGGATACACTCAAATATACCAAAAAAGTGGTGCAGGTGAGCATGATGTCAAGAGAAATGTGTCCAGGGACTGGGATAGACAGTTTTAGCCTGGAAAAAAAAGACTATGCTGAGAAATCCTTCAGAAAAAAATGTGAAAGCAGGGGCATTAGCCTTCTTCAGGATAATGCCATCAGATATGTTTGTGGTGGAGGTAAGCTTGTGTATAACTGGAGGGTAGTTGATAAAGCCTTAATCAAATGTGGTTTTATAAAAGTATACATGAAAAAAAGTTTTGTTGCTTAGGAGTTTGGTAATTGTGTATTTTGAGCAATCCTACCACCTGCAGCTTGAGTCAGCTAGCTACTTCAGAGAGTTCTGGAGGGCAAAAGTGAACAGATGGTGTGTTTGTGACACCATCACGTAATGGGCAGTGAATATTAGTAAACTGGCAAGTGCCTACTAAAAATTATTCTAAAGCACATAATTAAATAAGTTATAAATAACAACAGCAACAACAACCCTCAAAAATAAGAAGAAATCTCATTAGTTGAAAAGGAAGGAGTGGGGGGAGGAACCAAGATATTTTCAGATTAATTATACAGCCTTATTTCTTACCTTTTCCTTACCTTTTACACACAGAGACCAAGTAAAAATATAATAAATTAAACAGCCCTCAGATACTTTACATAACTGAAGCTAATTGTCTACCATTTTTATGTTGTAAAGCATACGTAATAACAATGTTCAAGTTCTCACTATCATTAAGAAGTAAATACAGACTTGAAAACAAGTCCCCCCAGAAATGACAAAAGGCCAGATAGATGGAAGAGAATTCCACTACATAATGCAGTGATTTGTATGAATGCCATATCCCCATTTTAATTTTACTATCTTCTCAGAAGCTTGGCAGGCCTGCCTGGGTTCTGTTAGCACCAATCTTCGTGCAAATTTATCTCTGACTCAGTCTTGACACCAGTGAGGTTGTTTGTGTTTAGGGCAACAATAAATCTGACTTCTTTACTACACAAAGAAAAAAGAAACACTGCAGTTCTGCGGGTATTCTAAAGATGATGCAGAACTCTTTTCGTTTTTTTTTTTTTTTACTATCCAGTTTAATTAATAAAATTTACTAAGAGCAGGCAACTCATATTCTGAAAAGTCATTATGGGTACTGAGAGACCTACAAATGGGAGAAAAATACAAACACGGGGCTTGGGGGAAGATTCTGGCTATGGACATGCAGCCACATAGCTTCTGAGGACTACGAGAACCATGGCAGGGCATGCAAAGAGGCAGTCAAGAAAGCTAAGGTTTGGCTAGACCTGAAATTAGCCAGAGATGTCAAGAAAATAAGAAATGGATCTTCAGACACATGACCAATGAGCAGAATCAGGTAAGACACAGGACCATTGCTAAACATGGCAGGGAATATTAGCTACTTCTCAGTGCAAGGCCACTGTCTATATTATTTGAAAAGACATGGAAATCAGGTGTGGATCCTCCAGAGACTGACACTGGGCCCCATGATATTGAACATCTTCATAAATGATCTGAATGATGGGACTGAAAACAGCCTCAGCAAGTTTACTGATGACACCAAGCTAGATGGTGAGGTGGACACGTCAGAAGGGAGAGACATCTCACAGAGACACCTGGGCAGGCTGGGAGAGTAGGAGGGCAAGAACTGGATGAAGTTTGACAAGTGCAAGGTCCTGGGACAACATAACCAAAGAGCCCAGAACAGGCCAGGATCTGTGCTTGGGGGGCAGCATCACTGAAAGGGACCTGGGGGTCTGGGTGGATGAGAAAATGGCCACGAGTCAGCAGCGTGTGGTTGCAGCCACAAAGATAAATTGGATCCTAAGCTGCATCTGCAGGGGTTTAACTTGGCAGGGATAGGGACTTCACCATCCACTCAGTGCTTGTCAGGCTGCTCCTGGAGTATTGTGTCTTGTTCTGGACCCCACAATTCAAGAAAGATGTAAGCAGACTGGAGAGGGTCCAAAGAGGGGCCATGAAGATTATCAGCTGCAGAACCTGCTCTGTGAGGGAAGACTGAAGGAGTTAGGTCTTTTTGCCCTGGAGAAGGCTTAGGGAGAGCTCATCACTGTATGTAAAGGGCGGCTACAAGAGAACACTGCCTCTTCACAAAGAGCCACATGGAGAATACAAGGGGCAGCATGAACAAGTGGCACTGGCAGAGGTTCATACCAACATAAAAAGACATTTTTTACACAAAGAACAATCATTCAGTGAAACAACCTTCTCAGGGATGGGGTGGAGTCACCATTACTGGAGGTTTTTCAGAGATCATTGAACAGGGTGCTAGATAATCTCATTTAAGCTCCGTGTTGTGTAAAAGGTTGTACCAAAGGATCTTCCAAGGTCTCTTCCAGCCTGGGCTGTTCTATGATTCTACCTTCTCCAGGTTATCATTTACATCTTAATTTTAGGGCACAGGGAGACAATCCTAAGCCTAGTGTGTAGCTGAGTTATATTTAGGATTTATTGTATATTGGGTGACGACTGGCCTCTTAGAACAGTATAAGCACAGTAGCCAGTTGAGTTGTGAATGCTAGTGATGCCAGTCTCTGGAGAGCTTGGGAGCTCAGGGAAGCACATACACCATCATTCCACAGGCAGGAAGCCCAGGCATGTCCAAGAGCAGTGGCACTCAGCTCAGGCACCCATGGAGTCTGTGACAAAGAATTGAATGCAGAGTTCCTGTCCTGCACCTTTTCTCACAAGACTCTTCCTGTCCACACTCTTCCTTGAAGAGCATCCATCAGAAGGCAGAGACTGTGGTTTTCTCAAGCATGCCTGACTAAGCTGAAATCTGCTTTCCTTTTAGGTACTGCTGTTTGTGATGCAGAAGACACTTCAGCTTGGAAAAGAGGTGAATGAGGGGAAATATCACAGATGTCTATTCAGTCACAAGTGGCATGGGAAGAGTGACTAAGGAATGACTGCTTAAACTTTTACCCATTATAAGGGCCAGCTGGTAGCCAGTAGATTCTTAATGCACACATACATGAAAGTATTTTTCATAAGATATGTTCAAGTTATGCAACTTCTTGCCATAGAAAATTAGAGGTTTAACGTTTACATGGTTTCAAGGAGATATTGAACAAATAAGTGAAACAGAAAATCATTGTCTGCTGTTAAAAACAAAATATTTTTCTTGGGTCAGAAACTCCCTAATAAATTGTAAGAAAGTTGGAAAGTCATTTGGGGAAGCACCAAGAAGATGTTTTGTCAATTTTCATTCTACTCCTGAGAACAGCATTCAGCCATTATTGGAAGCATGATGCTGGCTGAGACAGATTTTTGGACCATCCCAGAACAGATCTACTTGTATTCTTCAGAGCAGAAAGAGAGGTCAGGGTGGAAAGGGGGAGCCGGGAACTGTAGAAAAGTGTTCTCTTCATTTTTTCTGAAAACCTGCCTGTGGAAGTGTGTGCCAATTCACAATGTGAAAAATTTCCTGTGTTTCTCCAGGACAGTCTGAAAGATTATCCAACCCTGAAGAGTCAAATCAGTAGCGTCTTTGGCCTCGGAGGAATTAACATGGCAACAAGATCATTCTGGATCAACTAGAAGTGAAGACTGCAACAAGAAACATTTGAGGTCCCCTACTAAGTTCTTGGAAGGAAATTAGACTTTAAAAAGAGCCCATACCATGCCAGGAATGCTGGCTGGCTATCCCAGAGTGTTGCTGTGAGTTCCCTCGGGAGCAATTAACCCTATCAGTAATGGCATGAGTAGAGTTGCTCCTGGATGTAATATCTGCATGCTGGGCAGTGAGCCACTTGAAAGGTCAGGCAAACTACAGCAGAATGATTTGGCTGCAAACCTGCAGTGCTGCAAAGTGAGTGATATTGAAAAACCATAAAGACACAAAGTGGTGGCAGAGACTGACATTCTGCAGGACTTCATGGGCTATCAGCACAGGATCTGTGAGCAGTTTAGTCAGTTCAGCTCACTGTTTTGAAAAAGCAGAAACTGAGCCACAAAGGGTAATGAGGTTTGCTTAAGGTAATTAGAAAGATTTCTTTAAAAACTTGTTTATGGTTTATTATTCTGTTCCCTACTCTCCCTTCACTGCTGAGCCATTTCTGGTTCACCTTTCACTGCTGACCAATTCTTTCCTCCTCGTATATATTTTTTCTCTCTTCCTTGGTTTCTTTAAATCTCAGTGACTAATATATTGTCTTTTTTCTTCCTTCCAGCTCTGGGGTCTGGGTTGTTTTTAATTGGACCCTTGTTAACTGGTTCGTTGTTTCCCTGTATCCATACACAGAGCACAGCTGCATGCTCTCCCTCTCAACAACAGGAGAAGAAATCAGAAAACAAAGTCCCCCCGAGGGAGCCCAGCCTGTCTCTTCTATAACAAGCTGTAGAAACTTTTACAAAATGCCTGCCTCTGTGCACAGACAGCTGAGCTCTCTGAGACAAATCTGGGGCTTGGAGTGCACAGACATAATAATTACCAGAAATACATCACAAGCTCCTTTCCTGGCGTTAGTTAGGCCATTCCTAAATCACAAGGTGCAGTCTCTCTCTCACTTCTGACTCTCTGGGTACAAAAACTTTTGCTTTCTGTCATTCTCTCTCAGAACACTGCAATTTTTCTCCCTTAAATTGTAAATGATAACACCTGCTGGGGCTCTTATTTGTTCATTCCCATATCTCTGGCTGCTCCCTGTGTGAGATATTACGCCCACACAGAGGTATGAAATATACAGTAGCTGTTTGTGAAACTTCTGTATGAAGGATGCAGTGAATATAAATAATGGTATTGTTCTGACGTTCTTCATCTTGTATCTGACAGAACATGTTCAAGAAACTCCAGGAACACTATAAAGCTGATGGAGAAGTCATTCACACTGTATCAGTGTAGCTGAAAACAAATGAGCAGGACTGACCTGGACATCCTATTCTCCTTTTACCACCAGAATGAATTTATTTCTCAAGTCACACCATATTCATATTTACTTTAATGATTCATAAACATCCCAGGTTCCAGAAGCTTCTAATTAACTCATCTATTTAGTGTCATTAACAGATGCCCAGGGAGTGATTTATTGTACAGTACCAGATTATATTAACATATAAATCCAGCCAATTGAACTGGCAGGCAGTCTAGGTAAATATCTTCTGGTGCTGGTAGATGAGACTAAATTCAGCATTAATGCCCTGCAGACTGTGGCTGATGTATTATTGTTTTCTTCCTCTATTACTCTGCATATGTAGCATACATTGTTTTGTACAACACTGGTTATTTCCCTGTCTTTAAAAAAAAAAAAAAATTAGTGAGCAGCTGCTGTTTAGGATTTGGGACATATTTTTATACTGTCTGAGAAAAGAGGAAATCAATAGCCCCGAAGAAGTTTTTGGTCAAGCACCTTTGAATTTACCTCTGGCTTCTGTAGTTTCAAAACTGAAACCCTCTAATACCCTATAGCAAAATAATCCTAAACTTCATGAGAAAAGTTATATTAGGAACAATGTCTGTAGCAGAATTGTGGCCACAACTCCAACTTTTTATTGATAAATAAAGCCGTGGCTTTTTGGGCAGTCCATGAAGTGAAGTTGGCTCTGTGGGTACTCCCACAGTGGTGTTTCTCACAGGCCTTGGGATGCTCCTAGAGATTCACACTGCTGAATTCCTGGAGGGACTTGCCAAGGTTCACAGCCTGGCCCAGCTAAACCTCACCGAACCTGGCAGGCAGAGGCAGCACAGCCCGAGAGCATCTGCAGGGGCTGAGAGCCGAGAGCCACAGCGGTGTGAGCTGTGAGAGCCCAGCCTGGACAGGGACAGAGCCCAGCCTGGGCAAAGCCAGAGCCAGAGCCAGAGCCAGAGCCCAGCCTGGACAGAACCAAAGCCAGAGCCAGAGCCAGAGCCAGAGCCCAGCCTGGGCAAAGCCAGAGCCAGAGCCAGAGCCAGAGCCCAGCCTGGACAGAACCAGAGCCAGAGCCAGAGGCAGAGCCCAACCTGGACAGAACCAGAGCCAGAGCCAGAGCCAGAGCCCAGCCTGGGCAAAGCCAGAGCCAGAGCACAGCCTGGCCAGAGCAGAGCCAGCCCAGGCAGAGCCAGCCCTGCCAGCTGGGCTCGCTGTTGCTGCCTGCTCCCTGGGTTACCGATTTAATGGTATAAACACAGCCAGTCAGCTTTGGCCTGCTGGACTCACTTCACCTGGAGGGCTTCTCTTTCAAATTTCCAAGTGGTGAAACACATGGTCTGATTGCCTCTGCTTGTTGCCTGGGCAGGAGCTCTCTCCCAGAGCTCATACACAAATTACTTACCATGCAGGAGGAGAGTTGCAGGTATGCAGCAAATAAAGTTTAGTTTTCCTTTTAGAGCTCACTTCCTTCATATTCCAGTTCTTCCCAATGGCAACACCACAAGTCAGTTGTGTTCAAATGCTAAGGAAACATAGATAAATGCTGTTTTAAATTCCTTAAAATGGGAGTCATTAGAGGACTTTTTTTTACAGAAATTATGTTTGTGTCTGTTCACAGTCTTTAAAAAAAGGTGTATTTAAGCTTTGTGTTTCAATGACAATGAAAGGGACTACTGTAAATAATTAGGGTGTTTTCTGCTCTATTTTTAAAAACATTACTTTTAGTAAACTTACTGGATTTTAATATACTTTTTGACTCAGAATGAGATTCTGATGGTGAACTAACTCTGCTGTCTTATAGTGGTGATGTCCATGGGTGGGTTTCAGGAAAGGGAAGAAATATAAGCAATATTTATGGAGGAATGGGAAGCAAAACTACATTAATATAGAACTGTGCCCAAAAAAGTGAAGGTATGAGGACTATGACAGCTTGAGAAAGGCAATATACATCAAACAAAAATGCTGCATTAAGGTATTTCTAGGAGTTACTAAATTTCTCCTCAGGACTCACTTCAGCAATCAATGTAGGAATAACACCACGATGAGCGTGACTGTTTTAAATTTCAATTAAAGCTTTCATCTTGACTGTAGCACTCTTCTTCCCTGCTTCTGTCTCTAACAGTTTGTTCCAAAGATGCTTATGGTCTCTCATACAGAAAAATGCAGGCAGTGTTGCGAGGAAGACCTGGGCTGGGGCTGCAGCAGCAGTGTCCTGTGAGCACACAGCACACCGTGCACCTCCCTGTGCTGGCCAGAGGGAACCCTCTGCAGACCTGACCCTGCAGAGTCTGCTAAGACTGGCCAGCTCCCACCACTCCAGCTGGTTTCTCAAACTCTGGGAAACAACTGTCTATAAAATTTGAAAAGCCAACAGAAAGCATCATGCATTATAGCTATGTACTCAAGACATTCAAAAACCTGTGCAGACAATGCATGAGAACTACTTTGCAAATGCATGATAACACAGGCTGAAGAATTGTTTAGAACACACAGCTTAAACCCATGTAGGTCAAGAAGCAGAAAGCTTTCCTTTTAAGAGCATCTGTTAATAAGAAATGCATTGAGAAAAGTTAAAAATCTGGCAAGAGATGACTGGGAACACTGTGAGAGTACACTGATGCCACAGCTCGTGCTACACTGCACATCCCTCTATTGTCATTTCAGTCACTCACTTCAGACTCTAATGCCACCAAACATTTAAGGAGGCATAGGAAGCAATAGTTATTATAGAAAATCAGGTACTTGAAACCATTTTGGAAACTCTCCTTGTACTGCTTTAGGCTGGGGTAGTTAGTTTTCTTCACAGTAGCTGTGTTTTTGGATTTGTGCTTAAATGTTGGGATGTTTTCCTTAATTCTGAGCAGTTCTTACACAGTCAAGGCATTTTCTTCTTCTCACCCCATCAGCAAGTAGGCAGGGGAGACACAAGAAGTTGGAAGGGGACAAAGCCAGGGCAGCTGATCCCAGCTGACCGAAGATATTCCATAGCATATGGCATCATGCTCAGCATATAAAGCTGGGAAAGAAGCTGGGAGGACGTTTGGGGTGGCGTTTGTCTTCCGAAGTCACCATTACACCTGATGGAGCTCTGCTTTCCTGGGGCTGCCTGAACACCTGCCTGTCCATGGGAAGCTGTGAATTAATTCCTTTTTCTGCATTCCTTGTGTTTTGCTTTGCTTGTGTTTTGCATGGCTTTTACTTTCCTTATTAGACTGTCTTTATCTTAACCCACGTGTTCTCTCACTTCACCCTTCTGATTCTCTCCATCCCAACGCAGGGGAAGTTGAGTGAATGGCTGCCTGGGGCTGAGTTGCCAGCTGGGGTTAAACCCCAACTCTGGTCCAACCCAGCTCTGTTCTGTTTCTAACCTTACAGAACAGCAGAGCAGTCATCAAGGCCCAAGGCACATCACCCTCAGCTGTTTGTATTCCCGGAGTCCAGCACACCTCTGCTATACTGAGATGGCACTGGGTGCTACCACTGCTTTGATTCAGCATTTTAAAGTTGCATTTTTCCTATTAAAAATAAGGAATAAACTACAGGTGAAATAGGCAAGACTAGAGATGCCATTACAATGTTAGGAATTGCACATCTTCCGGGATTTTCTTAATAAATAAAGATCAACACCAAGAGACATATTGGTTCACATGGTACTTACAGAGAAATTTAGGCTGGACAGGGCTTTTGAGGGCAAGCTATTGTGTTAATTTAGGTCAGTTTCATAATCTCTAACAGGCCAGTTGTAAAAACTAGTTTTATTAAGATTAGCAACCTTGATTTAGAAAGAAGTCAAAAATTCCACCAAAATCCATATGGAAGCCAAGAAGCATTTCTAAAAAACTGCTACATAGTATGTGAATTTTAACACAAACCATGATACTGGAGAGAATAATGAAATATGAGGGTTCCTAAATATTTTGTCATAAACCCAATACTAAATAACAGAATAAATTATTAGGACAATAACCTGCAAATACTGGGATACAATATAAGCAGTACCACCTCATAAAAATAAATTTTAATATTAACAACCCAATTTCATATGACTCCATATTAATTTTATTTTTTAAAGTTCAAACAATGTCCACGTTCTGTGTTGTCTAAAAAGATGGGTTTATTCTCCTTCATTTTTCTGCACTGACTGCATGGCTTCTGCTTTAACTCTATTTCGTTTTCTTTTTCTTCTTTTCTTCTTTTCAGCAGAAGGCTCCTGCCCCTCCTGTGTTTTCTTCTTTTTCTTCTTCAGACAGCTGAGAGGATTGGGGCCACCTGCCCTTTTGCGTTTTCTTCTCTTTTCACCTTCTTGCTTTACTAGTCCTTCTTTTTCTTTAAGCTCCACAATACTTTGTTTTTGGTACTCTGGAACAAGCTGATTTGTCTGCAACTTTTGAACAAATGCCAAAGACTTAGGAGAAGGTTTGTCTAGCACCATAGTGTTCTGAATAATAAAGAGGAGAGGAATGCCAGGCTTCCTTTTCACTTTGTTTGATAATTCCTGGTCCTGAAAAATTAAATACTTTAGTCAATATTTTCAGATTAAATGGTATTTGCAATTCAAATGCACCTACTTTTAATATAAAACTATGAAGATAAATTACATTATGAAAAAGATAAGAAACTTAATCTAGCAGATATGCATGCAGTGCCTTTCAGAGCAACTAAATTTCAATTTCTCTCCTGATTAGCTGTACTTCTGATGCAAAATTTACCAACGTTTTCTTTTTCCTGCATATATATGCATACATACATTTTTTATGGGAAAGAAGTCCCAATTCACTTGTATGCAGAATGCCACACCACAAGAAGCAACATAATTTTTTCTGTAATAAATAATTTTTAAAGTCCTGTAACTTACGTAACTATAAAGAATTCTACTACAAACTATTTTATGTATTGTATATAATTTATACATGCACTCCCAGTAACAAACCCAAGAAAAAATCACCTGTTTTATTTGTATAGTTATTTATTCTTTCAAAATTTCTTAAAATTGAAGTTATATGGATGTTAACATTTAATTTCATTTCAGGTAATCAGTATGTTTGTACACTTTCAGCTAAACTAAACAGAATCATTACAAAGTAAAAGAAATCTAGTTGTTCAAGTAAGAGAAAAGATTCCCTGCTTCATAATTGGGAAATGCATTAAAGAGCAAGTAACGCTTTACATTATTAATTCCCACAAACTATTTAAAAATCTCATAACTGAGGTTACTGCAAGCTTCTTTTTCCTTAGGTATCAAAGCATCACTTTAAAAGAAATGGAGCTACATTTCCCATGAGCTTTTACCTGTGTAGCAATAAAGAAGTGATGAGGGTTGCCATCTTCAATCATGGAAAGTAAACAGGTTGAACCACTCACAGGATTCTTATGGTGAGAACAGTTCCGAACTTGGAATCTCTGGGCAATTAATTTTGCTCCATACAGTGCTTTCCCCAGTGATTCAAGTTCTTTTATAACACATCTGAAAATCAAAAGAGACAATAATTTTTAACGAAAAACCTCATATTTTTTACAACAGCAAAAGGCTGATGTGAGTTACTTAGAAATGAGTAACACCCAGTTGTTCAGGCTCTGATTTGTAAATGGTACCTAGAACTCTGAAAGCAGTAGCCCATCTGAAAACATCAACAGGGTTTCCTTGGATGTAAACATGATTAACCAGTAATAAAATTAAGATATATTAAATGATTTAAAAATAATTCACATCAGTGGCAAGGCTGAGTCCTTATATTCATGTTTGGATACCTCCAGGCATATGAACCACTACTTAGCAAATAAAATTATTGTTAAAATTTGATTTATTTTTAAATTAACGTATTATAAAACTTGAAAATTTAATTTATTTTTAAAAATGGAAATAAAAGATCTGGGGAACAACAGGTCAGTCAGTCCCACCTCTGTGCCTGGCAAGATTATGGAGCGGATCCTCCTGGGAAGTATATAAGGCATGAGAAAAACCAGGAGTTGACATGACTTCGCTAAGGGGAAATCATGAAATATATGGTGGCCTTCTGTGACAGAGGTACAGTGCTGATGGATAAGGAAGTCAACAGATGTCACCCAATTGGATTTAGCTAAGCTTTTCACACTGTTCCACACAACATCCTTGTCTTTACATTGGAGGCATGGATTTGACAGATGGATCACTTGGTGGGTGTGGATTGACTGGAGGGTGGCACTTGAAGAGTGGCAGTAAACAGCTCCATGTCCAAGTGGAGACCAGTGACAAGTGCCGTTCCTCAGGGGTTGGTGTTGGGACCTGTTTGACATCTCTGTCAGTGACATGACAGTGGGACCCAGTGCACCCTCAGCAAGATTGCCATCCCCACCCAGCTGTGTGGTGCTGTTGACACTCTGGAGGGAAGGCATGCCACCCAGAGGGGCCTGGAGAGGCTTCAGATGGGCTTGTGTAATCCTGATGAAGTTCAACAATTCCAAGTGCAAGGTCCTATATATGGTTCAGTACAACCCAAGCACAAATACTGGGAAGAGAATGGATTGAGAGCAGCCCTGAAAAGAGTAAGCTGGAAAGTGTGCTGGTGGACAAGAAGCTCAACATGAGCTGGCAGTGTGAAAGCAAACTGTGTTCTGGGCTTTATCAAAAGCAGCACAAGCAAGGTGAGAGAGGAGATTCTCTCCCCCTACTCCACACTAGTGAGACCCCAGCTGGGGGTCAGAGTGAGCCAGCTCATTTCCCCTGTGAGGCTCTTTCCATAACACTGAGGTGCTGTCTCAGCAACTTAGTGTTCTGACAGCAGAGAAAACACATCCATTCAGAGGGCCTAAGTGCAAGCTGGTCAAAATGACCAACAGATATTGCTGAAAAAAGAAGCAAGAATGACATTTCAACATGACAGAACAGTTTGGATCAAAGCAATTCCCAAACCTTTCACAGGTAAGGATATGAATCAATACTTTATACTAATTAGAAATGCAGGCCAGTTCCACATGCTATGCAAGAAGGCTCTGTGTTTTTTGAGCCTAGGGTATACATCTTCCTGGTGTTTTCACTATTTACCTCCATAGTGGGCAGTGGGCTACTCTGTTATTGCATATATACACTGTAACGGTATTTTTGTATATTAATATATACAATACACGTAATCAAGGAATAATAAAGGCAGCTTGAGTCAACTCCAGTATGTAGTGTTCGTGTTTTATTTCCAGGTCTTTGTCTAGCCCATCCTTGTCCTCCCTTGCGAACAGCTGCTTTGAAAACAACCCGGTACGGGCAGGCTGCAGCTCCAGCCGGGCAGGAACTCGCCCCCGGCCCAGATCTCAGCTTGCCCCGCTCTCAACACTTCACCAAGCAGACGCTGCGGGTGGAAGAGACGCACCCGGCCCTTCCCCACACAGCGGGGCCACCGCTGGCCCCGCAGCTGGCGCCGCTTTCAGAAAGGCAGCTGGGTGTGAGAGATGCCCCGAGCCTCCTGCAGCCACCCTCAGCCCCCAGTGCCCCCGGCCCGCAGTGCTGCCGCTTTCGGAAAGGCAGCTGGGTGTGAGAGATGCCCCCAGCCTCCTGCAGCCACCCTCAGCCCCCCGCTCCCCGGGCCCGCAGTGCTGCCGTACCGCGTGGTGCAGAGCTGCGTGGCGCCGTCCAGGTACCCGGGCAGCTGCTCCCGGATCTGGATCTTGTTGCGAAGCGCGGCCTGGCAGAAGGTGCCGTCCAGCAGCACCTGGAAGGGCTCGCGGAACTGGAAGTTGTGCTTGTAGAAGCCCATGATCTTCTTAGCGTGCTTCTGTCTCGTCACCCCCATGGCGCCCGCGCTGCGGCCCGGAACGGCCGCGGCTGCTCCGGAAGCTGCGCCAGGCCCGGGCGGGGCCTCAGCGGAGAACGGGACCGGCCGGGCCGTGCCGGGCTGTGCTCTGGAGAGCCGGGACCGGCCGGGCCGTGCCCTGGACACTCCGGACCGGCCGGGCCGTGCCGGGCTGTGCTCTGGAGAGCCGGGACAGGCCGAGGCCTCAGCGGAGAACGGGACCGGCCGGGCCGTGCCGGGCTGTGCTCTGGAGAGCCGGGACCGGCCGGGCCGTGCCGGGGTGTGCTCTGGAGAGCCGGGACCGGCCGGGCCGTGCCCTGGACACTCCGGACCGGCCGGGCCGTGCCGGGCTGTGCTCTGGAGAGCCGGGACCGGCCGGGCCGTGCCGGGGTGTGCTCTGGAGAGCCGGGACAGGCCGGGCCGTGCCGGGGTGTGCTCTGGAGAGCCGGGACAGGCCGGGCCGTGCCCTGGACACTCCGGACCGGCCGGGCAGCTGCCCCGTCCCTGGCCGGTCCGGCCTGCCCGTCCAGCCCCGCGCACGGGTAACCTCAGGGCTGGTTCATTGCCCCTTGTTCTGCGGTGTTGTGCTGGCTCCTGCCCTTCGCTAAGATCACAAATGCCGAGGTTTTGTTTTTGTTGTTTTTCCTGCTACTTCACTGTACTGATAAAATTACAGTTGCTGTCGTAGAGACTGTAGTTTAGTCACACATCAGCATACAGAATCACAGAATCAGTTCGGCTGGAAAAGCCCTCTGAGGTCATCGAGTCCAACTTAGGATCTGCCACCACTCCGTCAAGCAGACCGTGGCACCGTGTGCCATGCTCAGTCTTCAGCATCTCCAGAGACGGTGATTCCACCTCCTCCATGGACAGTCTGACCACCCTTCTGTTACGAAATTTCACCTGATGTTCAGTCTAAACCTCTCCTGGCACAGCTTAACACTACATCCTCTCATCCTGACACTTGTCACCTGGAAACCTTAGGAAGGCTTAGTCAGTGCCCGTTTATATTGTTTGCCTATATTGGCTACATCAATCTAAGTTCAATGTGCACAAAACCGAAATTGAAAAGTACATATTCTACGTTTTGATTATTTTTTCCGTGACAATTTAGTAGCACCTGGGGATGCAGCTGTCACTGAATAAGTGCAAAAATTCCTCCCTGTCCAACAAAAAACATGAACACAACAGGCATCTGGCATTAAAAAATCAACCTTAATGCCCCTGTTTTACCTAGGCAAGAGGATGTGATACCTTAACACCATCGAAATGATAATTGGAGACATCTGTCTTGCTGTGCAGGTTCCACAGGAGATATTTTTCTGCCTGGGACAACTGTACTGCAAGCAAAACCATGGCAAGCAGCTGCCAGTTTGTTGTAATCAGTCAGGCTGCTCTAAGGTCATTTAAGCAAATACCCAGCTGTCATATTGGCCTTTTTGCTAGCAAATAGACATGGGAAATAAGTGCTTCCAAGCAAGTTAATTAGCACCAAGAGAAACTGAAAAATAAAGGATTTCATTACTATTATAGAAATTCTAATGTTTACATGGGAAAATATTTTAAAGCACTTTTGTTTGGTTTTGTTTTTTGTTTGTTTTTGTTTTAGGTTTGTTTATTTGTTTTTAAGTGAGCATTTTACTGAAGAACTGACAAACCACTTACATCTTCAGTAGCCTGCCTACCAGCAGTGTCATTGTGGAAGTGAGCCTGAGGAGAAACGTGGAGGTTGTTTTAACATTGCCTTATTAATGTGACTTGCTTTGTCCAAAGATAGGAAACAGAATTTGAATGGGGAACTTCTTTTTCTGAAATATAAGTCCTTGTTTTCTGCCAGACAGGCTATAGTTTCTGGGTACAGCTCTGATCTGACAAAACAGCTCCTTTTCCTTCATCATCAATAATATTAATACCTAGTAGTTAGATAGACAGTATTTGTGAAAAAAGGTGTCACTGAAGAAGGAGACCTTTCTCTATCCAGAGTGGGAGGAGATCTTCATGCTGAACTTCCCAAGCCTGTGCAGGAATCACAGGAAGCTGGGCTTCACCAGGCACACTGCACACAAAATGTGCTCCAGCAGAAAATTAGCTCTTTGCAGAGCAGACTATCTCTTGGCATAAATGAGTTCAGCTCTGGTTTTGAGTGCTAACTAATGCAGTAGTAGAATTAAATAACAAAATTGCTGTGACATGAATTACTTGAAGTGAAAGCTGTTCTTTATCAAAGGAGCTTTGATGTAGGCCTAGTAACAAGGATTTCCCTTAATAGCTGGCACTTGTCAAATGCTTGTAGCTTGTTGAGAAAATAGCTTCTGGTTCTCCCAAAGTTGTCTCCTGTGTCAGACCTTTTTAATCTGAATGTGTTGCTTTGGGCAAATGTGCTGAGTGGTTATCTGCAGTAAGTGTTAGCACCATGTGTAAATATGAGAAACGAACTGATTTACAAAAAAGAAAAGGGTAAAGTTTTCAATTTCAACATTAAAAAAACAAAACCCAAACTGTAATAAACACAGGCCATAAACATTGTTGGAGTTTATCTGAAAATAGTTTCCTAGGCATATTTTTAATTTATTTTTCTGAGGTACGTATAGGCCATAGAAGAAGATTCAGATGCATTTACTGCTAAATTATATTTGTCAGAATGTATATTATTCATTGCTGGCCCCTCCTTTCATTGCTTTGGGGCTGGTATTGAGCTTTTGAATTTTAGTTTTCATCATGTGTATTCTTTTTTGCAGTGCTTATTTTTCTGATATTTCATAGGAATGCAGTATCTGGATTTATAACAACCATGGCTGTGACAAGTTCTGTATTTCCTACATGGATTGGTATGATTTCAGCAGATGAGAATTTTGTGTATGACAAAGCTTTCTGCTTTTCTGACTCTACCATTACTAGAAAATTATTTCTGGCTTAAATAGCTTAACAGCCAATCACTGTTTATCCCACACTAACTATCTTTTAAATTGTGTATCATAGGAAGCACACATTTAATGTAGAGATCAGAATATTTAGTTTCACAAGGGTAAGAAATAAAATACAGAGAATATCATGATATTCTGACTGCTTACAGTAGCATGTATTCTGACAATGCTCCAGAGAACAAAGATTTTGCAGGCAACTTTACCTTTCTTACTAGAGCTGAAAGAAATTATAGGGATGAAAATAACCAGTGGGATTCTTGACAGTTTCTCAAATGTTAAACCAGCTTCGCTCTTTTTTTTTGACCTTGAGCTAAATTCACATGAAAGATGAACAGAATCAGATCTTACCCAATGTAACTAAACTTTCTGAATAGATACACATCTCTGATGCACATCATTTAGTTTATGCAGCATTTTTGGTTGATGCTGCTCTTTAAGATGTACATGTTAAAAAGCTGGTTTCATGCTCTTGTAAGGACACACAAGGACATTGTTTTGGAGCAGCCTTCCCTCCCTGCACTGTTCCTCAAGTCCTGCACCTGTTAGCTGCCATTCTGCACCATGTGTGACATACTGCACTACTTCTCCTCTGAACTCACTTGTAGCAGCCCTTGAAGGATACAAAAGTGCCATAATGTAGAAAAATGGGAAGTCTTAATGGAGTACCCAGGACTGGAATTGTAACTTCAGTTTGTGAATTGTGAAGAACACAGGAGAGAGGAAGATTCCTTGCCAAACCCTGACTATCCTGTACCTGATGTGCAAGGTAGGTAGAGGGGAAGAACAGTGATACTTTACACCTCATCTCCTCTTGTGCTTATTGCTTCATTTTGAGCAGAACATCCCTCTCCCCTTTCTACTATTTCTGATACAAAGTAAACATAAATCCATGGTAAGACTTACATGGTCTTATCTTGGACATGATAGGAAGCTCAGAAGACATAAAACATTTTGGATTTTTGGTATGCTTATTTCCATTCCCCTTGGTTGGCTTGTGTGTCATTAAGAATCAGAAGGGTCAATTAATTGATTGATTAATTAATTAATTGATTATGAAGAGAAGGCTGAACAAATTGGCATCAAAAGAGAAATTATGTGGGAAGCCTACCTAAAACAAGAAATTAATTTATGGCCAAAATTCTGATTTATGCCAGAGAACTCAATTTAGTTGCCTGACATACTATATATACCTTTTCACCTTTTCATTGATTTCAGGGAGAAATGAGTTTACTGGGAACAGAAAAGTGGAATTTTTACAGTGTGGTAATAAATAATACATGTTTCCTGCACATATATAATTTTCTAACTTGATAATCTAGAAAGAGTCTAGCTCTGCTTAGAAACATACAGGAACCTTGTGAAATACCTTGTCTTTGTTTTACAGGTCAAAATTAGCACTTAAAATGTCTGAGTTTGTTTTATCAAATGCATTTTCAATTAGGCAATTTTATTGTTAATTCCTTTGTCATTTTTTTTGTTCCCATTGGCTGTATGCTAATGGCTTTGAGGTGCTGTAGTAAATGATCCATTAATAATAAAAAAATACCTATAAACACCTGAAAAAAAATGTTAGTAAGAATAGAAGATAACTAAAAACATTTACTTGGAAACATCTATTGGAGAAAGCAGAGAAAAAAGTTGAGCAGTGAAAAAACCCCAAACTTTCCCAAGGAAAGGGTTTATATTTTTTTAATATTTCCTTCATATGCAGAAATACCTTTTTATGCTGTTGTCCATTTTTTTTAAAGTATAATGCTTATACTTCTAGTCCAGTAAATGCTAAAAGGTTGCCTGTGTAACAGAATGGCTGAAACTTTCCATGGCCTCTGGAGCCTCCATTCTTACAGAAAAGTAATTGAATTTCCCAAGTTTATATTCTAGTCCCGTAGTTCCTTATTGCATTTGATGTTTGTCCCTGGGGGTTTCTATGCTGTTGCAGCTCCCATTTTTACCATTTTTCTATCATTCCTGCACCTTATTACTTTCTGTTTCCTACTTCAAATTAAAAAAAAAAAAAAAAAAACAAAAAACACAACCAAAAACCAACCAACAAAAATGAAACTAATTCCTTCACTTTGATTGTCTTGAAGAAAATTAGAAAAAATGTGGAATAGACTTCAGCATTGGTATCATTAACTTCTAAAATCACAACTAGCCTCATGAGAAATAATAGTAATTAAAAATCCATCTGCACAAAATGCCCATGCATTTATGTAGCTTGATCTTAAATTTTCCTATTGAGCTCCTCTGTGGAAAGTAGTAAGTATTAGATGAATACCTGACACTTCAGAAGGTGATTATTTATCAGTGAAACAGAATGTTGTAGATGCTGTAGAAATAAGTATGCAAAGGTTCTGACTTCAGTGAGTTGCACCTGGTGATCAGTGATATCTGAACAAATTGGGAATGGAGAGCTGCCTCATTTATTAGGGAGAACCTACCTTAACATGGGTTGGTATGCCTGGGGATATTTTATTTCTTTGAGTCCTAAATTGCTGTGGTCAGCAGGACACAAATAGCTGAAACTCTTGAATTACACAAGGCTTATACACAAGGCTGCTTCCTTGAATTTGGAATTGCTCTGCACATGCAGACAGTGCTGCTGGACATAACTGCAGTTACAGATTCTATACTGTTACAGGGGAATGCACCTGGCAAAACTGCATCTGCTGGTGAGACACGAAGGTCCCTGTTACATCTTTCTGAGGAGGAAACAAAGGAAAGAAAAGAATGAGCATTTAAGAGATCTTGTTTGTTCCATGGCTTTGGAAATGTTATTCACAAGTCTTCTCGCTATCCTTCTGTTTTTCCCTCATGCTGGGGGATGAGAGCTGAGTAGGTGTTTGGCTGTGGGCCAGGGTCAGCCCACCACAGATACCTTCACAGATACAGAGGGACCTCTTGTCATTAGGATTTTCACTCTCCCAAAGGGATATGAGAGTGGCATGTGAAGGAGAGGCTCCTATCAGAAGGTGTCCTGTGAACTAGAAAGGGATTTCAAAAGGAGCAGAGGCCATGCCAAGCATAGAATTATGTAGAATAGCTTTGTAATAGCTCCCAAATACAAGATTTTACACAGAAAAATGTTGGATTCTTACCTCATTTATAAGCAGTGCACTGGCCTGCTGAGGCAGCGTAGGCACATTCCCTGTGTGGCACAGTGAAAAAGGTCACCAAAGTATTCATACAGAGACGTGCCACCAGTCTGTGTTTCCCCATGTTTAAAAGCTTGAGCCTGAATACATCACCTCTTTCAGAATAGAGATTTTCTGAACTTGAAACTTCTGTAAACTGCAAGATATGATGAGGCAATTTTAATTCATGTTAGGAAAATCTTTTGCCACCAAGTTTTTGAGATTATTTTGCTGGAAACAATTATTTATTTTTTAAACATAATTAATGTTGGTTTAGGCAACTGTAGTTGTTTGTGCAAGTTTGTATTTGGGTGTTGTTATGTCTCAGTGCAAGTACAGACTGCTATGTGTATCCTAAGTGGTTCTTTCCCATTCCTCTATATTTTGTGATAATGAAATTAAAGTATTCATTATGCTTATAAATACTTGGAATTGCTGAGAGGGCAGGGAAGAAAAACAGAATTCAGACATGACCAATTTACCAAGTGGTAACAAGTTGTTGCAGGCTAGCCCATCTCTGGTGCTTGATGTTAGCCTGCAGCATACACAAATGAAACTCAAGTTGGTTTAGCCCTTAAGGTAAAGTCAGTCTGATGATTTGGAAGGGATTATATCTTTGAACCCTAATCAGATAATTTCTATTTAGCAACTCTAGTTTTGCTCATAGCCCTGATATGGTGCAGAGGTGCTTTGGGGGATATGACACATCTCAGTTTCACCAAAGTTTTAACTCAAACAGGACTGGGAAATTAAAGGGTTTTGGTCGATTCCAGCTGTTTTTTGATTTAGAGTATAATTTAAAATGATTAATGGATATTGTGCACCACTTGAATTTTCTAAAGTATTTTGTGATGAAATTCTTCTGTTTTGTGGTTTTCCTGAGTAGCCTGGGCAATGTTTCTAAATTCTTCACACTGAACATCCTTTTCGTGGCCTCCTTTTCAAGAATTCATAATTTTCAATGGTGAAATTTTTTATAGCCTCTTGCCTCCAGTGATTTTGTGTGTTTTATAAAGTAGAAAGTTGATATTTGTTTTACATTTTTCACGTTAATCATAATTAACAAAATTGACTCAATTATTCTGGCAGTGCATTAAGTACTGAGTCCTATGCCAGTCCCTTGAATAGGGATATTTTGTGTGCCCCCAGCAATATCTCTGAACATAGTTCTGTGCTGTAGCTACTTGTTGGGGTTTTTTGGTGTGGCTATTTTTTTTTTGGTTGGCTGATTGGTTTTTTGTTTGGTTTGGTTTTGTTTGTTGTTTGTTTTTGGGTTTTTGGTTGTTTTTAAAAAAAATTACATTGACTTTCTGTTTAAAAACATCATAGCCCAGGATAATACATCGCATTAGTATTATCCCAGGAGTTTTCATTCTTTTTCAGATTCCTAAAAATTTGCCAGTGGTAAAGCACTGTGCATTTACTGTCAGAAGGTATGTTTTTCTATTTAAATGCCCTTCAACAATATATTTTAAGTATTCCACACATCTCCAGCAGTCCATGGAAGGGAGTTGAGAATTACAGTATTGCCATACTACTGCTTCCTACTCTTTGTTTTCTTTAATTAAAACTATTTGATCAGATTTAGTTTAACAAGGGCAGGTGCTGGATTCTGCACCTGGGATGGGGCAGCCCAGGCTGTTTGCATAGACTGGGGAATGAGAGACTGGAGAGCAGTGCCATGGAAAGAACCTGGGGGTTGATGTCAAGTTGACCATGAGCCAGCAGTGCCCTGGCAGCCAGGAGAGCCAACCCTGTCCTGGGGGGATCAGGCACAGCATTGCCAGCAGGGGATTGTCCTGCTCTGCTCTGCTCTGCTCTGCCCTGGGACAACCTCACCTCGAGTGCTGGGAGTACCACAATATAAAAAATATATTAAACCATTAAAGAGCATCCAAAGGAGGGCAGCCAAGGTGATGAATGGCCTTGAGGAGATGCAGTATGAGGAGCTGCTGAGGTCACTTGGTCTGTTCAGCCTGGAGGAGACTGAGAAGAGACCTCATCACAGTTTACAGCTTCCTCAGGAGGGGAAGCAGAGGGGCAGATACAGATTTCTTCACCTAATGACCTGTGACAGCACTTGAGGAAACAGCATGAAGCTGAGTCAGGGGAGACTTAGATTGGATATCAGAAAAAGCTTCTTGTGTTGGGTTGATGTGGCCAGAAATGTGTATTCTATCAGCATCTGTTAAAACCAGGTGGGGTAGTGATTCCTGATCTCAGTGGCACATATTATCTGCTAATGGGCCATCTTTAAGACTAGGTGGGGCAGTCATCTTTATCTTTTCCACAACCCATCCTTGCTCCAGGAAGATATCATCTGCTGCTGAGCCATTCAGTCCCACTGTATAACTGATAAAATTACATCATCCCACTGGGAGATGATCCAGCCAGGGGGAGGAGCTGAGCCTTTCCTACCTAGATAAAAACTGAAATTCTGGACAGCAAGGTACCTTCTTTCCACTGGAATCCAGAGAAGAATCTGGACCTTTCTACATCATCCCTGGACCTTTGGAGGAAGGCTGCACCCTTTTACAGGAGCACTGCTTCAGCTAAACCACATCTGCCATTACAGGAGGACTGTAGCCACCATTTAATGGGACTGCTACCAACACCCTGACTGACTGACGGGTGTCAGGTTGTATTCTGACTCTGTCAGGGTTGGGATTGTTTTTTTGTAATACTGTATTTCTATTTTAATTTTCCCAGTAAAGAATTGTTATTCCTAATGCCCATATCTTTGCCTGAGAGCCCCTTAATTTCAAATTTATAATAATTTGGAGGGAGGGGGGTTTACATTCTCCATTTCAGAGAGAAGCTTCTGCCTTTATTGGCAGACACCTGTCCTTCAAACCAGGACAGTTCTTCACCCAGAGGGTGGTTGGGCACTGGAACAGCCCCCCAGAGAAGTGGTCACAGCATGAAACCTGACACAGCTCAAGAGGCGCTGGGACAACACTATCACTCACATGGTGTGAGTTTTGGGGATGTCCTGTGCAGGGCTAGGAGCTGGACTCGAAGATCCTGATGGGTTCCTTCTCGCTCAACATATTCTGTGATCCTATGATCCTATTATATTGTAAATTAAAACTGGATATTCATGTTAATGAGAGGAATGTTACATTTGTCTTTACAAACAAGTTGTAGATCTGTTGGTAGTTAAAGTTAGCACCTAGAGATAAAAGAAACAATGGGAGAGATTACACTGATTGATGAATGGAAAAAGAGATTTGCCTTTACAAACAAACTAGGTTTTCTGGTAAATGAAATTGGGTAACAGAAGATGAAAGAAGCAACAGGGGGAAACTATGAATTCTACAAGAATTAAAAATTAAAAGGGAGGGTTATACATTAGAGGGAAATGTCAGGTGTCAGGCGTTCCGGGAAGTCTGTGCCTCTCGAGTACCTCAGCCAACGGGGAAAGAGAGAGGGAAAAGCGGCTGGGAAATTAAGATAAAAAGGGAGGCTGTGTCCCCCAAAAATTTGAGAGATCCAGGGGAATGCCCCATGGCCTCTCCCTTTATTCGAATAAAGCAAAAAGGACTCCTCTGTCTCCTTTTTGGACATAAACCTCTGGTGTTTGTGGATTAATTTTCCTTACATTAATATAACAGTTAAGTGAAATATTAATATTGAATTAAACAACTTCATTCTCTAGAGAAACTTAAAAAGACAATGCCAGTGGGAGTGCAGCCTTCAGTCATGGAAACCTAAGGGCAGGACTCAAATTTTCAACACCTACATGATGGCTGAGCTTGCTGGCCACAGCACACTGCCCTGAAGCTCAGGGCTGTTATTGCATCACCTCTCTACAAACTGCTCTTAGAAACACCCCTAATCCCACTGCATATGCACTTCAGTGTCTTTGGGGCACAAAGCACATTTGAGCTCAGTGATGCTGCCATTCTGAACTTCCTCTTCAATCTCTACTTAAGATTTATTTTCCCAATGGAAAAATGTAAAGTGGGATTCAATATACCCTGCTTTAGACATCAATCACAAGGTGTCCTTGGCAGAGCTGAGTGTCCAGATCTCTTGTTAAAGTCAGTGCAGTGCAGTGATATCAGTGGCATTTAGGATATGTTTTGCCTTGCTGGGATGATTATTATACTAGACTCTTTGCTTGAATTTGTTCCAGCACCAGTGCAAGCAACTGACAGGGACTGTTCTAAGTGATGTTAGAATCATTTTACAGGAACAGGCAAATGTTGGGTCTGTGTCTGCAGGCAAATACAGATACATTTTAATATTGGTGTTGATAAATATGTTCCTCATCCTTAATTAGAAATTACTGTTAACCACATTGTTGAAAAGATAAATTTTTATGAAGTCACATATTTGGCATAGTGTCTGAATGGATTTGGGGGGTTTGCAGGGCTGCCTTTCATTTTTCAGACCATTGCATTTTTAAGATGGAATTTGAAGAGTAGAGTTTGAAATTAAATTTAAAAAAAATACACACAAAAACCCCCTACCTCAAACAAAATAGAACAGCAAAGCAAAACCAACTGTTTTAATGCAACACAAACTTGTTTCTGAGAATTGCATGAGAAGTTGATAGTTCAGGGATTTGTGTAATGCTAAGATTTTGACTGATGCATCGTTATTCATGCTCAGGACAGATATTCACATTACTCCACAGCAGTCTGCTTTTTGTAAAGATAATACACAAAGTTTTAAATCTATTAGAAGTACATCTTCCTCAACACACACAGAGGTTTATTAGGTGTAAATCCTCGCTCCATACCAGAGTCTCCTCAGCCATGCTGAGGAGCCCTCATTGCCCTCACAGCAGCAGAGCTGGGAATTTGTGTCACTGTGGCATTAGAGCTGGCCAAGGTGGCCATGGAAATGCACAGATGGAGGTTCCTGGGCTGTCAGAAATGGTTTCCCAGGGGCCAACTGGACCAGGGCAGTGACCCTTCCCCTCCACTCAGCACTGGTGAGGCCACACCTCAAATCCTGTGTTGTTTTAGGCCCCTCAGTACAAGAAGGACATTGAGGGGCTGGAGCAAGTCCAGAGATGGGCAATGGATCTGGAACACAGCTCTGATGGCAGCTGAGAGAGCTGGGGTTGTTTGGCCTGGAAAAAAGTAGTCTCAAGGGGGACCTTACTGCTCTCTGAGCAGTACTATATCTCCCTGAAAGTCTTGCCCAAACAGGTTCTTTCACCTGGTGTGCAAGAGGCCAATCCACACAGAGTTGAGGTATTTGGTTTATTTACAGTTCTGTGCAGAAAGGGGTGCTGGATGGCAAATCCAGCATGACTACCAAAACTTTTCACTATTTATACATTTTAGCAAGGGCACTAGTGTTCGTTTGTTAGAAGTTACTTAGTTCTCTTATTAATTTGTGTTCTATTTTCCATTGGTTAATGATTCTCTTGCTTCTCATGTTAATTAGTCTTTCTCTTCCTTTGAGTTGGTGGGTTTCTTGAGTCATGATTTTCCACTGCTGGAGTTACCTTTTACCCCATGGGAGTTTATTCATTACAATTATTGTTGGCCTTATTAGTTTCTTCCTTATCTCAGGGGCTCTGCCAAATGTCCTTGTGGCCCATAAATTCTGCATTCTTTGTGTCCACTGTCAGTGGCACATCCTTCTTCCCAAGCTCTTTGTTAACCTTCCCCTAGGTCTCAGATCATTGAAGCATATCCAGCACCAAACCTTATCAAGACAAGTATTTTTTCTTTCTAATGCCTGGACATCACTTAGACCTTGTTAGCTGCTATCTAATTCATAGATTAAGTCTCATTTCTTGTTGATTAGGCTTGAAGGTATACAAAGATCAGATGTCAAAGAACATCTTAAAATTTTTTTTTTACATATTCCACATTTTGGAGCTAAAGAAGATTGGAGCCAGATGCAGGTTGGCCTCATCTCAGGATGACAGGAACAGAGGACATGGCCTCACGCTGTACCAGGGGAGGTTTAGGTTGGACATCAGGAAGAATTTCTTCACAGAAAGGGTGATTGAACACTGGAAGGGGCTGCCCAGGGACTGGAGTCAGCATCGATGGAAGTGTTCAATAAACTCCTGGATGTGGCATTTAGTGCCATGGTTTTGGTGACATGGTGGTGTTTGGTCGTAGGCTGGACTCCATGATCTTGGAGGTTTTTCCAGTGTAAATGATTCTGTGATTCTGTGGAAAGGAAAGATGGCAGGGAAGGCTCTCTTGGCTCTTCTCATGCCAGATGAGTTGGGACAAGGCACAGGGCACAGGGCACAAGGCACAAAGCACAGAGCACAGGGCACAGAGCACAGGGCACAAAGCATAAAGCACAGAACACAGGGCACCGCCTCTGCAGCACACCCGGGCCGGCGAGGCCGAGCCGGGCCTGGCCCGGAGCCCTGAGGCGGCACCGCGCAATGCCGGACCCCGCGCGCGCCCCGCCGCGTTCCGCCCGAGGCCGTTTCGCCGCGCACAGCCCTGGCCGCGCCGCCGCTTCCGGTGCGGCGCGTTTCCCTTTCCGGCCGTGCGGGAGCAGCCATGGCGTCGCGCAAGGAAGGCGCGGGCGCTGCTGGCGGCGGCTTCGGCGCCGCTAAGGGCAAAGGCAAAGCCGCCGCCGCGGGAGACTCGGCCGTCAAGCAAGTGCAGATCGACGGGCTGGTGAGCACGGGGCCCGGGGCCTCCGCGGGCGGGGGGTGGGCGGGGTGGCCTCGTGGAGCCGCCGGCGGGGCCTGTCGGTGGGGCGGTGCCGCGGCGGAGCCTCGTGTCCTGCCGGGACCGGCGCTTCCTCAGAGGCGAGAACCCTCCGACCCCTGCCCGGCTTCCCGGCTGTGGCCAGGCCTCCCGTGCTTGTCCCTGGTGAGGGGAGCGGCTCCGCCCTGTGTAAGCAAAGGCCGGGCCAGGGCAGAGCGAATTGTCCTTAAATGTCCCATTTCGGCTTTCATACCTCATATTCATACCATACACCCGGAAAATTCCGCAGGTGTAAGGGCTGAGCAGCACGGTGGGTTTTTCCTTGACCTATTGTGCTCTTTGCATTTTCTGTCAGGGCTGTCAGGAACTACTGCGTTTGCTTAAGGAGAAATAAAATAAACTGACGGCTTGAAGGGACTTAGCAGAAAGCAGAGTCATCCTAATACAATCCATGCAGGCCTAAAGTGGCAGAGCATCTACTAAAGTTGGTTCTGTGCTTCTGCTGGATCTTTTTGAGTTGGTTCACGTCTTAGAGAGCTGGTAATACTCTTAACGATACAAGGAAAAAAGTTGTTTCTTAAGGATGGAAACATTGCTAGTTTCTTCATTATATTTGCCAAGTGTCAACAGAACACTGTACAGCTGAAGTGTGAAGGAGAGAGTTGGTACCCTGGTTATGAGAAAGCAGATCATAGTTTTGAGACAAACTTTGAAGCCTGCTTGGCATTATTAGTGTAGTCTTCAGTTCTTATCCTGGAGATGTACAGTATAGTAGATATTTGGGAAGAATAAGGATAATTTATTTATGTATAGTAGGGCTTGTGAAAGAGAAAATTTGAGTCAGATTTTTTCTGCCCTGTTCTCTCCAACTATATGTGTGCCTGTGGCTTTGGTGCATGGAGCATTTCAAAGGAGTGGTGAAAACTAACCAGTTGTGAAATGTTCCTTAAAACCCAGTGTAGATAGCAGGCTGCTCCTGCTGCACTCTGCTGCCATATACTTTGGTAACAGCTGGTAAATTTATTTTGCTCTTGATTTTTCTCTATCAGACATATAATCTGCTTTGTGAACTGCTGTTGATTCAGATCAAGTGTGAGTGGCCCTGATGCTCTGCTTCTGACAGTCCAGCAAATGCTTATGATTTTTTTCTGTTTCATGCTTTTTTTTTTTTTTTTCTTTCTCCTTGTATTTTCTTCTGGTACAGCACAGTGGTGTCTCACATGGAGTCAGTAGAGAGGGAGGTGATTTATTGGGAATTGTGAAACCTTTCAGCTTTCTACCTCCTGAAGATGTCTCCTAGGCAAAGTGTTCTCAGGACATTGGCATTGGTTCATAAACTGTGACATTCTGTCATGGAGAGAAATGTTGGCATAAATTTGCTTGCTTTGCAAACAAAGTGGCTTTTGTTATGAGTCCTTCACATATCTTACTGAAATTCTTCTGCAGTGTTTCTGATACGTCACTGAATAAAATGTCTTGTGTGCTTTCACAAAGTAGCAAGACTTCATCAGTCATCTGGATGAAGACTGGGGTGATCACATGTCAAGAATTCTGAATTCTCGTGGGCATCAGGGGAGTTGGTGATCTCTTTCTCTTCACTGGTGTCTCACCTCTTGGCAGTGTCACAATTAATCCTTGAAATGGGGCTGCTTTGAAAGCAAAGGCATGCTTAGGTAGATTGCTTTGAGTCTGTGAGTGCAAAATAGAAGATACATCAGTCATCTCTCTATGTGAGAATATGAAAGTATGTTTTGAAAGCTTGGTATTTCAGAGGAACAGTAAAGTAAACAAAACCCCAGTATTTGTAGTGAAAAGAAGTTCTAAATGTCAGAATGTTACCTTAAAACATAGTATGTAATGATGCAGCAATATTTACTTTTCAAGCCTCTTTTAAAAATCTGGTACAGATAGAGCATTCTGGCAACTCCTTTCTTGTTTTAATCTGTTCAATTTCTTAGTAAATAAATGTAGGTTGAAAATGGGTTCCAGTGTAAGTGGTCTAGTCTTTCTAAGAAATTAGAAAATGCAGGGTGAAAGATAACCCTCCAGAAGAACATTATAAAACGTGGTTTTTCTTCAGATGAGGTGTAAGAATTCATGCATTTGTTTTTGGCCATCCTGACAAAAAGATCAGATTAAGTGCCACGTATTGCATCCTGTTGTCTTTGCTTCCTGTTGTAGAAATTTGAATAGAAATGCCATGATGTTTTCTCCAGTCAAGTAGCCTAAAGAAAACTTGTGTTTACAGTAGTGAGCAGGCTTGGGAAAGAGTGGCTGGTGGAAAAGAGCCTGGGGGTGCTCATTCACAGTAGCCAGGCATGAGCCACTGTGTGTGCCCAGGTGTCCAAAGCAACCCACGGCATCCTGGCCTGGATCAGGAGCAGTGTGGCCAGCAATGATTGTCCAGGGCAGTGATTGTTCCCCTGCATGCAGCACTGGTGAGGCTGCACCACAAATCCTGTGTTCAGTTTTGGGCTCTTTGCTACAGGAAAGTCACTGAGGCCCAGGGGAGGCCTTAGCACTCTCTACAACCCCCTGGAAGGAGAGTGTAGCCAAGTGGGGGGTTGGTCTCTTCTGCGACGTAACAAGTGATGGGACAAGTGGAAATCGCCTCCGGTTGGTAGAGGGGAGGTTTAGATTGGATATTAGGAAAAATTTCTTTACTGAAAGGGTTGAATATTGGAACAGGCAGCCCAAGATGGTAAAATCACCATTCCTCAAAAGTGTTTGAAAAAACATGCAGACATGGCACTTAAAGACATGGTTTTTTGGTGACTGCTGTGGTGGGGTTGGGTTGATGGTGCGACCTGATGAACTTAAAGATCTTTTCAATGTAAACAATTCCCTGATTCTATGATTATCACAAGCTATCAGAAATAATTGTACAGAAATGCTATAATTTGCTTACCCTTTTTATTTTTATATATTTTTTTTTTTTTGCAAGAGGTGTTGATGGACTCAGGTTTTTTGTATTTAGAAATTCTTCAATGGGAGCCAAATGTTTTGTAATTTAGCTGCTGAAGTTAATCAGATTTGGTTCACTGATGTTGTAGTCTTTTCTTTCAGTAAGGTGCGATAAATTTCAAACTATAAGCTGATGGGTTTTACAGCATAAGAAATAACTATTCCTTTGAATGAGTTTTAGGTTAAGGGAAGATTCTAGAGTTTTCAGTTAAGGGAAAGTTCGAGATCTCCATCAAATCTTGGAGACTTCTCTAAAATGCTTCTCTAGTGAAACTTCTGACCCTACTACACTGTCTAAAATTGCAGTTATGGAGGACTTCCTTGGCATATTTATGCATTTCTCATGTTTTTAGTAGTGATATCAGGCAACATAGAAAACTGTGAAGGCAGAAGTGAACTGGTGTATCATTGAATGATATAAGATCTGGTAGGGTAAGTAGTATTTTTACAAGATGAGCATCAAGTTCTGTGTCATTCAGAAATTGAATTAACATCCAAAACCAGATACTCCATGTGGTGGATTGTGGGTTGTGTCAGACCACTAGTATCTAGGTGATGGATATGTGGAAACTTCCTTCTTGAAAATAACAACTGTGGGATGGAAGATGGGGAGCTCTTAGCAAGGCAAGTGTGCTGCCAGGCCAGATAAGTGTTTTTATTAATCACATTTGCCTTCAGAGTAGTTACAAGTCACTGTGTTTTTACTGGGAAGGTGTTTCATTTTCTGCAAATCTTCTGCATGATGTTATTCTAGAAAGGAAGGTAAAAGTAACTAAATTCATGTAACTAAATTCTTAAGCTCCAAAATTACTTTTTTTTTTTAAAATCTTACCCTTGCATTTATTTACACATTCAAAAAATTACATACCCAGGAATGGTTCTGCTGACTGAAAAAGCTTTGCTTATACACCTCTTGCATAGTAATATAACTAAATCCTTAACTAATGCTAAAGCATTAGTATGTGCATTGCTTTAATAATTTAATTAATGGGAATGATGGTTTCTTTTTTACTCAACCACTGCATATGATTTCTTTATACACTTATGTCCATTGCACAAAATATTTACGTATCGTAGGAAGTAGCAGAGTTATGTAGGCTTCTCAAAATGCCTAGAGGTTTCCATTTTTATATCCTCATAACTGCTGATGTGCAGAAGCCTTTATACTGGTAACAAATTGCCATTAAACCTTAGATATTTGTGTAAGTTTGTTTATAGTAAATAGAAACATACATTGGCCAAAACATAATTATGTCAAGAAAATGGTAAGAAGTTGTAGGCCTTGTCCGCATTTGTGCACCACCATCACCAGAGTGGCTATAGTGTCACATTCTCTTGTGTCAGATATCACTGAGTTAATAAAAAATGGTTACTTTAAGCTTCATTTTATCATCCCTGATTCGGTAATGGTGTGGTGTGCTTGGTGCTTTGTGTTCTTATCTATGGTAAGTATATATAGAGGATCGATTTATTTTTTTAGAAAAACATAGATCAGAATTTGTGAGACTACATTTTAGAAAAAACCCCTCACATAGTTATTGAATTCTTTTTCTGTAACTACTCTGTTCATAGTTGTGATACTTAAGTTGCTTCTGAGGGGTTGGGTACATTGGACTGTATCCTCAGCTGTTTGTAGGGAGGAGCCCTTCAGGATATTTGATCACAGTAAATGAAATAAGTTACCATGTTTACTGAAAATCAGTTTCTAAGACTTTTCTTGCAAATGTTTGTGTAAGCACTTTTTAGAATGACAAGTTTTGACACTCTTGAAAGAAAGAAATTAATTTCCATAGTGTTTGAATAATTTTTCTATTAATCTTCATGTATTAACAATGAGTTGCATGAATCTTACCCAGAATAGAACTTCTGACATATCATCTGTGCTTAAATTCAGAAGAGAAAGCATTAATGTGTGCTGGGAGATTGAAACGGCAAGACCCTTCCTGGAATATAACGATTTCCAGACTTAGTGAAATTTCTTGAACTGCAGTGGGTAAAGTACCCATATCATGATGGTCTGAGAAGGCAAATTTCAGTGAGTTTTGTCAGTGGATAGCAGTGCATATGTGCTAACAGAGCACAAACTTTAAATGATTTGCAAGAGTGCAGTGGTGCACTCAGCATCTCCTAACTCCTAAGTGTCATGGTAAGTGTACCCTAGTGAGGCATTTAGAGCTGGAACATCTGGTATTGCTTCATACCATGAAACCAGTGTGCTGACAAAAGGAGTTAATCTAAATGTGGAGGTGCCTTAAATGTCTTGAGCAGTGTTACACTTCAAGACTTTAAGGGGAAAATCTTATTTCAAAACAGGCTTTTCTTTCTTTCGCTGCGTGCAAGGAGAAATAATCCATTGCCCTCTACACTGCTGTCATTAGCAGTTAAAGTTCTTGGGTTTTTGTCCCTCTTCTGTGCATATTGAACTGGTCTCTGGCGTGGTAATGTGTATTCAAAGCTCCTGTGGAAACAGTAGATCATAGTCTTTGGTTGTGTTTATACTGAGGACAAGAGTATTTCCACCAGGTATCTTTCAAATAACGTCCTACCTTTTAGTCTACATCTAAAATGCAGCAGATAATAATCATAACTTTTGTCCTGGCTGGTTAACTTTGACTCCATGTGTTGGGAGGTGACTGGTGATGGCTTTGTTGCTGAGGCAGTGCGTTGTGTCTGCGTGCACACTGAACATAGCTAAATGTTCTCCTTTGGTTTTCAGTTTATTGAAAGAGAATTAGAGCTTTGCAGCTGATGTTCAGTGTGGTGTAGGTGAGGGAAATGCATCCCGAACTGCAGGCCCCAGGGAGAAACCCAGCAGGTACAGATACTGAAAGGCCTTGGTGGTGTGTATGAACTGAGCAACTCCACACCCTATTCAGTCTTAGGACTTTTTCTTCCACTTTTTAAATAAATCTTACAGACCATATGAAAGGCCTTGTAGGAAGAGGAGCAAACTTTTTTTTTTTTGACCCCTAATATTTGAAAAAGGATCATGTATCTTCAACTTATTGTTGTTATAGTTTGCCAGAGATGTTTTTTGGCTATGGTCACTTTGGGTGTTGTTTTTCCTTACACGCACACAAGCTCAAAATACCTTCTCAGTGATGGTACAGTTTTGAGCATACTTTTCTTTCATATTATTTTTAATCTTCCAGCAGTATTAAGATTGCAGAGATGTGATACTGGCTTTACTAACACTGTGTAGAAGTTTAATTAGGTTACCACATAACAGAATAATATCAACTTAATGGAAAGTAAATCAGTTGTTAACATACCAAATTGAAAAAATTCAGGCTTGTGTAATAAATATTCTTGTTAGTATTTTGTATGATTATTCTATAATCTAAACCCAAGACAATAGAGCTTAACTTTCATAATGTCTTTTGTGATGTGCATACACAAAGTTACTTCAGCATAAGTGTGAGAATATTTTTGAATGACTTGTATATGGATTTTTATTTCAGATAAACGTTCTATTAATTTCTTTTGGCTTCATCAAATTTTAAAGTTAATAGGCTTATTTACTCACTGGAGTTTGAAGATATGCCTGGATCTTGCTTTATGCATGCAATAACAGGCTAATTCTCTTTTGTAAATATTTGGGTTTTTTCTGGAAAGTGAGTGTTAGAATGTTGCTTTGAGCACGTAATGCTTCTTGGTCTTTGTTCAATTCACACCTTTTGTCCTGCTTTGCAGTGTGTTTGCTGCACATCCTTCCTGTTCCTTGGAGCCCATATCTGTGCAAGAAGCAATCTGCATACCCCTTCCTGTTTAGCAAGTTGTTTGGTGTTTAGGAGCTTGGAGGTGTAAATAATTTACCAATATTTGGGGATTTTTTCATGCATACCTGAGAAAAGTGTGCAGTCTGACAAAATCCTTCATCACTGCAGGGCTGAGTTTTGAGCTCTTAGGTCTCAGGGGTTTTTACTCGTTATTATCAATGTAAAAAAAATAACCATTTTAAAGCTCTTTAAACTTTAGATAAGATGTAGGATATTTACTGCAGCTGTCTTCACTCCTTGGAAACAATTCAATAAGCCATACTGCCTTCTCCATTGGCACTCTCAGTGATAAAATTAGGATGGTTGTTTTTAATCTCATTGTCACAGTAGCTGTTATTAGAAATGGAACTCTTCTGGAATTGATTTTCACATGGCAATGTTCAGATGATGATACAAAGGCAAATCTCTGTTTGAAAGTTGGGAAATCTGAAGCAAGAATTGACATTCATGGTTTGAGCTTTTTTTTCCTCAATTTTATAGCTCTAAGTCATCAGGAAAACTGAGACTCCATGTAGGCTTGGTTCTCTGGATTGCACTAGCTGTTACTAGGAGGATCTGTCTCTGTTGCAGCCCCTTAGCACATAACCAAGTGTTTGCCAGAAAGGCTGAGTGTTTCAATGTGGAAAAAATTATTGTGCAAAAAGTTATAAATCATTAAAATGATATGGAAGTCACGTCCGGTAGGGATTTTACTGGTTACTTGAAAGCATCTGTTGAATGCATATAGAAGTCATTCTTTAAAGACACACCCTTAAATAGCATATTCCACTTTCATTGTGCAGGGTATGTTTTTTGGAAGAGCCCCCCACTCCCTCCTCCCCATCTTAGTCTGCTCTACTTTGCTAATTTTTGAAGGTCAAATAGATAAAGGCAACTGTCTTGCTGTTTTTCTTCTGCTTCAAAATGGTAGCAGTCTGGCACAATCTGATTGAAGAGTAGGGTGTTAAATAAAATTGCTGCTGCTGCTTTTGGCTGTCATCTTTAAATCTTTTTATAGGAAGCTGCTAGAAGTTGATGCTGAAGAAAACCTTATACTTGCAATACACTCCTCGCTTGGTGAGTGCCATGAATTTTGAACAATGGTGATTCACTAATACACAGAACATATGTATCGACTGTATGTTGAAGTATAAATGTAAAGCTCTGAGCAGAAACTGTTGAAACTGTGCCTGTCTCTACTGCTTCTATATAATTTCCATATGTTGTGCTCTGAAGGAGTATATACATCAGCTTTTGTTCTTGAAATGATGGCTGAATATTGAATTCATTAAAAATAATAAATATGAATTATATTGGCAATTTGCAAAAACTGCCTGAAATACTGAATGTTTTCAAAAGTTTTTTATTCAGTCGGATTTGAGAAATAGAAGGAATAATATACTGAGTAGTCCTGGGGAAATGCTCCATCCCACTTGCAACCAGCAGAATTGTGGCTGTTAATCTCATTACATCCCTCTCACTGCCCCTGACAGTGTGCTAATAACGTCTAATGCCCTGTCACTCACACGATTGAGGTCCTGGGGCTGTCTTACAGAAGTGTTCCTGTAAGGATGTGACTCTACAGTGCCCGTGGCCTTGATGGTTTCCATGGGAATGTGCATGAGTCCATGTACTGTGAAATGTGTTATCAAACTTTGTATTGCAGAGAACTGCATTTTACCAGCGTGTGAACGCAGCAATGGGGAGTTTCAATACACACATAATGGTGCATTTTTGCTTACACTGAGGCAATATTAAAGTGTGCTAATGGCTTGTGTTTAACCCTGGAGATGGCTGTTAACCTGAACTGCTGTGAAACTCAGATGTAGTGGGACAAAAATGAAGAAGAGATTGGTCTATTAGGTAACACACACCTTGATTAACATTCAGTATTTTTCTGTGTTTTAATAACCTTTGCTTTTCTCCACTGTTTAATTAGTTTTTCCTTTGATGTACTGCAGTTTGTATTTAACTGCTTCCTTTTGCAAGAACAAGCAGCTCACTTGGACATGAGTAAATAAATGACTTAAACAGATATTTCATGGTACCTACAAGACATTAGCTGATGAACATAAATTCCTGGCAGAGTCAAGGAAAACCGCAGCCTATGAAAACCCAACACGCCTCTAGCCAAAACTCAGTAATCTTCCCTTCTAATGTTGTGCTTGTGCAGAAACAGGCTTTGTGTCTTTACTATTTCAGTTCTTTAGTCTGAACTCCACATACCTGTGGAGTCTTGTCTCAGTTTGTCTTTTCCATTTTATATTTGCATATTAACCAGTTTTAGTTCTAGTTATTGAGAAATGGTCTCTTTCATGTTCTGTGTCTGGTTTTACATGAAATCAGTAATATTTTTGTAATTTGAAGTAGCTTTTTTAATAGTCTATGATTAAAAAAAAATAGAAATATTTGTGACTTTGAAAGTATCCCAGTAATAAAATAAGTAAGCAGCTAACCCATGTTTGGAGCAGCTGAGTTTGCTTCCAGTGAGTGAACAGCATGCGTGTCAATCACTTGGCAGTGTCTGTAGGAATCTGGGCTTGCACTGTGGGAACAACCACCTTGGCTGGAAGTGGGGGCTGTTGGAAGGTGCAGCTAGGCTGTGTCACTGTATGGAGGGCCCCTTGTTAGAATGATTTTCCCTCTTGCTTTTGGGGAGGTTCTAGAGCTTTTGAATCGCAGCTGTTTGGAAGTGGATCTTAAAAAGAGAAATAAAGCAACTGAAAGAGCAGGTACTTTAGAAGTGTTTCCTGTGGGGCATTTTCGGTGGTGGTTGAAGCTTTGCTTTCAGTTTGTGTTGAGCATGCTGCTAAGCTACACATAATCTGTGCAAGAGTATTCTTGCACAGAAAGTGAAAAATGAGCTGAATGTCTACTTTTTCTAGACTAAGCTTCAGGATAAGCAAGGTACAGCTTTTTCAGCCGTGCCCCAAGCACTGCACATAAGCAGTTAATTTTCAGGAAGAAGTGATAAAATGCTTCTTGGCCTATCTCTGACTCAAATTTGTGCTTTCAGTCAGCCACTTACAGAGATAAAGTGACAAGGGATGTTATATCTGGCTTATTGCTGTGTATGGATATTATCACCTTCTTTGTCGTGTTGGAAAAAAACCCCAGCTAAATGCTGAAGGAGAGTGAGATGGCTATAAGCAAGAGGTAATCTGGAAAACCATATAGATTTCTATAATTACAGGGGGAAATTATTCCTGAACCAAGCAGAAGTGACAGAAAAGACTTGTTAAATCAATAATCTGTTATGATTTGGGTATTTTTCTTTAGCTTCATGTACGTATTGTGGAGCAGAAAGGTTATTGATGTTGCCTCATGCAGTTAAGTCATCTGAAGTCTTGATGTTTACAAACTAAGCAAGCGTTACTGTACCAAAGGATATAATAAGACACTCAGGGAACAAAAAGCTTTGGGTGCTTCTCATGTGCTTCCTAATACTCAAAAATAGTAATATAGTATAAAAGCATGTAACATCATTCCCCCTCATGGTTCAAGATGGACTATTTTCCATTCAATTTAACATGGAGTTTCACAATGGTTTGGTGCTGAGGACTTACATGAGACAAAATCGTCAGACTCCTATAATTTATAATTTCAGTATGAAAATATATGTAGCATCCTCTGCTTGAGGACCACCTCAGATCAATACACATTATTGGTAAATTTAGGCTCAGCTCCAAGAAACCTCTGCTCATACCAAAAGGCTATTTTGATATTTGCACCCAATTGAGATAGTATGAAATGGCATGCATCATTCTGTTATGCTTCCTATGTAATTATTGTTTTTAAGCCCCAAATTTCTGTCAAGTTCAGAAGTAAGATTTTAACATCTGGTGTTGAATTAGCTGATGAGTGACATATAATGTAAGCTTACTATTCCAAGAACTGCATTTACAAAGACTTTATAAATGTTGGTGCTTAGGCTCTAGCAAGTCAAGATAAAGGTAAATTATTGCAGGGTGTTTGAGGTCTTCTGTCCAAAGAATGACTGCAACACTTGCTTGCTAAAACAGTGAGGGCTAGGACTTGTTATTTCTGAAGTTGCTGTTCAAAACAACATTTTTCTGAAGTTACCTTGCTCAGTCTTGGCCTTTGTTTAGATTAAGTATCTTTTTGATAACTTCTCAGGGAATTTTTTTTTTGGCCACCAAACATAGTTATAACTGAAGATATCTGCCAACACAATTACTTTAAGATGTTGAAGGTCTTAATGGAAAACTATTTTGAATTTTTTTTTTTTTTACTTCTTCTGAGATAAAATTGGTTTGACAGCTTTAAGAGCTTTTATTCTAAAGCTAAGTATGAAGAAGGAAAGAAAAAATGTCTAGACATCTGTCATGTCAGAAATGGTCAAAAATGCAGTCCTATTCAATAAGAGAATCTAGAAGAATTCAAAGATCTCTGCAGAGAAGCTGGAATATGCATTTAAGTGAATTAAGTGTCCAGCCTCACATCCAGCAGCACTCCCAAGTCCTTCTGGCAGGGCTGCTCTCATCTGATTCTCCAGCCTGTGTTGGTGCTGGGGTTTGCCCTGACCCTGGTGCAGCACTTTGCCCTTGCTCTTGCTAAACCTCATGTGGTTCCCATGGCTGCTTCTCGAGCCTGTCCAGCTTCCTCTGGATGGCATCCTATCCTTCAGGACTGTCAGCCACACAACTCAGCTTGGTGTTGAACTCAGGCCATGACTTGATGTGGTGGCAACTCTTGTGCCATGAAGGTTCATATCCCACAGCAGTGAGACCAGGATATCAACCTGTTTATTTTGTGCTTCTGACGTGTTACCTGTCACAGTGCTTTCTAGAACTCATTTCTGTGGACTGCCCTGATTAAGATGCAATTTTTAATGTGTGTCTATAAACATCTGTCTCCTTAATCATCTGGAGGAGCGTGTCATATGTATCAAATATATGTTTTCTTACTCTTAATCGTTACAATTATATCTTTAATTTACTTCAGAGTTCCTTTTCTCCTGGCAGGAAAGTTGAATGTCTCTGTTATTGTCTTATCAAGTGGTGCTGTAGCCAGGAGACAAACCAGCTCAAGGCAAATTTTTGCTTGGTCAACTTCCAGAACTTGTCTTTTTAAGTGTAGGATAAGCACTTATCTGTAGTGTGTAAAAACCTCATCTGGAACTATTAAAATGTTAACTCATGTTGCTCATGTTTCATGATATCTGGGGTTTTTTTGTATTTTTTTCCAAGTCTTTGTTTAAAAAGCCATTCCATACTTCAGGATTTCAGAACTGTTTAATTAAATTTCATTTTTGTATAGCTAACTGATAGTTTCAGTGCAACACCAGTTGTAGATTTGTTTTTGGTATATGTTTACCTGGGGAAGGAGACATGGCCACTAAATTAGAGTAAAATGTGGTATGTCTTCATATGGATATTAATTGCTAAACAGTTCAACTCTTTAAGAAGATGTTGATTCTGGGCATCTTTGAAGTTAACACAATTGCCTGAGTCATTGTTAGTAATGACTAACATTGTGATCTATCCATTTGCAAAGCTGCATTATCAGTTCTCTCTTGAATTTAGTTTATGCTATGAGTTTAAGTAAAATTGCTCATGCTGAGACAGTAATGATATAAAATAATATAGAATATAAAAGTTCATGGTTTGAGTTTTAAGAATTTGTCTGGAGAAGGCTACATATGATATGGATATATTCAAAATGTATCACTGTATTCAAAATGTATTGTTAGCAGTCATAGCTTTCAAGACCCTTTGCCAAGCTAAATATTGATCACCCTTGCAGTAGTGTTAAGTACTGAGAGGATGTGAGCATCGTGGCACCTTCCACGTTAATGCTGAAACCGGCTACATAACACAGTTATTTAGTTTCTCTCCCCATCCTCTTCCCCAGATGCTGGCAATTGATGCTAGTGGTTGTGACCACAAAGCTTTCTTGGGTGGCAAAAAATGTTAAGCATTTAAAAAGATCTAAATACTTAATTTAAGACTGTAGATCAGTGTGCTGCATACATCATGTATCCAGTGGGCTAACAGAAGCTCTCTCTTGTTTGATTTCACATGTGTAAGACACAGCACAGGTACTGGAAATCTGGTTTCAATGTGGTGACGTTCAGCTCTCTGGAACACTGTCATAAATGAATCCTCAGTGCTTTGATTTGCTGTTGTTTCTCTTTAGATAAATATAGAAATGTGCATCTTGGTATATTCATGTCCCTACAGTGGGATCTTCACAGGCCCCCCAAAGGCTCACAATACTTCATCTGTGGGTTCGTGTTACATGTTTTTCTGTACTGAGGTACAAACTTTTGAAATAAACAGCTATGATGTTGAGATGTAGCCCAATTTAAAATCTGAGAGTATGCAGTTAAAATATGTATCTTTGATGTTCTTAATAGTTTCAGAATGGCTTTTTAAATTATTTTAGATTTTTTTTAGTATGACCTTCATTCTTAATGTTTGAGCAGTGCTTTAAAGATTTGAAGATTAGGAGCACTGCAGAACTGCAAGGGTTTTTTTTAAATTGAGGATTAATGGTCATTAACATCTGACAAGTGGCTACTCCAAGTGATTAAATTACTTGGGTGTTTTAAACACTAAATTCGCAAGGCTGGGGGACTCTCGAGTTTTATTTGGGAGTTACTTGTATATCTTTTTCTAAAGAGTTGTTATGTACCTGAATATTTCTTACATGCTAATTTACTAAATCATGCTGCATATAATTATTGACTTGTGTTCAAGGTATTAGAGTTTAGAAATCTGAGGATTTTCTTTTTCCTCCTTAAAAACATAACTGTATTACTTAAGTAACAGTAGCAGTTAAAATGTGGTTTGGTTTGGATACTGTTAATTTTATGTAGCTGTGGCATAGCAGTGAAGGGTCTATGGGTATTTAAAAACAATCATAACTTGTGCAGAGGGCAGTATCTCCTATTAGGGGAATAGTTGGAGGGGAATTATAGATGGTGTTTGGCAAATGAATCAGCATTGACTGAAAGATGCTTATGCTGCTGCTCATTTAGATTTCTTTGGGATTTTTTAAGTGTTATTTGGAGAAATTGGTATTTTTCAATGTGCTGTGTTACTTGAATTATTTATATGAACACTTACTACATTTATGTTCTGACCAGTATAACTACACTGATTCTGTTCTGATGCTTCACAAACATAATATCTTTTAGAAAATGTCTCAATACAAATTAGTGCTCATTTTTCTTGGATGTGTGTAGTTTATTCAGTATGAAGTATTAGTTTGTACATTCAGTCAGAAATGTCGTGGCATTGGTGTTAGCATAGTGGTCAGCTCTTCCTTCTGTATCTAGACTAGCAAACAAAATAGAAATGACGTTTTTAGTGTTGTAGGTGATGTTATTACTAGAGAAATAGTTCTGCTTTACACATGAAGGTCTGTTTTTAGTACTGAAACACAAGTTTCAGAGCACATTTCTTGCTTGATCATATGGTAGTATTTTGGTAGCAGGTTTTTCAGTCTGAGTTGAAGAGTCTGCTGTACAAGAGACTGGTGTCTTTTGTGCTAAATAAAACTGTCCAGAACAAAGAACAAAATGAAAACAAGAATCCTGTGTCATTGGATGCATCCTTTTATAAGTGATTTCAGTAGCTAATGTATTTTCCAGTGCAGTCATAAACACAAACTTCTGCAGTGTCCTAATGGTTGTGAAATTTAGAGTATTGAGTTCATGAACTTCTCTGCTCCCTTTCTCAGACTCGGTTGGAAAGCAAGGTTGCAGGTAGGCTTAAATCCCTGGGGTTTGTGTCTCCCTGGATAATGTCTGCTCTGGCCTTCAGGCTGGAGATCGAAAAGTGCAGGCTTGTGTAATAACTTCATTGTGGTATTGGGATATTTGGTTAACATTTAAGAGCTTTGAACTCCTAGTTTTCTTTCTCTGAAAAAATCATTGATACTCTGTGACAGCTCATGCTTGTTTCATTTGTGGCTGCTTTCTGTGAGCAATTATCATCAGAAACGCTGCAGCAAATTGGCATCATATCACAAATGCTCCTGGAATGAAATCAAACAGGCAAACAGTCCTCACTTTAACAGGGACAGTCAGTGTGCAAAGACAGCTCAAGAGAAAATGAGAAAAATACTGGAAAAGGTGAAGAGTACAAGACTGTAAAGGTGCTGAGAATAGTTTTATAGTAGACAGGGAGCTCTCTCTGCTGTAATCTTGCAGGGTCGTTATGGATTCTGTGACTGGAAGACAGGGTTTATGGCAAATATATAATAAACCTTAGCTTTGCACTAAATGCAAGTTGAGTATTTATGTGCTTACTCTGTGATACATTCATCTACATCCTGGTGATCTCAAACTGATGGTTTTGCTGTATTGCTTCCATCAGTGTTAAGTACTGCTTCACTGACCACTGATCCTGATTTCCTTACTGTTTTCCCTTAAAATGAGATGCATGTAGCCAAAGTATCTCTTTGTGTCTCTGCTCTGTAGCAAATTGGATAAAAAGGTGTGGCTGCAAAGGGCTTGAGTGACAGATGTGAATGTCTATTGGAGTGAAATGTTGTTTTCTACCTATGATTGAGAAGCTTCAATGCAAGTATATCTAGATGCAAGAAGAAGCACAAGTGGTACTGTAAATAAACAAGGAATCGGTGGCTGTTAGTCCAGTTTGATACTTAAATCCAACTTAGGTGAAAATAGGTATTTCTTTTCAGTTTTACCCTCTCTGCCCTGCCTCCAAGTAGGCTGCATATGAAGCTCATTTTCCCATTTTAGCCCAAGAAGATGGTGTATTTGTAAATAGTTTCTATTCTAGTCTCCTTTTTCTTTCATTTAACCTGTATTGTGGTACATTAATACATTAAGAGTGTTTTACAAAAAGTGACATCTGCTGATCCACAAAGGAGAAAGCTAGGGACAAAAATATGTTTTTTATGTATAAGTATGAGCTTACAAAGTCTATTCTAAGGGCAGTTGAGCTGAATTCTACGAAACTATTCTGTATTTGCCAGCAGATGTTAAAGTAGTTTTGCTTCAATGAAAACATAATCATCAGACATTTTCTGTTGAATTTTGAATGGGTAGATTAGGGTTTAGTAAAATAAACCTCTTTTTCACTGGACAAAGCATAAGTTCTTTTAAGTCAGTGTTTGTGGTTAGTACCTTACCTTATTGTAGCTCTTATTCTTGAGTATAAAATATCATTTAAGTATGACGTGTTGCTAGCAAATGACTGACTGTTTTTGAGTGGTTTTGTTCATACTGTTTCAATTTACAGTATCATCTCCTGAGAATTATTCATTGTAGAGTTCAGATTTAAGGAAGGAAGTGGGAATTATGTTGTTAAAAATATTATGAGTAATTTGTGCATTTTTTTTCTTTTATCATTGATTTTTCTTAAATACTCTGTGACACACCATTCACATTATATAACTTGAACTATCATCTGAAATAAAACTGCAGTGAGATGTACTTTGGAACATTAATGCAATTGAAATTTGATGTGATCTGCACCTTTTAAAAAATTCCTACTAGTTTCTGCATAGTTTTTAAAGATGTTTTTTTAGTTTCTTGTGCATTGTTTCCCTCAAGAGGGGGCTTATTGGGCCTGCAAGATACTGTTAAAAGCTCACAGTTAAAAGCAACAAGCTAAAGTAAAAAAGATCAATATTTCATTTTAGAGTGTGTTTCAGAAAATTGGTTTAGAACTGCATTTTGATGGTTAATTTAATGGTCTTGTTTTTTCATGTAATATCAGAGTGACTGTCTCTTCCTCAACTTGTATTAAAATTGCTGGTGCTTAAGCCAGTAGCTCACTTGGTCTGCAGGTCTAATCTGTGCAATAAATTTAAAATTCCAGGTACAGAGTTTTGAGGACAAAAATAATTCATTTCATATTATGGTTTTATTGTTTTGTGTTCCAGGTTGTGTTGAAGATCATTAAACATTACCAGGAAGAAGGGCAGGGAAATGAAGTGGTCCAAGGAGTGCTGCTTGGTCTTGTGGTGGATGACAGACTTGAAATCACAAATTGCTTCCCTTTCCCACAGCATACAGAAGATGATGCAGACTTTGATGAAGGTAATAGTTACAGTTTTGTAAAACTTAGGCAGAAAAGAAATTCTATATGGGCTAAAAAGGACTTTTTTCCCCTCACAGTGAACAGAAGCTTGTATGTACTGAGAGTGGCTTTTTTAGTGTGGCTTGAGGTGTCAGCAGGTTAATTGAAGTGCCACTCTGAATATCTAACTTAAAGCTTGTCTGTGTAAGGGAAGTTATAGGGGATGAATACTGTATTATATGGACATTTGTTTTAGGATAAGACTGTCCACACAGGAAGTTACATTAGTTTCCTGTCTGTAATTCATAATTACTTTAAAGCTGTTTATGGAGATGGCTGTGTATGTGTGTGCATGCATACACATCTGGATGTAGCTCGGCACATAGATTGCCTCTCTGTGGATTTACTGGTACTCATTGTTAAGAACTCATTGAAAGCCTGGAAAACAGAGCTTTGTAAGTTTTTAGAGCCTTTGGCTAACTTTAAGTCTGGGTGATCATTTTGCTTTCCAAGTGAGCTAGAATGGTTTATATCATGGGTGGTTTCTCTCTGTCTCAGTGCTTTTTGCTGGTCCTAGTGATGTTTTGTTACTGACACTGTAAGTTAGTATGATTGGCTTGGCACAGAATTTATAAAGTAAACTTAAAAGGCTTGCAGTTCTGATCTTGGTGTTGTAAGTATGCATGTGTGCATTTAATGATACTAGAAGAAAAACTTTATTAGGGCATTAAGAGTGAGTTTAACTTCAAAAGTAACTAAAGAGACAGTATAGTCAAAGTAGTTGCAGTTGATTCTGTTTTGATAATTCAGTTTGAGCAAGATCGCTTAATCTGTAAGTATAAACTGCTTTTTCTTGCTAATGAGATTAGATATTACTAAATTAATATAGCAAAAGAATCTGCTTTTATAGCAGAGAAAATTTTAAGAATGCTTTGCAGTTTGGTAAGGTTTTGTAGCTGTTTGTTGCTTCCTTTGTGGCATTATACAGTTAGCTCAAAGAAAAAAAGAGTGCTAAACAAAAAGGAATCTTAATTGTCCTACAATAACATGGTGTTTGAGTCAGTACTATATTTTACTAAAGCCTAAAAAAAGTTTTAAAGATTCCTTCTCTTCTGGAGCCCTTCAAAAGATTGAAGTCATCTAAATTCTTAATTGGACCCCATGCTTCATTTTTTCTGTGGAAAATGGCTGAATTATTTCCATGTAGGTGATAGGAGAGCAAGAATTGAAACGCATTTCTCAGTGTTGGAGATGGATTCTGCTCACCATAGGATGGCTCCCATGCTGAGCTGTAAGCCTGTGATCTGGTATGCAGGGTTCAGCTCTTCTTATTTGGGGGAAACTTCATTCCAGGAAAGTGATTTTTGGTACAAGTCTTTCTCTTTTTTAGAGAGTAATAGTCCTGGCATCAAGTAAGGTCCAAAGGCAAGGGTCCCTCACCTGGACCCCTTAGTTTTTCAGCTTTCTGTTGCCATGCTGTGGGCACAGAAAGCAGAGCAAACTCAATCCAGAGTGGGAAGTGAGCCTCTGTCAGTGGGGCTGCTGCTGCCTCTGGCAGTGTGGGTAATCTGCAACCAGGTCAGGGGAGCTTGCTATGCTGAAAGCTGTAACCCAGGTCTGGAGAATTTCCCATTGGTTTCCATCTTCCCTAGCCTGTACTACATGGATCACAGAGATGTTCCCTCTGTATTCTTCTCAGTGAAATACAGTTAAATAGACTGAACTGTTTAGGAAGTGCAAAGTGCTCATGTTCATTCTGCTTCACTAGGGGTCTGTTGAGCTCTTTAACCTACGTGGTCGAGCCTAGGGAAGATGAAAACCTAAACAAAATGGCTGTTGAGGTTGCTAGCTTGAGCCTTTGGTATTTTTTTAGGCTCCTCAGAGTTGTCTTCTGTCTTGCCACTGGGAAAAACAATAATGTTTTATAAATGCCCCCTGTTTGTTTTCCCTGGAGCTGTGTTTCCCTATGCAAGCACCCTGCCAGATTTTCAAAAGATTCTTTTTTCTTCTAGATGCAGATAATTCAAGTAGAGAAATCTCGTTACTTGCCAGAATGTTAAAATTCAGCAAGCTAAAAACCAAAGAAAACAAGGCACCTCCTTCCCCCTAAAACATGTGTGTTACTTCAGTACCCTATCTGGTATATATATTTTATATATTTGTATAAATTCAGGCCCATAGATATGGAGAGAAAATATAAGGGCCTTGGCACTTCAGTGCTTCTATCACACAGAGTAATACTTAGCGTTGTGCTCTTTTGTCAGGATGATTTTGCATCATCTTCTGCCATAGTGTAGGCCTCAGTGGTCTTGAGGTAATTGTTAAGAGAATTTGAGCTTTTGTACAGGAGGGTGATATTTGAGCAAATAAACTGTTGGGTAATTGGCAAGACACATTTATGTGAATGTTTTCCTCTTTTAAGCTGTGCAAATCTAATACAAAACACATTTTTGAGGGTGCTAAGAAAATATCCTTAAATTGAACTTGAAATAGGTATGCATGATATTTAAAATCAGTTTGATAAAGATGTATTTAAACTTGCTTACAGCAACCATTTATTCAGATATGCCTAGTTATGCTTTTGTTATGGAGCCATTTTGTCTCTTGCTGCTAATGCCTGAGATAATATTAAATTTTGACTGTTTCCTGTTACAGAATTCTTTAAAAAATTAATTTTTTCAAAAAACATATCTGAACTTGTTCTTTTAGTGCAAAAATACCTTTAATGCAGCTTGAATTGGACTCTTTCTGAAACTAAAGAAAACATGAGAGGTTTTTTAGCTACAAGTAATTGTTACTGCAAATCTGGGCGGGCTGTCCACCACGTATGAATCCACAGGTGTTTTTCATCTTTCAGAGTTTCTCCTGCAGTGTTGTCTTCCTATGATTCTTTTTACAAAGTGCAATTTTTTAGGTAAGATTTCCTGTCAGAGAAGTCTTAAACACTTAGGTTGGCCTGTTTCAGCATGAGATTTTTAGTGGGGGTGAGAGGGTTCAACCCAGCTCCCTGTTAGAAATCTGTAGGTGAAGTTTACTTGATGATGTGTGAGCTAATGGAGGAAAATTGCAGAATTGTTGTTGAGTCCTCAGCAAAAGATGCTTCAATGTGAATGTTCAGTATTTTAGGGCTGCACTTTGGGCTTTTGGTTAGGCATTTACTTTTCACATAATTGTGTTTTCCTTAATGCCGGTGCACTTAAATCCTCATAGGCATTGAGTTTATTTTTCAAAGCACTGATGGTTAATTTCATGAAGATCCTTTCAGTGATTTACACATACAACCCCTATTCCTGTGCCCCCTGCCTCGCCTTCCCCACATAGATTCAACTCTTGTTTAGGGAAAATCAGATTTCTGCTCTAAAGATTTTTGGCTTAGGTACTTCTGTGAAATGATGCAGTATTCCAGCTTGTCTTACCGAGGGTAGTTTTCTGAAAAGCGCTTTTGCTTTAGGGCACTTCCAAATCTTTGTCTGAGCATAGTTTTGCTGTCTTTCAGTTAAGGTTTGCTAAAAACCTTGTTTTCTGTATGTTCCTTCTGATAAATAAGTGTATTTTTTGTGTCTATAAATTTTATTTCTAAGCAACATATTAAGTTCAGTCCTTTGCACTTTATTGATTTTATCTTTGGTCCTTTTCACTGAGTAGCTTTTCTCCCCATTTAAAGGGAATTTATATTCTCTTCTTGGAAATCCAACAATTAAAAATGAGGTATACCTCTTGTCACTCTTTATAGATGTTGTGAGACATTATTTTGAGACAATTTATTTCAGTCTGATGTATTTTAGTAACTTAGCTACAAAGCTAAGATAATAAATTAAGTCCTGTGGAATATATGCCAGTCAGAATTTTGAGGCAGTTAAATAATTATACATCAAAATAAGTTCTATGTGGTTGTATCTTTTTTTTCTTTTATTAGATTCCCTCTGAAATGCTCCAGAAGGAAAGCTGATGCCTTCTCCTGGTATCTCCCAATATGATTTTTTTCTTCGTTACTTGAGAAGATTAGTTTTGGTTTTCAGGTTAGAAGTTAGCTAGATGATTAAAGATTCTATTACCTTTGGTTTTCTGTGCTTTAGGTAGTATTGAGTTGTGTAATCATTCAGTAACAACTAGAAATAATGTAGTGCAACATTGCCACAAACCTACCATTTTTTTAGCCTCAAATGGGTGCAGTTGCATGTGGACAAAGGTGTCGCAGCTCATAAATGGTGTTTATTCAGGATTTTACTTGGCCAGGGGCAGCAGCAGTTTGAACTGCTGAGCCTTACCTACAGTGCTGCCCATTCACTCACCTGTGACATGTGATCCCTGCAAAAGCAGATGGCTGCAGGTACAATCACAGAATCATAAAGGTTGAAAGAAAACTACAAGATGATCAAGTCCAACCCTACCACTGTAACCCCTGAACCACATCACCCAGGACAAGATCCAGACCTTTTAAACACCTTCAGGGCTGGTGACCCTGCCACCTCCCTGGGGCAACCTATTCCAGTGTGCCTGACTACCCTAACACTGAAAAAAAAAATAATTTAATACCTAATCTGCATCTCCGCTGTCTCATTTTAAGGCCATTTCCTCTGGTCCTCTCACTGCAGGCACAGCAGAATAGACTGGCCTCCACCTCACTACACCCTCCTTTCACATGGCTATGGAGAGCAATGAGGTCCCTCCTGAGCCTCCTCTACTCGAGACTGAACAAACACAGCTCCACCAGCTGCTCCCTTAAGACATTTTCTACACCTTTCATAAGCCCTGTTGCATGCAGTAGGGTCCGAGTGGACTCTCTGAAGCTTGATTTCTTCTGCTGTATTGCTATAGAAGTGCTAGCATCATTTAATCTCAGCCCCCCAGCAGTGTTGGTTCATCTCCTTTCAGTAAAGGCTTCTGTCCAGGCTAGATTTTGTCAGTTTTTCTTGTTTTATTCCCATTTTAAATCAAAGGTTTTATCATTGTATTTAACATCTTGTATTTCACTTGTATTGTTGCATGACAGACCTTGAACATGCAGTGACTGTAACTGTGTTCTGAATAGGCAGATGCAACTTTAGCAATTTTTTTTTTTTTTGTTTGTATAGGCTTATTCTCTTTAGGTATAATAGTTATGGCTCATGTCTGTTGTCTTCTACTGTAAGAAAATGGAATGTTTATGAAATGAAGAAGTCAGGTTATGTGAAATTTGAGTTTTATTTCACTAAAGATGGCAACAGATGACCCAAAAACTCCTAAATTTTTTTTGTTGTTGTTTTGCTTTGGTTTTTTAATCATTTGGATGTAATAAATGTGTAAAATAGTCCATAGGCTCAATAAGGTTGAATTTATATAAGGAATTCAGATGATTATGATAAGGGTCGATGGTCAGTTGTTAAGCACTCAAAATAATCTCATCTGATTTTGATATTTTTTTGTGAATTGCCAGAACTGATATTGCAATATACTTATGGACAAAGACATTATTTACTATGTGCTTAATTGTCATCTAATAAGATATCTCACGTATTCAAGGTTCTTTAATAAAACTGCTAATGACACCGGAATTATTTTGTACTTTACCTGTCCTTAATGCAAGCCATTGATTGTTTCCTGAAAGGAAGCCAATATTGGCATGGTTTGTGTAATTGTGATGGTTCAGTGGAGTAGCAGGCAATGCAGCCTGTGAAATATTTTGCCAAAGTTTTCATACTGTGCAGACTTACCTGTAATGACAGGAGATCTTTAATGGATAAGGAAGAAGAAATGCCGATAAAAGGCTGCTTTACCGGGTGCGGGCTGAAGTGCCTTGGGTGTGCGGATGGGTGCACTTGTCTCTGCCAGATGCGGCGGTGAATGCCAGAGGATGGTTTTGTAATCACAGGTGCTACGAACACAGTGATTTTAATTCTCTTGCCCGAGGCAAGTGAATTTTCCGAGTGTTCCCCTCGAGTCCGCCGTGACATGTGTGTGTCCCACCCCCTCGTGTCCATGCGTGTCCCCCCCCGTGCTCCGTGTGTCCGGTGTGCGTCCCTCCCCCCGTGCCCTGTGTGTCCCGTGTCCCGTGTGCCCGGTGTGTGCCCCGTGCCCTGTGTGTCCCGTGTCCCGTGTGCCCGGTGTGTGCCCCGTGCCCTGTGTGTCCCGTGAATGTCCCCGCCGTCCCCTGCGTGTCTCCTGTGTGTCCCGTGCCCTGTGTGTCCCCCCCCGTGCTTCGTGTGTCCGGTGTGCGTCCCTCCCCCCGTGCCCTGTGTGTCCCGTGTCCCGTGTGCCCGGTGTGTGCCCCGTGCCCTGTGTGTACCGTGTGCCCGGTGTGTGTCCCGTGTCCCGTGTGTGTGTCCCGTGTGCCCGGTGTGTGTCCCGTGCCCTGTGTCCCGTGTCCCGTGTGCCCGGTGTGTGCCCCGTGTCCCGTGTGTGCCCCGTGTGCCCGGTGTGTGTACCGTGTGCCCGGTGTGTGTCCCGTGTGCCCGGTGTGTGCCCCGTGTGCCCGGTGTGTGCCCGGTGTGTGCCCGGTGTGTGTACCGTGTGCCCGGTGTGTGTACCGTGTGCCCGGTGTGTGTACCGTGTGCCCGGTGTGTGTCCCGTGCCCCGTGTGTCCCGTGTGCCCCGGTGTGTGTCCCGTGTGCCCCGGTGTGTGTCCCGTGTCCCGTGCCCCTTGTGTCCCGTGTGTCCCGTGTGCCCGGTGTGTGTCCCGTGTGTCCGGTGTGTGTCCCGTGTGTCCCGTGTGTGCCCGGTGTGTGTCCCGTGTGCCCGGTGTGTGTCCCGGGTGTGTCCTGTGTGCCCGTTGTGTGTCCCGTGCCCGTGTGTCCCGTGTGTGTCGTGTGTGTCCCGTGTCCCGGTGTGTGTCCCGCCCTGTATGTCCCGGTGTGTGTGCCGTGTGTGTCCCGTGTCCCGTGTGTGTCCTGTGTGCTCGGTGTGTGTCCCGTGTGTGTCCCGTGTCCCGTGTGTGTCCCGTGTGTGTCCCGTGTGTCCCGTGTGTGTCCCGGTGTGTGTCCCGTGTGTCCCGTGTGTGTGCTCTGTGCCCGGTGTGTGTCCCGAGTGTGTCCCGTGTGTGTCCCGTGTCCCGTGTGTGTCCCGTGTGCCCGGTGTGTGTCCCGTGTGTCCCGTGTGTGTCCCGTGTGTCCCGTGCCCGCGGCGCGGGGCGCAGCCGCCGTCAGGGGGCGCCCGTGACTCGCTCACGGACCCGCGCTCGGGCCGGTGCCGCGGGGCTGCGCGGTTCCGTGTCTGATACGGTGCGTGTAATCCTACAGAAACCAATTCACAAATATAGTACAAAGTGCATTGGCTATCCTGACTCAGTGTTTTTTCCCTTCTTAAGTCAGCCTAAATGTGCTGTGTGCTCTAAGGCTCGGTGTAAATGGGGAGAATTTTTTTCAGACTTGTGTGTGTGCATCCTAAAAGCAGCACGGGAGCTTGCCTGTTGTGCGGGTTTGCTTCTGTGCTTCCCAGTTCTACCACGCATAACGAAGAATGAGGAGGCAGCACTTGTGATGGAACTCCTTGGCTTATCCAAGGGAATTTATACTACTGGACTGTGAAGACTTAAAAATTGCCTATCAACTATCCTTCTTCTGCCAGCATTGCACAAACTGCCTGAAATGCTTTGTTTACTGCATTTCTGGATTTCTACTGTAGGGGCAGTGCTTTAAAGTGGTAGGGTAATCCTTTTTTTCAGCATCTAATTTTGTATCAAGAAAGAAGAATTACTTTGCTGTTTAAAGTACCATGCATTTTAAAGTGTTATTTAAATCAGTTTCCATTGAAATTTTGCCGCGAAAGAAAGTGTAATTTGATTTAAAATGCAAACTGTTATACTAGCTCTTAGCTTTTTTTTTTTTAAGAAAATATATTTAATGGCATTTTTCCTTGAGCAGTTTTAAACAGAAAAACATAGACTAAAATCGGTTGTAGGTTGCTTGATTTTTTTTTCTGCAGTTTGCAGGAATATTATTATCATACTTAATAAACTTCTATGCTGTACTTTACTGAAAATTGTGTTTAAGAATATTCACATACTTAGTGTGAAAATGAAGTTAGAGAACTGTGTTTTAAGAGATAGGTAGTTAGATGTATGTAGCTGTTTTTTAGCAGCATTAGAATGAGCTGGGAGATTGTATCCAACTCAGCTGTGCATTTAAACGTTTCATTATACGGAAGATTTCATTTTGAAGCCTGGAGTTTTTACTTTCTAGCTTGTGCTCTTAGCCATATTCTTTATTTAAAATCATGATATACAATAATATAGTTTGTTATGTTGATATTTCATATTATAATTTTCTAAGACTTGCAGAAACTCATTAATATTTTTTATATGGTCAGGATTATGAAAGGTTTGTTTCTTTTACCTTCAATTTTGGTAAAATATTACAAATGAGCCATTCTGAATTAAATTTTTTAGTGCTAATATAATCAGCTCAGCTTTGACTAAAGACATAAAAGAGCACGGAAGCAGATAACCAATTAAATAATGAAAGTGTGTGTGTGTGTATATATACACACACATACACTTAATATCTCCTCTTGTGTCTACCTCTGTGTTTGGAGGAACTAAAGCTTCATTCCAAATGAAGCCCAAACTTTGTGAACAGAACATTGTCAGTTCTTTCTAGAAACTTTCTACTTCTTCATCCTTGATTATTATTCCTTGGTCTTGGACCATGTGGTACAGGAGTGGCTGTTTCAAATGGACTGTCTGGATCACACTCTCTGCTTTTTGTATGTCTTGCTTCAATCTGTAGCATGTCTTTTCTTAAGGGACCACTTGTTTGTGGACCTTGTGGTTCCCCTCAGCCTTGGCCATATTTGGACTCTACACTCATCTGTTCTTTCCCCAGTGGACTGGACCAAGGGGAAGAGAGAGTTCTTTTAACACCTTCTTATTACCTCTTTCCATTCCCCCTCCTTTCCTTTTTTGCTAATGCAAGTATTTAGCCATTTCCTTTCCCAAAGAATGCTGTAATAAAGTTGAGGGAGCTGAAGGAAAGCACAGCAAAATGAGAAAATCCTCTATTTTTTTTTTTCCTGAGAGCTAAAATTAAGGAAATACCTATAGTTCTATTGAAAAGCAGTTCAAATCAATGCATCTGTGTGAAAGGTAATAGAAACTGATTGAAATAAATATTAACAGTAAATTGTGAAAAATCATTTTCATTCTTATTTCTTGTTCAATAATGTTTTATGGATTTATCAACTGCATAATGTGGAAAAATTACATAGCCTTATTCTCTAAGAAAATGTTCCATACTCGAGGTATAGTACACATGAAACCTAAGTTGCACCTCTTTTGTTCATTGTATTCACATTTATTTTATTGATGGAAAGGCAGAGACAAGAAGCTGGCCCAAGGTTCAGGACTGAATTTGGAATTAAATGCTTGAGGAACAGGCTCGAAATCTGTTTTACTGGAGGGAAATCTACTGAAGCAGTGGAGTTAAAGAGATATAAGAATTTTTTTCATAAAAGTTATAGAACTTTAAAGATGTTCTAAAAATATTAGTCTTTGATAGAAAAGAGAAAAAGCCTTAGTAGAGTATATGTTTGCATCTTTATTTTAGCATTAGTTGTTCATGATTAATATGTATTGTGAAATCGAGTGGTGCAGTCAAAAATATATGGAGAAGCTGAGAAAGCTCAAACTGGGCAAATCTTGCTTATCTCTGTAGTTTGAAGGTAAGCCAGTGTAGAGAATCTTAATATCAGCAAAATTTAAGAAAGTAAAAACTTCTTTAAAGTTCTGGTGAAGATGAGCAGGGTGTGCATAGTTGCACATGTAATAGTAGGTTAAATTTATATAATTCCTTACTGACTGCAACCACAAAATGTATTTATTGCAGATAAGGCTCTCACCCATCTAACTGAAGAAATTTACTCTGTTTTGGTTTGTGGTGTGTCGGTCGATAAGTTGCAGTAGTATGCAGCTTTCTTTTGTTTCACTGTGCTGAATACACAGTTTGATTTCTTTTATTGGATTACATGCTTCAGTACAGCATAAATTCATGCAGTAGAAAAATATATGTGAAAATAGGTTGTTTACAGTAAAATACTTACATGTTTTTGTAAGTTTAGTGTGATAAATCCTTTGTATGTATTTAGAGCCAATATGCAGACATGTGGAGTTCTAGTCAGTAATAAAAATGGAAAGATTTCTTAAAACTTTTAGTAAACAAGACAGGCATGTTCTTTGTGTGATATATTTAGGTCATAAGGGACATCTGCTAAGGATAATTTTTTAACACTTGCTAACAATCCTACTATAATATGGCCTATTCACCAGTCATATTGTTCCTGACTTGGCTAGCGTGGATTTTAGTGATTCCCGATGTGCATTTAGACTCTCTTAATTGCTCGTTTCTTGCTGTTCTATCTTATTGTTTTGTAGGACAATGCACAAGCGGGCACGGGATAATCAAAATTGTTTCCCTGGCCATATTAGGCACCTAACAAGAGATATATTTGCTGTGCAATGTGTGCATGTTTTTGCAAGTAGAACTCTCGTTGAAACTAAATAAATCTTAGCAGGGAAGTAATTCAAGGATTTGACCATGCCACTCAGTGTCTGTGTGTGTGTGTACATATATATGTATATACTCAATCCATGTGGTGCTTATTGCAGATTTTATAGTGTTCTTTTATGCAGCAGAGAAATTGGAGGGGTAAGGGAGGAACTAGAGACGCTGAACATCAGGATTTTGAAGTTCTCGATAAACTGTTAAATTGTGCCAGGTTTGTGTCTTTGGTTGAGAAACAAAAACTTCTTTAGAGATATTTGCAGTAGAGCTGAGATCTAATCTTTTAGGTTTTAATGAACTCAGAATTTCACTTAGCTGCAAGGCATTTGACTCCTGAAGAGGGGTGCATGTAATGTTCTTGCAGCTTGCACACCTGAGGCAGGTAGGGCTGTGCTGCATTGTTTGAGAGGAGAGATGTTGTGGTGGGGGTTAGGTTTTGATATTAATGAAAGAGGAAAACTGACCAGGTAAAGTTTGGCAAAACTACTGAAAAAGGGTGCTTGCAATTTGACTTTCTGTGTAGATGGAAATACATTTTTTTTCTTTCCCTATTTTTTTTTTTAGTTTTTTTTTTTTTTCCTAGGTTTTTTTTTCCTTTTTACCAATTTGTATTGCTCCATTGCTCCACTGTGCTTTTACCTAAGGATAGAATAATAGCTGTTTAATGCTTTAGGATACCTGTTATAATAATTGTTTTATCTTGATCTGTTTTCTGCCCCTCTGTGATAGTGAAAGAAATAAAAGCTAGAAATTGTAGCTTTTGCAGCAATTTAGGAGAAGCTTTCTTAATGAAAAAAAGAAACTTACTCCAGATGTTGAATCTTGTTTAAAAGTAAGTGTTATCCCTCTGATCAATTTTGGGAAGAACAAAACAATTTTGTTTTCTAGATTTGTTGCTCTCATTTTTACTCAGTCATTTTAGCCAAGCACAGTAGATGATTTTTAAAATCCCACATAGCTGCAAAACATGAAAATTTTTTGTTGTTGCTTTGGTTTTTCTTTTTTGTTTTGGGTTTTTTTGTCCAATTCTTTTAGTTATTTTTACTTCTGTTCTAACAAAGCATGCTTAGGAAGATTGGCTTGGACTATTAAAGCAGTGCCAGTGATCAAGAATAAATCACCCTGGGGCTGTGAGATCGGTTGTTGAGTATAGTTGAAAGACCATAGACTACACAAATGTTGATTTCATTCTGAGTTTAAATCTGTATCTGTATGGTTTAATTGAAGTATTTACCAGACTTAATAGTTGTTCTCTACATTGAATAGTTGAAAATTTTATTCATCTGTGCACAGTTGATTCAAACAGTTTGGCAAAAAGTGTGTGTAAACTACTTTACTTAGAAAATATGTACAGTTTAAGCAGAGAACTGCTGATTTTCTGTAACTGCAGCCTGGGAGAAAGGAACAAGGAAAGGCTGAGAAGGGAACTGAAGACGCTGTTGCAAGGATGCAGTTTGGACACTGGGTGCCACTCCTGGTACACACTGGGGCTTGAAAGACTTTCTCACACAGTAGAACAGCAGGCACTTGTGAAAATGGAGGTCTGCTCCTGAGGAAATTCTGAAGGTCTTCATCCTCTGAGCCTAGTGTTTCTTTTAGCTGAGAAACACTGTCCTCAGTCCTACAAGAAGTAAGTAAAGATACAAGGGCAGGATTCTTTTTTTTGTTATTTTGGTTCTACTGAGTGGTTTTCTAGATTTGATCTGTTGCTGTCTAGTTACATACATCTTATACATCCCATCATGTATAAGAGAGACAAGGGTGCAACACCAACTGTTCAGGAACTAGACCAAGTATGACAGTGCTCCTCAGAAACAGAAAAAAATAATTGCAAAACCAAAAAGTGTTAATGAAATGTCTGCCTGCAAGCCTATATATATATACAAACACACACACACATACATACATACGTATGTACGTTTTTTAATATATAGTTTCATTCTGTCATGGGCTTTCTTTTTAGATTTGTTCAGTGTCAAATTCATTTGGTGGTGTGTTACTGATGGAAGACTAGAGGAAAGGACAGTTGAGGATGGGTTTGGGATTGGTCAGTTTACTAGACTTGGGGGCAGTGATGGTTTCCAATAGGCACCAAGTGTTGAAGATATGAGGAATGCTGAGGAGATGGAATAAGGAGTGGGAGTAAGAAATGTTTAGATGTAAATTAGAATGAGGTTAGTGCTTCCACCCTGAAAGCTGTGTAGCTCTCAAACTAGGAAGCGTGACCTGATTTATGCTTTACTGTGCTCATGCCCAGAGGCGTCAGCTGGCTCTGGGTGTCCTGAACATTATACAAACACATACTTGCTCAAACATTTTAGAAACAGCACAGGAGTTTAGGTGTCCAGTTCTTAATGGCTTTCAGTGGAATATTGTTGGCGTCTCTATCTGGCTAGTTTGGAAACTGAAATTTCAGTTACAACCAAAAGGCAAGCGAGGGTTTGGAAGGCGAAATGCCATAGCATTTTAGAAATATTAGACCTCTAATCCTGATTTCCGTGCAAAAATTTTCTCTCTATTGTATGAAAAGAAATTGAAATAGTGGGTCAGAAAATAACATGTGCTTGGAGGGGAAGCAAGACACTACTTGGAATGATGAATGACAGGGTGAGGGATGAGGAAGCACCATGTAAAATTCTACTTTGATGCAATGGCATAGAATTAAAATCAAAGCATCCTTCTATCCTCAAATGTAGAAATTTGAGCTCTTAGTTTTACTTTTTAAAATGACATTTGAAAAAAGATTTCTGCTACTCACTGTGTTCTGTTGTATGATACTTGACCAAATCTTCCAAGGCATTTTTGTTGTAATGATAATGAAAAAAAAAGTGAAAAATTAATTGATGTATTTGGACGCTTTAAGCACAAAGTTAAACAAAGAATAAATGTCAAATCAGCTTTTTGTTCTCTTTGCCTGCTTACTGTCAGAGCTTATAGTAATTTTAAAGGTAATGACTTCCATAAGTAGTTAAAAATTTTGACTGTGTTTTTACATGAAACTTGCAGATTAAATCTCTTGAAGTTCACATTAAATTTTTAAATTTTCTGGACATTTTGGATAAACATAGTGGCCCACAGACAACTATGGCAAACATGAGTCATTTGGTATTCCTCTGTAATTAGCTAAGCTTTATGTAGATGTTGAACAATACAAAGACACACTGGTTTCTGTGGTTTTATCAACTATGGCAAAATGCCTGATTTTAAAATTAGTATTTTTTTAACTTTTTTTTTTTAATGTTATCCCCCTTTATCAAAAGGCACCAGATATATAAACAGAGCCAGAAATTAAAGAACTGGCACAAACATTTTGTTGACACCTGGAAATCTAGTAAATGGGGCACTTGAAATAATGAGTATGGCATATGATAAGCTAGAGCCACCTGGGTTTTATTGGGCTACTCGATGCTTTGATCACTTTATTTAAAGAGGTGTCTGTTTACAGCATCAGTGTGCCTTGTCATCACTGTGATTTAGATTTTAATCTGACACAATACAAAGAGGAATTGCAAAAATCAAGAGAGTACTCAAATGGGAAACTGGTATGGGAGAGATGCTAGTTCAGTGTGTCAACCTGGGAACCAAAGCACCTGTTAAACAAGACCTGTAATCTGAAGGAGCAGTAGATGACTTTCAGCAGATGTGGGGCACATCATGCCATGGAGAGAGTGGTAATAACTTGGGCTTGCTGGCAGCAGACAGAGGAGTTTACATGGAGCGGGGTGCTGTCATCTTGGATGGAGGGATCAGGTGGATGTGTGTGTGTTGGTGTGGTGCAGCTGTGTCCCTTAGCAGCTGCTGTCACAAGCAGCCATGGCTGCAGGCCTGGTGCACAGCTCTGCAGCGCCCTTCTGGTCCAGCCTTGGGTTCCCAGCACAGCCCTTTGCTCACATACACACACAATGCAGACGTGCTCCTTAAGATTTCCCTTTGCTTTCTCTTCTTGCATTTAAATGGCACTTTAACATGAAAGAAGGAGCACTTGGGTCCAGCCCCTTATCCTGCTCATTCTTGCTAATCAATTAATAAATTCTGATCCAACTTAATAACTTGAATAGGGGAAAGATCTGTTTTTATTCTTTCTGTTGATAAAATTTTGGTACAGTTTTGCAGATATGAAATAAAGCCATCGCTATGTACAAGTCATGTGGGTTATAACTCTTTGAGGCTTTGCTGATTGGCAGAGGTAGGAGAGCTGCTTGTTTGGTGGCATCTAGGTATTGGTTTGGTCCTGGATGCTTGAGCATATTATTGAGCCTCGAACAACACTGCTTTTCTTGCCAAGTTATTTGCTGCTGAAAATTCCACACCCCCCCCCCCCTTTTTTTTTTTTTTTTTTTTTTTTTTTTTTTTTTTGGTATTACAGCTGTGTAACAGCTAGTGTTTTATAGTAATGGTGATGGTAGTTCTTATTGGGATTGTTTCTACTGTGTGCTTTTGGTTTCTTCAGTGTAGAGAGAGTGAAGGGACATTTCATTAAATCTCTGTAAAGAAAAATGGTTTTGCCCAAGATATTTTCCTGTGGCCTGGATGGTTACAAGAAGCAGCAGTGGGTTTAACTTGAATTAAGGGTGAGTCATGAGGAGAAGCACCTTCAGAGTAGTGGTACAGCAGGACAGACTGAGTGGAAGTCTGGGGAGGTCATGAAGGATATCTTAGCCAGATGTTTGCTACAAACACACTGTAATGGGAGGAAGCGACTATCAGATGACTTTTAGCTCTGTCCCTATGATTTTGATATCCTATTTATCCTGAATTTGAAAGAGACTTTTAAATTACAGAAACTGATGCATTTCAACTACTGTAATTTGATCAACTAGTTTAGTAATATTTTCCATACACCCTCCTATATGTGGAAGTCTTAATTTGTGCAGAGGTTGATGTGAAGGTGGTTTGATTTCATTGGAAATATATACAGTTATGAAATGGAAACCCAACATTTGCATGAAAACATCTCAACTCTTATAGCTCAAGTATGTCAGAATAGTATAAAGAAGAAATAATATTTTAATTATTTGTCATTTTACTCAGTTGTATGTGTTGCAGTTTTTTCCTTCTAACATAAAGTAATTGATGTGAACATGGTAAACAGGGAGTAATGCCCAAATGTCTTTTAAGATCCACTGCTTTATAAAATAAGAACGAACAGTTTTAGCAGGAAATAGGGCAAATTTGGGGGAAATAGGGCAAATCCTCCCCACTTTTAAATGTCTGATTTTGATTGCACACGAAAGTTAAAGCTTCCATATATATTTTTATTGGAAAATCTGGGGGTTTTTTTGATATTTTTTAGCAATTGTAGTGTTAATATTAAAATTCTTTAAATATGTACAAGTAACTTTCACTCATCCACATTTTCTCTTTCAGAACTAATAATGTTTAATAATTTAGCTAAATTTTTTAATAAGTTTTACCACTGACTTTTTTGCATTCGATGTAGTGCTTCAATCTTAGTTGAAATGGCAGTAGGTGTGTATTTTCAGGCCAGGCACATGCACTCAGTCTATAACCTCTCTGTGTATTTCACTTTTCCTTGCTTCAGAAGTTCTCATCCTTGTGTAACTATGCCTGTACTCACTTTCATAGCTTAGGTGAACCTCATTAATCATGTATCCACAGGAGATGCTGGGCAGCCTTGGTGGGCTGAAGTGCTGTCAGTGCTCCTGGTGCCCAGCTGGTGTGTACCTGGTGCTGCTGTGCGCTCTGGACTGGTCCTGCTCGTGTGCTTTGCACAGCAGCAGCTCCAGCCCTCGCTTGGATACGTGTGAACTGGGAAGTGCCATCTCAATGGAACAGATTGTCACTTGCTGGGGTTATCTGGACCTAGCCCGTGTGAGACTTTCTGCTCTCTCTCTCATCAATGGGTTTATTTCTTTCTGGATAAGGTCTCAAATGTGGCACTCTACTTATTATTAAAAAGATATTGAGAAAAAGAATCAAATGTTAGTGGTTGTTTATTATTAAAGCATAATATTAATTACACTTCCAATTCCCATTAACTCATTAAATTACTTCCACCATATTAAGTCTTTCAGCCAAATATGTGTGTTTAAAGTATGGAAACACATCGATAAATTATTTGTTTATTGTAACTTTGGATAAAAGTAGTTGTTGTCAGTTCTGAGAGCACATTTTTGGATAGGCCATTTTTAGGAAGGCTGTTGCTAATGTCCTTGGCCTTCAGCTCAAGTAGACTTTTTTGGTTTTACTTCCTAGTAAGTTATTGGAGATCCTTGGCTATTCCTGTGTTTTTGAAAATTACAGCTAACAGTTATAGTTGCTGTTACTGCAGCTCTCCAGGTCACAGGTTGCCAGAAGTGCCTGGTACTTCTCCCGAGGCTGGGGCCAGCAGTTCTTTTGCAGAAGGTGTGCTGTGGTTTAAGAGCTGTGTCACCAGGTGAAGGAGCTACAGGAGGAAGTGAATAGGCTGCATGGTATTTCAGCAAAGGAGCAAGAGACTGACCCGTTCTTTTCAGAGGCACTACAGTCTCAAGACTCTCGGGAGTCTTAAACCTCCATTGTAGAGGAAAAGCAGGTGGATTCAGAACCCTGCAGGGTAATTAGTCAAAGGACTGTTAGTCAAGGGTCTGTTCACAAGAAGGCTGGAAGCAGATCACTGCACACAGCAGGAGGCAGGTTCCTCCTTGGAACCTTAGAATTTGACACGTAGGACTGGCACCTTCTGCAAAGGTGTGAGGCTCTGGAACTGGAAAGCCAGACAAGTGATGAGGTAAGCAAAGGTCTTTCTGGGATAGTGGGGCCTCCTAAAGCAACACCACTTCTACCCTGCTTCGTGACCTCTGTTAACAGAAGAAGTGGGGCAGCTGCAATAGGAGACTCCCTTCTGTGGGGAACAAATGGCCCAATATGGGATAGTGGACCCCACTCACAGGGTAGTCTTGCAGGAGCTCTGGTGAGGACATTACTGGAAAACTCTCCAGTCTAGTAAAGCCCTCTGATTACTGTCCTCCATGGTCGTTCAAGCTGGTAGTGACGAAATAAGAGAGAAGTCTGGGGGCAGTCAAAAGAGACTTGAGGGCCCTAGCAAGATTGGTAGAAGGATCAGGAGCTTGGGTAGTGATTTCCTTGATCCTTCTGGTAATAAAAGATAATACTGGTAGGAATAGGGAGATCCATCAGGTCCATGTGTGACTCCGAGGTTTATGTCAGTGAAAAAATGTTGGGATTTTTTACCATGGGATGATCTATTCAACACTCAGTCTAACACCTGACAGGATGCATCTGTCTCAGAAGGAATAAGAGCTCTAGCACAGGAGCTAATGGGGCTCATTGTCAGAGCTTTAAACTAGCTTGGAATGGAGAAAGGAACAAACGAGGCTTGCCAGTGATGAGTGATGGGGCTGTGTGCTGAAGCTTGAAAAAGGCAGTACTAGTGGATCCCCCAATCAGCTTTACCCGGTGTTGGCTACAATCTACCACATCAGAAACGTTTCTACATTAATATATGCAACGTGAGGAACAAGCAAGAGGAGCTTCAGGCTTTGTCCCAGTCCCAGAGATGTGACAATTACTGGTATAAACAAAACCTGGTGGGATGGGTCCTGTGTCTGGAGTGCCCTGTTGGATGTTTACAGACTCTTCAGGAGGGACAGGCGGGGCAGAAGAGGCTGGGAGTTGTCATTGCATGTAATACAAGTGTTGGAATGTATGGAGCTCACAGTTGGCACTGGCACAATTGAGAGTCTCTGTGTGAGAATCAAAGGGCAAGCAAATAATGCAGATGTCATTGTAAGAGTCTGCTGTAGAGCTCTCAACCAGGGTAATGATGCTGATGAATTCATTCTTTGGGGAACTAAGGGACACTTAGAAGTCAACTGCCCTTGTCCTTATGGAGGCTGTAACTTGCCAGAAATTAACTGGGAGCATCACACAGCTGGTACAACCTGTGCCAGAAGATTCCTAAAGAACCTGGATGACAGCTTTATGGAAGATGTCCTTAGGGAGCTGATGATTCCCACCTTGATTTGCTGCTTGTTGACAGAGTGGATCTCATGAACAAAGTGGAGGTTGGTGGCTGTCTTGGCCACATTGACCACGAAGTGATAAAGTTTAAAGTCTCTGTTGACAGGAAGAAAAGTGCCAGCAAAAGCCCAGCTCTGGACATGAGGAGAGCAGACTTCAAGCTGTTCAGGGAATTAGTGAGTAAAGTCCCCTTAGAAAATTTTTCTGCAGGTGCTGGGGTCCATCACTGCTGATCACATTTTAACACCACCTCCTAAGGGCACAGGAATAGGCAATTCTTAAATATTGGAAGTCATGCAGGGGAGGCAGAAGGCCAGCTTGGCTGAGCAGGGATCTTCTCTTGGAAGCAAGGTAAAAAAGGAAGGTGCATGCCCACTGGAAGCATATGGGAAGAATACAGAGATGCTGGTTGCTTCTGTAAGGAGAGAATTTGTGTGGCCAAACTCAGTTGGAATTGAAGCTGGACAGAACTGTGGGGCACAATAAGCAGTTTTGTCTAATGTGTTAGCGGCAGAAGGCAGTGTAGAAATAAAATTGTCCTGTTACAGGATGAGGATGGTCACCTCACAAACAGGGACAGACACAAGGCAGAGGTGTTTAATGCATTCTTTGCTTCTGTCTTCAACATGGAGGAGGCTCCAAGGGGTGCCCTGAGCTAGAGGACCTAATGATCAACTCCTATTTGATGCTGAAACTGTGCAGGATTTGCTGCTCCAGCTGTATCCCTAAAAGCCTGAGGGGCCTGGTGAGATTCATCCAAGGATCCCCAAGGAGCTGGATGATGTCACTGCAGAGCCTCTCTTGATATATGAGCTGTCTTGGGAATCCGGAGAGGTCCCAGCTAACTGGAAGCTGGCAAACATCCCAATTTTCAAGAAGGGCAAGAAGGAGGAGCCCAGAAACTACAGTCAGTCTCACTTCAGTGCCTGGCAAAGTTAAGGAAAATATTATTCTGAGAGATACTGAAAAATACCTGAAAGGAAATGCAGTTGTAGATCACATCCAGCATGGCTTCATGAGAGGAAAGGCTTGATATCAAACCTGATTTCCTTTCATATCAAGGCAACCCACGTAGTTGATTAAGGGAAGCCAGTTGATGTAATCTTTTTGGATTCCAGTAAATCTTTTGATACTGCTTCTCAGAGGATCTTTCTGGACAGCAGACATGGTTAAACACTTGGGATGGGTGAGCAACTGATGGGTCAGGCACAGTGGGTTATAGTGAATGAGGTGACATCAGACTGGCAAAGTGTCTCTCATGGGGTTCTGCAGGGCTTCATCTTGGGCTCTGTGCTGTTCAACATCTTTTCAAATGACTTGGACACAGGACTGCAAGGAATACTGAGCAAGTTTGCAGGATGATACAGAACTGGGAGGAGCTGTGGATTCCCTCAGAGGCAGGGAGGTCCTGCAGGGAGATCTTGACAAATCAGAGGACTGGGTAATCCCAGACAATATAAAGTTCAGTAAGGGAAAGTGTCAGGTTCTGCACCTGGGATGGGGCATCCATGAATGTACAGAAAGACTGGGGAATGAGAGGCTGGAGAGCAGAGCCATGGAAAGGGAGCTGGGGGTCACAGTCAATGGCAAGTTGACCATGAGCCAGCAGTGCCCTGGCAGCCAGGAGGGCCAATCCTGTCCTGGGGACATCAGGCCCAGCATTGCCAGCCAGGCAAGGGAGGGATTGTCCTGCTCTGCTCTGAGCTGGGACAGCCTCACCTCGAGTGCTGGGGCAGCTTTGGTGACACAATATGAGAAAGATGTTAAACTATTAGAGAACATCCAAAGGAGGGCAAGGAAAGTGTTGAAGGGCTTTGAGGGGAAGCCATATGAGGAATAGATGAGGTCACTTGGCCTGTGTAAGAGGAGACTGAAGAGAGACCTCATTGCAGGCCACAAGTTCCTCTTGAGGGGAGGAGGAGGGCCAGACCCTGATCTCTTCTCTGTGGTGACCAGTGGCAGGACCCGAGGAAACAGCCTGAAATTGTGTCAGAGGAGGCTTAGGTTGGATACCAGGAAAACAGTTCATCACCCAGAGAGAGTTTGGGCACCGAACAGGCTCCCCAGGGAAGTGGTGACAGCACTGACAGAGTTTGAGAAGTATTTGGACAATACTCTGAGGCACATGATGGGACTCTTGTTGATGTACTGTCCAGGGCCAGGAATTGGACTGGATGATCCTTGTGGGTCCTTTCCAACTCAGCTTATTCTGTAATTCTGTAAAGTGTAAAATTCTGTAAATTAATACACCTTCCTCATCAAAGATTACTGTCATATATTAATTAACAGAAGGTCACCATTCTCATTTTATCAAGTTGTGGCTAAAAGCCATTAAAGAATTGTAGACATGGATGAATAACTAGAAGTTTAATAAAATTTATTTACTAATGCTAAATATGTTTTGTCTGTATATACATTCAAACTCTTACAATTTAAGACCACTGTGGCCCCCACACTTTTTGTTACGTAGGTACAGAATTAATATAGAATGACATGAAGAACATACTTGGTCAGGTATTTTTAAACACATCAGTAGTCTTAATTTAAAAAGTATTAACTGTTCAGAAGTCCTGTTGATATTTTTCTTCCCAGGATGCTTTTCTCCTGTCAGAACTTGTGTAAAGGTATATGTGTGCTTCTTTTTGTCTCTGTGTAGAAGAGGTGTATAGCACACTGAACATCTATGAAATGCTTTTGCTATTGGCTCTGTGAAAAGAGAAAATTACTCAAAGGAGACTTAGAAGAAAAGAATAGAAAGGGAGTTTGGTTTCAGGCTTGGGGGACTGCAAAGCACTTCTGTGCTGTGGAAGGAAGAAAAAAAGATGTTGTTTATACTAGTAAATCATAACTTGAAGCTATAGTGAATACAGGGCTAAAGTGGATTTAGCCAGTGCTGTGTAACTTTGATCATCACTATGGTTTGTTTTGCATTTCCTTCGTAGTGTCCCAGGCTGTCTTTGAAATGACTTTGTTGTCATCATGTCATCTACACGTGCAGGCTCCAAAACTGCTCTTCTGTTCTGTCTGGAACCTTGCAAATGCTGTATTTAGCTTTCTGAAGTGTTTGGTATCTTATTCCATCTTTTTGTATGGAATATCACTCTATGGTAAATCAATTTTTACTGTCACCTCTTTTTTAAAGTCTCTCCCATTCCCTGTCCAGATTATGGCATTAGGGTTACATTTGATTTATAGTTCTCTTGTCTCTTGCCTTGATCTTTCTTTCCTTCCCCCAGCTTGTCCCGTTAACATAGAGCAGATCTGCCCTTGCTTGCACTACTGCTCTTTTCCCCCTGCACTTCCTGCTTGGAAACCTTTTTTCTACTTGATCTTCTGACCTGCAGACCAGGCTGATAAAAGCACTGTATCTTTGTTGCATTGTCCTTTTTGCTGCCTCTGCTGGATCTGTATCACTGGTGATCCTGAGTATGAGTTTTCCAGTGCTTATGTTACTGCCTGTCCCAAAATTAAAATTGTTTTATTAATTTAGAAGGAAGTCTCCATCTAATATATTATTTAAATAACATTATGATGAATGAAGTGTAAGCATTCTAACTGGTAATTGAACCAATGCCCATTTTGAAAAATATGCAATTAAAAGTTAAATTTGCAAGGGTGGCTGGTGGTCCTTTTTGCTGCTTCTACATTACAGCTTCTATGCTCATTAGATGGTATCAGCAACATATGTTACATGCAGCTGACGGAAGTTTCATGGATCTTTTAGTACTGTAGCCAAAAACAGTCTGTATGCAGCTTGCAGGCTGTGTGTTTGGACAGTCTACCTGAAGCTGCAGATGTCTTGAACCAAATGCCCTGTTTTATGTAGGAAAGACTAGGTAGCTGAACCACAAAAGTGCACTGTATCTGAGATGTCTGCTGCAGGGAATTGAGCCAATGTATGTAGTAGAGAGTTTTAATGGTTGTAAAGCTGCCAACACTAGGTAAAAGGTGGGATAAGAGAATGATTTGTACGTGGAGTGTGAGATTAATACCCTGCACTTGCATAGCACCTTTCATTTGACGATCTTGGCGTGCTTTATGATCAGTTAATTGCCTCATAACCTCTCTGTGAGGTAAAAACTATCACTAGTTTATGGTTAAAGAAGCTGATGCATAGAAGAATTGGAGTGACTTTCTTGGGATGCCTGGGTAGTTGTGGCAGAAATGTTTGCTGTTCATCTCATGCTAGTTTTGGAATGTCTTGCATCACAACACTTAATTTCCCTATACAAAAGGCCATTATTAATTCATTCACCTCTTCAGTTGTGTGAGTTCCTTTCCTGTGCTTTTTTTCCTTGTGGTCCTTTGAACTGTGGTCTTAGAGGCGGCAGCTGTTGAAAAGGGAAATCAAGTTCTTTTAAGTGAGTTATAAGCACTGCAAATTGTCTATCTCATTTAAATGCTGAAAAGCAGATTTTTACTGTGGAAATAGTTGAAGCCTTGACTTTCTTCCCACTCTTCTCAAAATACAGGTGTCAAAATACATTCTTTGTATGTTCCCTTTTGTTCTTGTCACTTAGAGAAATCATAATCATAATCCTGTAGTACCTGAGTTGCCATGCTTGAAGCTAAATATGTATTTTGCTGGTGGTGGTTGGGCAATTCTGGGTGAACTAAAAAATAACTAACAATGCTGCCATGAAGGCATGGCTTTGTCTCTGTAAGAATTTACGAGCATTAAATAAAGTTGCATGTCTCTTTTAGTGCATGTACACACTTCTCTGTTACACAAAGTAAACTTCCAGTTCCTTCCAATTGGTTTTTTTGTTTATGTTATAAATAAAATCACCAGAGGTATTTTTTAAATTATTTTAACCATATCTGTGTAAAATCCCTGCTTGTCCATATTGGTTAGGAAAACAGGAGTATGTAGAAGTTAAGTATGTCCTAGGAAGGAATACTTCAAGTAATTGGTTAAAGAGGCATATGAAGATGAAATTTATCTTTTAGGGGAAACAGTGCTGTGGGCTGCATCCTTGGTAGTAGTATATGTGAAAAGCTATCTTCAGAAGGGTGACTCAAAGTACTAATTATTAAGGTGGAGAAGTACTTCAGAATTTTTTTTGAACTATGACAATATATATTCTGATTTAAAGTATGCAAGGATAAAAATGGACATTGCGCACATACCTCCCCACATCATGAAACATGATTTCCATATTATGTGTACCAGTTATTAGCAGTGACTATCTTTTGGTTTTAAGACACTGGACAGTCAAAGGTAGTGAGAAAAAAGGTGATAATTGTCATGTGCTCAGTAAGCAGAACACATTTTTTGACCTCAGCTTTGTAGAAGAAAAAGAAGAAAGTAAACAGGATTTTTTCTTGAGGTACTGTGTACTTGACAGAACTGGTAATTGGTTTTAATCTTTCATTTCACATGCTTTGCCTCACAAGATGAAGTAGTTTTTTTTCTACTTCTTAATAGGCCACTACTTTTTCTACTTCTTAATAGTGCATCTCGTGCTGCAAAGCAAAATCATAAGGTGAAGTATCCAAGATACATTAAATATTTTTTACTTACTATTTTTTTACCCCAGACCTGCTGTTTGTCTTTTGTTTCTGATCTGCATCTCATTTAGAAAGGCCATACAGTATTTATTCCTTAAAATAAGGGTGGCTAGGACTGAACATAATTTACCTAGTTTCCTAAAGAGAAGTATTTTGAAACAGATGTACAAAGCTTGTCTTTGTTACAGAAGACAATCTTAGAAATCTTTTTTAGGTGGCACGAGGTGATTGCTGTGATGAGAAGGGTAATGGATTGTTTCCAGGCAAAAAACTTAGAATGGTTAAGGTTAGAAAAGACCTCCAAGGCTGAGTGCAGCCTTTTACTGAACACCATTGCCTGTAGTGCCAGGTCCAGGCAATCCTTGAGTGCTTCAGGCATGGTGATTCTGCTCCTTTCCTGAGAAGCCCATTCCAATGCCTGACTACCCTTTCACTGAAGAAATTCATCCTGATGTCGAACCTGAACCTTCTGTGACTGCTTGTGTAAAGAATTTAGCAGTTTTAAGTTCAAATGACAAGTTGAGAGGTTTTGAGCCAAGTGTAGCTGCTGATGCTCTTTTTAAAAATTGTAGAATCACAGAATGGTCTGGGTTGGAAAGGACCTTAAAGATTGCCTAGTTCCAGCCCCTCTGCTGTGGAAAATGACTCTGTGAAACTGCTGTAATGTATGCATACAAGTAACATTAACCAGCTCAGTCTAATTCATCATCCAGCTCCCAAGAAAGTTAATTAGGGTCACAATTTGTCTGTTACAAATTTAACAGGCTCATACTGGTAAGTGTTCAAACTGGCATGGTTTGAGAGTGGAGCAAAATTGGTCTCTTGCAAGAATACCTGCAAACCTCTGACTGGCTTTTCTAGTGTTTGGTACTTGTTCTGCATTTGGCGTGTCATTAAAGAGCAGACGTTACTGGAGTACCTGTTGCTGTAACCTAGGTAAAGTTATGGTCATCCTGAGGAAAAGCAACCCCCTTTGGTTGTTTTTCTCTTCTGTGTTAGTACAAACTGTGTGGTGCTCTGGGTGTTTTCCTCATTTCTGTGCTCTTCCTGAATGGAGTTTCTCTCCCGTCAGACTTGCATGCGTTTTTCATTGTTCAAATGGTACTGATGCATCACCCATTTTCAGTGCTCAGTTCATTTGTCACACGGAAGAGAACTGACTCTGCTGCCATAAAATTTGTTTTATTGCCAATACATTTAAACACTTCTGATTAGCTTTTATTGGGGCCATTTTATTAAATTTGATGCCTGCAAATGTCACGCTGAGGTAAAGATTGCTACTTCGGATACCACAAATTTTATTAAATTGTTATCTTAGAGCATGGTGGTTCTTTGTTCCTGGCCTGGACATAGAATTGATTTGGAATCTGGCAAAAGAATATGTTGTTTCCTTCTTTTAAATTGGCATCCTGCTAAGTAGTAGGGACTCCTGGTTGCTTTACACAGTTATTTTTAAGATATGCAGAAAACCCCAGAAATAGGAAGAGACTTCTTTTAAAAGCTTGGTGTTTCATTGAAAGATACATTTGCTTTGTTTGCATCTTCTACAAAACAGTTTGTAAAATAAAAATGCCCAAGAAAACATAGCTCTTACATGCAGTGTTATTTTCTTTACGGAAAATAATCCAGCTGACCTATTTGAAACACCTATTTACTATTTCCCTTCACAGTGGGCTGGAAATAGAGTTTTTAGCATTTAATGATTCAGCCCTGAAGGAAGAGATTTTATTTTTATTTTTTAAATTGAATTGACTACTTATAGTGCAAGTTAATTAGACTTTACTCCCAAGAAGAGTAAAACACTAGTAATCTGACTGCAGCTCAATATTGATTTGAAGATTACATTTTATTAATTTATATTTTTAAAATTAATAAATTCTCATTATTTAAGAAACTTTGCTGTGTAAAAGTAGGTGCCCTTGTATTTGTTGATAATAAGTAATATTTACAAATGTAATGTTATCATAAGATTCTGTATAATGAAAACTATGCAGTAATTAATTAATATCAGAATAGTGGAATACTATTATAGGACCATTCTGCTGAGGAATAGAGATGTGCCAGTTACATCCTGGGACTTGAACAAGACAAGTGGGTTACTAATTTTAAGTGCTAAGTGGAGTACGAGGTGATGTTGTTTCCTTGCAGTTCTAACTGGGAAGAGAATGTCTTTATAATATTTTTTGAGAAAAAATTAGGTGAAATAGCTCTAGTCCCCAGTGGTAAATAGGCAAAAAAGGATTGGCAAAAAATATATCAGTGAGAAATGCAGAAGATGATAGTGTACCACTTTTATGTTTATAAGATGGTAATTTACTAGTTTTGTATTTACTCAGTGAGAATTGCATAAGTAAACAGGCAAAGCTTAAGCAGCAGGGGCAATGGAAAGAAATACGGGCATTAAATTGGCTAAGAGTGGAGGGAGAAAGAGAATTTATACATTAAGAAACAATGTATTTACTGTAGTGGGAGTTGTAATTCCGTGTTACTGGGAGTGAAGTGGTGATGGGAAGTAGAAATTAAAAGGCAAGGTGTTGTTTTTTTAGTATAGTCTCTTTCTGTAAAGATAAGGCTAAAATGGGTAAATTTATTTTCTACATTGTAAAAATCAAAAGGATTTGATTCAATGCATAAAAACCAGCATTTGAGAAATTTGATGAACTGTGTGCTAAGTGATTATTTTACCTCCACAAGAGAGACCCTGAGGCCTGCAATTTTTTGACACTGAGGGAAATGTGTAATTTTTTAAAATAACTCCTGCTGTTAATGTAAGAGAGAACTTCCATATGGAAACCTAATATATGTTCCCTTAGTCAAGCCAGAAAGGCAGATATGGTGTTTCATGTAGGCTTTTCTGTGGCTCCCAGACACACAATTGCTGAACATCTGACAGCAAAGAATATATTTCACCATAAATTGGTAATAACCTGTGTTTTGTATGAAAAGAAGATAGTAATCTTTTCCTTGTGCCACCTAATCTGATAACACTATGAAACACTATAGAATGAAAACATGGGCATCTGTTATAGAACATGTGGTGGTTTCTTTTTTAATAGTAATTTCTATTTTCAGTTTGTGTTTTCTGTTAAAAAAAAAAAAAGATTTTTAAGCTTTTTCTTTCCTCAGGCTTTCATGGATTAATCCTTTACATATGAAACCATGGCTTTGCTTTTCTAAAAATGAAGGAACTGGATATGAAATGTATAATTACTTGAGCTTTAGATGGATCTTCATATGAGGGGCCAGACCATATCAGACTGTTCCCTTTCTGTCAGAGGAACATGCTTTTGTATGCTTTTTAAAAATTACTAGAAGTACTTTATCATTGTGTATTCCATCAAGGTAGACAGTATTTCACAAAAACCACATGTAAAGTACAGATTACAAAAACTTAGTGTACTCTGTACGTATTCTGGAAGGTGATCTGTCTGCATGCCAGGAAAGATGTTTGCTTCAAACCTACTCAAGAAAACAAGATTATTTTCTTAAGCAAGTGAGCTGTTTATACAAAATATTGTCACTTCAGGACACATATGAAGGTAATGACTAGAATCTGTTTGAGGTGCTGTCAGATGGTAGTATATGTTTTTGGCACACCATGCTTACATTCTGATGTTTCAGGCTAGATTTTATTTTAAACATAATTTATCTGAAAACTGGGCATGTAAACAGTGCTCTCCCTCCTTCCCAACAGAAACATGCCTTCTAAAAATTTTCTTTGAGATTTTTTAGATGTGTTACTGTATAACCAGCTGGGCGCAAGACCTGGACAGTTACAAGAGTCACAGTATTTTCAGTCTGCTCTGTCTGCTGCTTACTGTAGGTATATTATTATCTTTAGAAATAAAAAGAAGATGCATTTCAGTAAATTACTATAGCTGGATGGCCTTCATGGTAGTTAAAAAAGAAAGAAATAGCTGACTTGCTAATAGATTGTGTAATTTGTTATTGAAAAAAAGGATACTTCACATTTATTAGATGACTGGACTATATTATAGCCTACTAGAGAAAAATGGATTGTAAGTCATTCCAAAATAAATAAAGCTTGTGGTTCTTACTGTGATACTGAAAAGGGGGAAAAGTAAAATTTTTAGAAATATTTTAACATGTTGTTTTTCTAAGTGTAATTAATTAATGGCTCCTAATTTTTTCTCCCCATGTAATTTGTATAAGTCAGTTATTACCAATGGGAAAAAATCCAAGCAAACCCAACAAATTTTCAGTTACCTTTTTATACAATTCCACAAAAGATGAAGTCTGATAACTTCACTATTCCATACAATGGGCAAATTAAAGTAGGATTTTTAGGTATTTCTTTAGAATAAGTCAGCTACTTACCCAGTTCTGAAAATTCCACTAGTCTTACCTCACTGAGGAAAAGGACAAGGACAAATGGAGTTGACCATCATCTAGTCACACTTAACAGCTAACACTACAGGCACAAGGAATCCTACTGTTTTTCAGATACCTTTTTTTGTTTTTTTAAATAGCATGAAGGTAACATGCAGATTTTTCTGGTGGTTCTAATCTTTTGAGTTTCTTGGTAGCTGCTGTGTTAGTGTGGGCTATTGCAGACAAAGGGAGCAGTTTACAAAGGTGGAGGAAGGGTAGGGTAGAAGCTTGGGTATGTCCCTTAACAAAATCTCAAAGGCCAAATTTATTCTGTTGAAACAAATCTCCCTAGGCTTACTTTGTGTTTATAAAATTGTAAATTTACTGTCTCTCTCTTAGGGAGTAGCTAATTTGCTGGCAGAGGAAATCTCAATTGACATTTCACCCTAGGATGAGAAGGTACCTGTTATTTGGCCATAAAAGAAGCACAACGGTGATCAGAATTAAGTATCAAATGGTAAAACTGAAATATGTTAAATGTTTCAACCTGTTAAATATTGAAAGTATTTACTGGAGGAGATGATAGTTTTTCATTCCAAGTTTATAAGGCAGTACTATGTTACACCCTCACAGAAATATGCAAGTAAAGAGATGATAAGGTGAGATATCTTCCATTTTACTAGACACAGGAACTACTTTCACTGCCTAAACTTTTAGGATAACACATTTGTTTTACAATAAAGTACATGCTTTTAATCAAGTTTTTCCTGTGCTTTAGCTGGTGCAGTCTGATTGTTTGCAAAACCTTTCACGAGTTCTTTGTTTAAGCAGGTTTTAAACTGTAGTTGCACTAAGTGTTTTGGTGAGATGGAGGGGCCTGTATCCCTGAGTGTTTTGTTTGTTTCCTTTCGGTTTTAGTTTTAACTATATGCTGAAACAGTTTTTTAAAAACCGTTCTGGTGTTTGGATTCTTTACGGTACCTCAGCCTTTCAAATATTCAGTTTAATGAACTGTCTCTGTTAAAATACAAGCATGTTTTTTCTGCTGTTTTTTTTTCTGTGCCTAAAAGTTGGGTATCTCAGAGGATTTTTAGAGTAATTTGTAAGCTACTCACTACTTTTTCATGGAACTCAGTTTTTTCTCCATAAATTGTATTTAAGTGACTCAGAAGTTGTAAATGGGTTCTTCAGTTCCTACCAAAGTGTCCTCCTTGCTGCAGCATCCATTTGATGGTGTAGCAGGTAAAACCAGCACGAGAATAGTGGCCCCAGAGGGATTGCTGCATGTTTGCTTATTTCTGTCATGGTACCTGTAAACCAAAATGTGGTCATATTGATTGTGTAATGCACCAACTGCCGTGCTCCCTTGCTTGGAAGTGTTAGTAACTTGAGTGTTTGGAATAAAATAGACCTGATAAATTAATAGATTTTTATCAAGCTTTCTCGAGCATCCTGACAGAGGAGTGGTTCCTCAAAAAAAAGTGAGAATGATTTGCAGCTGTTTTTTGACAGCTCTTCATAAGCAAAGTCGGCAGTGTTTGTGCTTTTTGTAAAAAATGTAGCTGAAATAATGCCAAAAGGTGATGGGAAGTGTGAGAATAGCAAAATGGAAATGTAGTACATTAGTACTGAAGGAGTATTTACATGCAGAAAATGGAAAGGTAGACAAAAGCTTAAAACTAGAGAGATAAACTTTTATTTGTTGTAACAACAACAGCTTTTCCTTTCCCCTACAGACTTCTTTATTAGTGTATTAAGGCAGTTGAATAGAAGGTTGAATCTGTATTAGCTTTGTGAATTGGTATGAAGAAATTATCAGTATACAGGTCAAAGCTAAAGGAAGGCCAATTATAATGGTTTTTAAACAAGAAGATATCACGAGACTGGATTGTTTATTTGTTGCTGTGTGGACCCTGTACATAGGAATGTTTGTGTTTTAAATTGCAGTTGACTTCTTTTAAGATTGTGTCTAGGAGACAACTTGGGAGGATCCCAACATTTTGACTGTAAGCAGTATATTTAGTGAGCTTTATGTATCAAAAAGAGCAGATGTGTTTCAAGGTGGGATTTTCTATGCAAAGTAAAGCTTGCTTGGATTGAAAAGAAAATGAGCTGTAGGGAATATAAAACCAAGGAAGAAAGGCAGCTGGGAATAATAATAAGAAAATACACTGGCTAGTTTTTATCAGCTGTCCTACTCAGAGAGGAAGTTGAGAGGTTTTGCAAAATGGGTAAAAGGTGGATTCTGTAAAGCCTAAGCTGGTGAAGTGGTGTTCATTGAACAGAAAGGTGCCCAAGCATGTCATGTGCCTAGAAAGGGTGAGGAGGTGTTAACTGGTGCTGTGGGAGCATGCTGTTGTGATCCAGTCAGAAGGATCAAACTCTATTTGGGGATTTGATCCTGCATTTTCTGTAAAATTAACATATGCTTCAAGCCTTTTAGATATTCTGCTACTCTGCCAGTCTACCAAGAATAGAAATCCATCCTTCCTCCCTTCCTCCTTCCCTCCCTTCCCTCCCTTTCCTCCTTCCTTCCCTTCCTCCCCTCCCTCCCAAAAGATGCAATTCTCAGTTGGAAGTTGAATTGTATTTTTTGTGATTCTTCTTGTCTGCTTAGCATTATGCAGAGAGGAAGAGACTTTATTTGATATGTACCATTATTTCCTTTGCATAACTTGATCTTACTCCTACTTTCCAGTAGCACCACAGGTCTGTGTATGGATGGGGGTAGTGATTTGCATGCACTGCAGGATAGAGAAGACTGCAGAATGACTGAAAGCAAGATAGGTCAACGTTTTCAAGTCCTGCAACTCTACTTGGTGATAGAAACTATTTCCTAATTTAATTTTATGTAAAGAGACTCAAATCAGTAATTCTAATTCCAGAAGCCTGAAGACCTTGACTATTAATGCATTTTTCTGTTGCATGTTTTTCTGTTTGAAACCGGTTTGGATCTTAAATGATTAGAATACTTTTTGTATTGATACATGGTGCCCCCTCAAATGTTTTAGATGACAAAGTAGTGATTTACTCTTTCCATGCAGAAGTGAGGGGTTTAGTTTGTTCGTTTGTTTTTTGTTGTTAAGAGAAGATTTGTGTTTTGGAATTCTGATGCTCCTTTTAAATCGTTTGCTGTGTAAATTCTGTGTAAGTATGTAAGGCACTCTGACTATGTATTTGTCCTTTGCACCATAAATTCAGTGAATTAAAGTTTCCAGTTAATGACACAGGGCCCTTGCTTTTAGTTTTACAATATTTTTCCAGTTTCACAACTGTAAGAAACAAAGTAAGGCTGTACGTGTGCATTATTTGAACAATTCTGTAAATTCGGGATGACTTTAAATGATTTAAATGTTATTTATGTGTCTTGCTGGTGTTTTTGTTAATGTTACAGCTCTTGTTAGGGCACTCATTGCTGGGAGCAGACCATTTCTTTGCTCTGCCATTTCTGAAGCAAATGATTGTTGCTGCAGGAAGACCTTTGTAGGTAGAGTTTAATTTAAATATGTTGTTGGCTGTTCAATTTTGTAATTTAAGCACCCCTGGCAAAGCAAATCTTAGCTAACCAAGGCATTTATATTGTGACCTGAAGGCAACAGTGTATTGTTTAAGTTGGATGGCTTCAAGAATGTAAATTAACTGTAACATGTAATTTATCCCTTCTTTGATATTTTTAGGACTCGTTTTTTAAATGATGAGCAGCAAAAAAAAAAAACCAAAAAATCAAAAAACAAAAAATAAACAACAACAACAACAAAAAAAACCAAACCCAAACAAAAAGAAATCCACATTAATTGGGTACTTTTAGTTACAGTGCTGTTCATTCTAGAAGGAGTGACTTTTTTCTCTGTAGTTGAACTTTCATAATGCACATCATTCATCCATCAGCTGAGGGATGGGAGAGGTCCTACCTGCTCCTCTGTGCGTTTGGCTGCCTGTTCCTGCCTCCTGCCTTGTACAGGGTCTGGGGCTTGCACGGCCACAGAGCAAGTCAGATCAGCTTGTTGATCTTCTGGATCCAACAGATTGATCACACTCATGTAGCTGGAGGAAGAGGAGGATTGGGTATGGACCACCCATTTCAGCAGCAGTTGAGGGTAAAGGATTGAGTGTGACATGAAACAATCTAACTTTTGTTCCCAGTTTATTAACTTTGTTGTCTGTTGACACAACAGAGAGTTTATTTTATCATAAAATTACCAAGAGGTGTAAACATTATTGTGGTGACTTGTTATATTCTTAGCTGAATATGCAGATAGTGTTAGATACAGTAATTCTGAAATAAGCCTGAGCAAAATATTACCTGTGTCATAGCTGCAGACTTGTCAAATTCTGTAGAAAAGCTAAGCAGCTGCCATGACTTTCATTAAGGGAAGAACTAAATTTGAGCTCACAAAGACAGACAGGTTACTTGAGCATTTAGATGATACTTGAGATTCATCCAAACTGCTTTATTGTGTACAAGGCAGTATAAATAGATAAGGATTTCTAGACACTAGCATGAAAGCTTCATTGGGCTCTCTGCATCAGATTAACAATTTGGTTGGTTGTGTTGGTTTGGTGTGTTTGGGGATATGCGGTGGAGTTTTTTTCCCTACAGCTGCTTTGAGCTCTAAAAAACTTTTGCATCACACTTGTTTTCAGAGTATTCCAAAGTTACATTGCAAGGTGGATTATTTGCAGTGGTTATTTGGAAGAGAAGCTGAGGCTTGCTTGTTTTTTCTTACATCTGAGCAAATGCCAGTGCTCCCTCCATGCCTTGGTTCTCCTTGTGTCAGAAGCGATCCTTCTTTGTCCTGCAGCCTTTCATGCCTTTTCTGCAGAGTGTCAAGGAGCAGGACACAAGAAACAATAATTTGGTATGCTTGATATTGCAATTCTATTTCTGCAGGATAGATTCTTGGTGTTGTTCATGATTTACATTGTGACACTACGGGCCTGATCACATTTTCTCTGGCTAGTCCTTAATTTCTGTTCCCTGGGTGATCACATTACATTTATCTCTTCCCTGTTTTTCTCCCATATCTTGCATTAAATATATAAAAACTTTATTATTATTATTATTATTATTATTATTATTATTATTATTATTATTATTATTATTGCATTTTTACAAATTTAAGTGGGAGAAAAGTACTGAGGGAGTTTTCTGCAGCACAGTTGGTGTTACCATGTAATCTATTTTTTGAAAGAGTTTCCATGTTCCTCTGATTAAACATCTTAATCACTTTCAGTTCTACTATGAAATTTTTATCCAAGAAAAATAAGTTTGATGTGGATATCACTGCGTCATCTTCTGACTAACCAGATGCTTGTTTGGGTATTTACGCTTTTTTGTCCCATGTTTGATGTTCGAATTGTTTAGTGACCAATTTTGTTGGTCACCAAATGTTGTTTAGTGATCAGTTCTGTTTCCACTGCCTGTAATGTTCCTACCATTTATAACACTGTATAAAATCCAGTCTCTCTTTCGTCAGTACTAATGGAAGTGAATGATAGTATGAGGTGATGGAAACATTTTATTTCCTAAACACTTCCCAGTTTGCGTTGATTTCAGTTTCTCTGGAGGACTGATCTTTCACAGCTGTTGCAAAATGTAAGTGCGTTTTTTCCCTGCAGTGCAGATATCTGCCTTTTTCTAAACTCTCCATGGCACAAAAGGGTCTTTTTAAAATGTCACAAATACAAAGCAATTTATGTTGGCATTAAATGTAAACATTTTGCTGTCATTGTTTATGGAAAAAATTGAAGGTTTAGGAGTAAATGGGTAAAAAAAGATAAATATTGAGCAATCTCCTTATAGAAATAGGAATTTGAGTTACACATAGTTTGTTCCTTAGGAAATATCTTACATTCAGTTTTATCAGTTACTGCTTGAAAATGCTTGGGGCTTGACTTCTGTATAATTGCAGTAACTATGCCGTCTACTGTCCACTCCTTGTTATTTTGACAATAAGTTTTGTCAAACGTATGACATATGGATGAATTAATTGTAAGTTTGCTTGCGCTCTGGAACTAGTGAAACTATATGTATAGGCACATATCCAGCTTTATTTATCTATATTTATGTATATAAATATGCCTAGATAAATGATTGCATATGTTTAAAACTGCCTAAAACCCCTTATGATATAAAATAATAGGATAGGTTTTAAATGAGAAAACTTTACTCTTAGAAATTATTTTCCACTGAGAGTTAGTGCTGGGCATTAGTGCATACATATGGAAGCATAATGTTGATTCAGATGGAAGAGGAAATATCAATTTAGATTGAGGAATGTGTTCCTATAATCCTCCCTGTTCTCAGTTATTCTTGTAGAGCTTTGCATAGAGCTTGTAGCTATGGTGCGGGAATACTAACTTCAGTAGCAGATGTGAGCCTGAAGCTTATTACATGTTTCACCAGATGTTTCATTTATCTTTAGGGCAACCTTCTGGTTTGTTTTTTATATCAAACACTGTGAGAAATAAAATTCAGAATATATTTTAAACATGTTATGAATATTTGGAGATAAAGGAAACCTTTTATAACTTGAAATACCATTGTAATGTCTCATATTAAATATATTTTTCTTTTAGATTGTATTTCAGCAAGATATTTTATAATTTTGTGTAATGATCCAATCTGATTTAAACTAAGCTTGCTTGTAAAGATAATGTAACCCTGAACAGAGCAGATTTTGTATGTTTATGTAAGCTTATTGTCTACTTCTATATGTATTAATAGTTCATGTGATTTGATATCTTACATGTTTACTGCTAGAATTTGTTCACAGCATAAAGTAGTCTTTTGGATGGAGAAGCCTCAGGAATTTCAATAATAATTGTGAATCTCAAGGAGAGATCCGTTAGGGTGATGCAATTTATATTTCTTGAAGGAAATTATCTTAGGGCCTCTTGTGTGGCTCATGGGTTTTTTCTTTCACCTCTGTGCAGAATAGGGCATCAGAAATTCAGCTTCTGTGCACCCACAGCTGCTCCTGTGCTGAAACCATGTGTCGCCCTTGCCATAGTTCAGTTACAGCATTGTTCAAAAGTTGATGTGTGTCTGGTGTCTGTGAACAAAAAATAAGTGTAGCAAACCCATGTTTTGGAAACTTTTACCAGGGAAAGTTGTAGAGGCCAGCAAGTGAAATGTTTATATGTGTTTAGTGAGCTTAGTTTATCAAGCATTTAATAGTGTGAATTGGGAATTTGAAGGTGTGTTTTAAGAGCTAATTAGCGTGTCTTTAAGTCCATTCCTGCTCCTCCTCATGCTTCCAAAGCAATGCCTAAGAAGGGAGGCTGTGGGATAGACTTGGATTGCCACATGGCCTTTTGGTGAGAGAGGAGGAGAGAAGACCCTGGCCTCCTTCTCCTTCAAAGACAGCAGTGGAATGGGCAAAGTTTCACTTGTGTTGGGGTGATCATATACCTCATTCAGCCAGCTGCCTGGAAATCTCTAGAGGAGTGGCTGTCCATTGCAGAAATGGACATGGACAGGGTTCTGCTGAGTCCCAGGTGGAGACCTGGATTTGTGGAACCATTGTGAATTCAGCTCTCCCACAGAGAAGTTTCAATAGTGCAATTGTAAGTTTGTCAGAGTGTTTCTAACTCTCAGGACTTTGGCAAAGACATTTTTTTTTGTGTGGAATCTTCTCTTCCACTTGCTGAAGAAGTGGGACATGGTTTCAAGATTCCTGAACTCTTTAAGAATTGAAGAAAGAGTATTTGTAAAAAGAGTGTATTAGACTCTTAGCTAATCAATGACTGAATGTGTTGGTCAGTAAAAAGCCTGTTGTATTATGCTACCAATCAACATGATTTGGTTGGTGTTTTATGACTAAGGCTTTGTGCATACACATCACAAGCTCTGTATCTGTGTGGATACATTAAGGCTTTCTAATTAGCATCACTGATTCAGACCTCCCACAAAAAGAAGGATTTTTTTTTTCAGTCCCTTGAGTATATTCTGGTGATAAAATATGGAGGAGGTGTTTAAAACACAAATTGCAGGTTTTTAAGTAGTTGTTTAGAGACTCCTGACAATTATGTAAACATCTTTCTTCTAGGGCAGAGTAAACTTCTTACAAAGTTTGCAGATTTCCTGCTGGGACCTGATACTGTGATTGTTGTACATAAAATAAAATATATTGGTTAATTTAAAATAATTAGGTAAGCATAAATCGAGCTTATTGTTAGTGAATTGTCACCTTAACAGATACCTCAAAGTGTCACTGTTCCACTCATTAAACTTGTATTATTTTGAACTGTTTTCTGGTGTAAATGTATAACTGTGGCAAATGGAAGTTTTTAGTTTTTTCAGTGAAATCCTTCAAGAAATAGCATTCTTTGTAATATCTTGCAGAGGAGTCTTCAGCAGTCCATCTAGATGTAATTCTGGTTATTAAAGAGATGTAATTCTGATATTAAAGAGAATTTACTGAGCTTGCTCTTGATGGCTGCAGCACTGTTTTGATTTTTTTAATTTAAATGTAACTTTAAAAATAGGACATCATGGTCAAAGTACTAAGATGCTTTTAAATTTTCATTTCTTTCTGCCATGTTTCTCTGTTGAACAAAATGAAATCTCTAGGCCTCTATTTTCAAGTCCTCTTGACATTGCAGTTCAGTGTTATGCAGTCCTTGACTTTGTTTCCTTTTTGTCCTTTGACAGATCTATATTTTTGTATTTGCTTACCATATTGAACTGCAAATGCAAATCTAAGCACAGTTTGTGTAACAAAATATTTTCAGACTACCTTACCCTTGTTAGTTTTTTTTGAAACAATTTCTGTTACATTTTTGACATTCAGTGAGAGGGTCTAAAATAAATATAGTGTGTGGCTGTTAACCAAAGATTTTGCACCTATTGTGACTCATGTCTTGTTTGCATTTGAAAAAGTATTTAGGCTGAATCCTTTGAGAATTATATAGTGCTCTGTATAATTGCTTTAAACATTTTCAATAACTAACAAAAAGATGAATGCAGAATGAAAATAAATGCTTTTGAAACACAAAAAAATCTCCTTCAATGTGATTTCACACTATGGTTGGTTGTTTCTAGAAATCTGTATTTTACTCAAGCAAACTTGGTTTATTTATATTCTGATATTTTTTTGTTAGCAATTAACAGAACTTTGTGATCTTGGCCCCTTAAAAAAAACAAACAACAAACCAATAATGTTTTATGTGACTGAAACTAATGTTTGGCATTTCTTTTTGTTATTTTTCTTTACCATATTCTGACTTACTGAGCCATCTTTTCCAGTCATAGAATCATTGAATTGCTGAGCTTGGAAGGAATGTATAGAGGTGTCTGCTTCAATTCTCCTGCTCAAAGCAGTGAAGCTAGAACAGGTTGAACTCATGAGTTTTAATTGTCTCCAAGGGTGGGGGTTCTATGGTTTCTCTTGACAGCCTGTTGTGAAGTTTGCCCTTCCTCAGAGTTTGAAAGCAAGCTAATAAATAAGCTATTTTGTCATATATTTAAGTTGAATTTGCAAAATCTTCATGCACATGGATAAGATCCCTCTGAGTCTTCTCCAGCTCTCTCAGCTTCTTCTTGCATGACAGATGCCCCAGTCCCCAGCCATCTTTGTGGCTGTCCTAAACTCTCTGCAGTTGGTCCATGTCTCGTACTGGGGAGCCCAGAACTGGTCACAGCACCAGTCTGCCCTGGCATGTGCCTGCCATGTTCTTCCCCAGGAGCAGGATGTTGCATTTGCCTTTGCTGAACTTTTTTCAAGCCTATTTAAGTCACTCTGAAGGCAGCACAAACCTCCTTCTAGTTTTTATCATGGCAAACTAGCTGAGGGTGCATCTGTCCCATCATCCAGGTCATTAATGAGGATGACAGAAGAGTATTGGACCCAGTATTGATCCCTTGGGCACACAAATAGGGACTGGCATCTGGATGGGCTTTGTGCTGCTGATCACAGCCCTGCATGGCTCATCTTCTTTGTGGCTTCTTTCTGAAGTCTGTTTGGATAGTATTAATCTTGTTGTATTCTTTTATTTTTCCCCCTCCAACTGTAATTTGAATTTGTAAATATAATGTTGTTACAAAGACATTTTGGCAGTCAGTGAAAAATAGGTATGACCAAGTGATTTGATGATTCATCTCTTCCTCAAATTAAACTGTTTTGCTTTGAGGCTTTGTTCAGAATAAATGGTGAGTGCTCTCCCAAGGGTTTATAGTCTTCAGAGAACAAGCAGGAGTGGAAAGAATTGACTTGTCCAGCCCCCATCAGGGAGTCCTTCAGCTGAGCAAGCAGTGGAACCGCAGCCTGCTGCCTCCAGCTCTGATGTACTGTGCTTTTTCTCTTACTCATTAAAGAATTGATTGCAGTGAATCTGCCCCTCTGCTTCCCAACTTGTTTCCCATGTAAAAAACCTTCTTTAAGTTTATAACTTCCTTCTTGGCACAGAGCACTTTTTCTGCCTGCTCAAACAGGGTGTGAGTTCAGTTCTTGGCTACTTTAAAAGAACAAGCCACACTTAGATATAAAAGTTGCAAGTGCTATGTTGCTGAAATATTAGCTTTGGCTTGCAAAATCTTGCCATATGATGTTACAGGCCCTAGAAAGAAGAGGAATTCATCGTGTCTCTGTTTTGTGTAGCTTGTTTTAAAAGCCATGAGCTTTATTTTCTAAATTAAATATTCTTATCTGTTGTGGATTTTAGTGTTATTTAAATTATTTGGTATCTTTACATTTGAACATAGTGCACAGTCTCACGTTGTTATGTGTCAAAGGCTGCTCCTGCAAAGGCATGACTGTCTTGTATGTCAGATATCTAACCACTCCTGTTTTATTGTTCTTCTTGCTGGGCTATGGAATAGACTTCCTGAATCTGGCCTGAATTAATTGTTTTTTTGAAGACACATTGAAGAAGTGGTAGTGATGCAGGCATTACTAGTGTACCTTGGGCTTTAGAAACTCCACTGGGTAATACCAATGATGATGCTATTCAGTAGATGCTGTGCAGTGTTCTAGTTCCTTACTGCAGCAGTAAGTGTTTATTTTCTTGTTGAGAAGTTGCCTTTACCTTAGTTTTTTTATGTATATAAAAGCATGGTCATGTGCATTAACATTTACCATGGAAATACACCTTGATTCATGGTTAAATGCTTATTTACATATGAGATGTGTGTGCGTGTATGTATGTACGTGTTCTTTCTTTATCCTTCTTCTTCCACCCCCCTCACATCTGTATGTGTATATATGTACATATATACACACAGGTGACTGAAAATAAAGGAGGCAGTAAGTGATGATGATGCATGTGATTTCCTGGGGAAGAAAATGGGACATGTAGTAGCAAACCATGCAAGTTGTCTAGGACAATGTTGGAGGTCTGATATAAAAAGAGTCTGGGGATTTGGAGAATATTAGTGCAGTTAATGCAGTTAGTCTGGATCTGTCTTGACCAGTTGAAACCATTCAGGTGTACCAGTTTTTACTTTTTTTACATCCATGTAGAAAGCCTCTAAAAACCGAACCATTGCTGTTTATGTACTGCAGTAGATTCCTGTGTGTTAAAACACTGCTGTGTGTGTCACCCTAACTTGGTGGTTTTTGTGTTAAAGTGGTGCAGCAGCTCCCACTGAGCCTTTCAAAGCTGTACCTGCTGGCTTTCCATGGCATCTGTGTTCTGAGTTGCCAACCCTGTGTTAAAGCTATTGGAGTTATTTAAAAGTCTGTGCTCTTATGCCTGAAACTGTACACTTTTAAAACCCTAAGTACTTTAATACTTTTTCACTGATTAAATGTTGTGCACGCTAATTAATCGATAGCTGCTGTGGTAGCAGTCATGTAAGGAGAGAGTACAATGATGTATTAGTGATGTTTTTGAATATTTCTGTTTTGGAATTGGCATAAAAACAAGGTTTCACCTAATGAAGGGTAACAGTGGCTTTTTTTAAACATCGTTGCTTAGCTGTATGGGATGAGATGTGTTGAAAATTTAGATGCCATCAGTTCTGGATGATGAATTTCTGGTCAGAGCATCTGTCACTGTGTCAGTGCAAGCTCTTGCTGCCTGCTAGCATACGTGGCCACCATATAACTTCTTGCATCTCCAATACCCTGCTAATGCTATCACCTGTTATTTTGAAATGCACATGATATTATATGTAATACTTAGGGAGCAAAGGAGGCTGATTTTCACATGCAGGAAAGGACTACATCTATGAGAATTTGATTTAATCTGTTGCAGCCAACAGCTTCCGTAATAACTATGCTGTGACTATTGGTTGGCAGGGAAGATTTAAAATAAATTTAAATTTAAAATAAAGATTTAAAATAAAAAAGCTGAAAATGTCTAGTGATCTAATTTCAGTAATTTAGGAGTGTTTTGGGCAAATGCTTTCACAAGGTTTGAACTGCTAGTCCTGTTCTTCCTCCGAAATTAAATGTTTTTCCTCAAGCTCCATAGAAAATGTTGTTGAGTGTCTTCTACTTTTGAACCTGTCTAAAATCAGTTTCCTTCATATTATATCACAAACTTAAAACTATCATGAAGAGAATTGCAAATAGCTCTTGGTAGCCATCATGATACAATGAAATACTAGTGTAATGTGTGCCCCTCAAAAAATGGAGTTGTTTGATATACTCACTTCTGGCGCTCATTAGACATCATCTCTGTATGGATCCTTGGCCTCCACATATGCAGTGCAAACCTTTCACTTCATCTAGAGAAATCTTCAGGTGGGGGGGTTGTTTACCTACTGTTTTGTAAGCCTTTGTTAAGAATTTTTTGTGTTAGAGTTTGGATAATAAAAGCTGTGTTTTCCCTCTCATTTGAAGAGTTGCCTAGTGATAATAAGTGGTGGTGTAGTGGCAATCATTAGCTCCAGAACTAAACCAGAAGGGAACCTGTCACTCTGCTTTGCCTGCAAACTAAAGAAGGGGAAAGATTTCTGTTGTGGCAGGGATTGAAAGCAATGGGTCTTGACTCATTTTATCTGGAACTCGGTGCCTGGCAAAGCAAATGTCTGACCCTGGATCTTGCAGTGAAGAGATACTTTGTCATCTGTCTGCTGGGTAGGGGGCTTAGCTTGTATTCTGACTGACTTGTACCTCCTGTGAATTAGAGTTGTGTTGCTCATGGCTTGAAGACCTGGCTGACAGTCATGAGGATGTAGATGCTTGTAGATGGTCCTACAGCAGAGAGGCTGCCCTTGGTTAGAGCTTTCAGCTGGTCAGATGGCATATCTCAGTCTGTCTTTGTGTCCTGGACTGCTCAGTGGGATGAGTTACTTGGAGATTAAGTGGGATTTGGAAGAGGAGAGCTGGAACATCCTTGTGATGTTGTGTTCATCTGGGCATTAGACAAAGCTCCTAGTTGCTGTGTTAAATGAGGGGAGATAGTTAAGTGTTATTCTTAATGAAAAGAAAGAAGTTAATGTGGCATTTCATAGCTGTTTGCTCAGCAAGTAACAGCACCTGGGCTAGACAAAAGTGGTAGACTTTGTAAAACTAGTGTGAATTTTGGGGGTTGTGTGGGGTCCTTCTGCCTTCCTGAAAGGAGCAATAGCTGCTGACTGCTTCAGGCCTTCCCAGTGCATGGGGAGGTCTTGCCCTGCACAGTAGACTCCCAGTGGAAGAAGCAGTAAGGGCAATTCTGAAGATAAAGTCAACTTTTAATATTTGAATAAAATAGTTGTGTAATTTTGATTCAAAGGATGAGTTTATGGGGTGGCTACCATATTCTTCTGTTTTGCCAAAAATTAGAACTTCACTGATTCTCTCTGCTAAGTGTTTAGTAGCGTTATCCCTACGTGATGGGCTGATGGAGATCACAGAAAAACAGCTGGTGTAACTTTCAACTGAAGAAATAGGCAGTATCAGTGTATTGCTACAAAGACAATTCAGGAAAATTGCTCTATGGGAGCTGTGTGTACTTCACTGTTCACTCTGTGTTTTGTGAGCTTGAAACTTAAGAACAGTGTGAGAAATTCTTGAAAACAGACTTGTGGATATTTAATACCAAGGCATCAGAAAACCACTTGCTTCGTTGTATCTGGTAACACAAGATGGGTGTTTTGACTTTAAATAAACTGTGGAAGATGTCCCTCTACTTCCCACTTGCCCTTTGAATTTCAGCAATGCAAACAGTGATTGGTAGAAAATACCCAAACTTTGAAGCTTTACAAAGTAGAAAAATGTTTTTTCTGTGTATCAGGGGGAGATGAGGAATCTAAAAGCCCCCAAACCCCTTATGTGAAGTCATCATTTTTATTCACTTACTTACTGAAAAGTTATTAACAAAATGAGACTGTCGTTCTTGTGATGCATGCTGTATGAAATTACTGATTTTCAAAATGCAGGGATTTTTGAGTTGTTTCCATTTCAGTCTGTTCCTGTTCTGCTTTGAAATTGTTGAAAATGAAAATCTGTGTTATATTAAGAAAGTAAAAGTGACTGTGTAATTCATTAATCTTTAAACATTTCCAAATTTTTCCAGGTAATTGAATAACCTCTCTGAGTATTTATGTAATGTAAAATTTCATAAACAATACATTAATCTGATTGACATTTATGTAGGAAAGTAATTAGTTTCACCACACATTCTTGTCTTATTGTGTGCTTAATTGCTTTGTAACATTAAGGTAGATATTCTGTAAAGAATATGTCGATATTTTGTAAAGAAAGAGCTTTTACATGTTAATGTAGCCTCACTAGAGTAAACAAGCAAAAATCGTGGCTGTTACACAAAGTTAAGGATCTCTTAGGAAACTTTAAAAAGCCACTTCTTTTTTAAGGGATGTGCTTTGTTAGATATGAGGTTACTGTAACAAAGAGTTGGTTTTGGACCATGTTGATTCCTTTTCATGCCTTTAATTCTACTTTTCATGCCTTTAATTCTACTTTCCATGTTAGCAGCCAGAATGATACTGGACAAAATTGGTGTAAATAAAGGGAATACACTCCTAATAGAAAACAATTGATGCTTTCATTAGGCATGTGATGTTTGTTAGGAAATGAGATATCATCTTCCTGCTTTCCTACAAGGAAAGCAAGATTTAGGCTGCACAGATGGCATTTTTAGTAGTATAATTTACTGCCATCATGACAATGTAGGCTGACTGAAACTTTCTCTTGATAAAGATTTCGATCTCATGTCAAATTTGTCTTCAATCGGTGTAGAAATAGTAGTGCAGTAAGCCAAGTGCTTAGACAAGAATAATATTTACCTGCCATATAGGAGGAGATGGAGGATTAATTGGTGAGTGTTTGTAAGATACTGTGAAGATGGATCTTTCTAGATAATTGGGAAAAAATACTTCATAGAAAGCCTTCAAATATGTTGCTTTTTCTTTTGACCATTTCTTCTTAATAATCATTGCTAACAAAATAGTTGAATTATATTGCTTGATCTTAACCTTAATTTCAATATATTAGTTTAAAGTGGATTTCTGTATTAAAAATGCTGTTTGAAAACTCAGTGTTTTAATATTTCTGAAAGATAGTATTATAATGCTTTTATCCTTTGGAATAATGTTGCATACATTAGAAAACTATTTTGCAAGTTACCTTGATAGTCCTACCCATCTTATTTAGAACCCTCTTGAGGCTTGGAAGTATTTGTTTAAAAACAGGACAAGTTTCTGTCATCTTGAGTTGTGTGGAGAATGTGTGGTCAGTGAGATTTAGCTTGTCCAAAGATTTATCTGAGTGTTTGCTCGTGTGTTAATAAAATGCTGTAATAGGTTGATGTCTTTGATTGCTTCCTAATTCAGTGGTTGTGTGCTTAGCCCAGAGCCCCGAGCTCGCTGTCAGAGAACCCTGGGCAAGTGCCAGCACATGTGCAGGAAGTGGTGTGCTTCCATTTGCTACTTTCCCCTTGTCCTGTCACGCACATCCCTGTGGTCCCTGTTCCCTTGTTTTACTCATTTGCTCTCAAAACTTGTCCTCATCCTTTATTCCCACCCCTGGCAGAGCTGCCCTTTCCTGCCTTGTCCCCATCTGTCAGGAGCTGTGTCCTTGTTCTGGCCCATGGCTTGGAATCATCTCTATAAAGCAGCAAGGTTGTCATGGGCAGTCACTGCTGACTGTACTGGGGTGTCCTGGATCCCAGGACAGTTATCCCTGTCCCTATCAGCTCCGGCAACTGCTGGCTAAACTGGGTAATAAGTAACAGTCTGGAGATACATGCTTACACTTGGGTAAGTATCTCCCGACAGAAGCACTCCAAATGTTGTTTTTTATTTTTATTGTGTTCTGTTATTTTTCACTGTTCACCTACTGGTTGTGATATCTCCTCTGGGTGTCCTGTACTTTTTCCATAGAGCACAGTTAACATCACGCAGTGCTGTCATAAAACTAACATTGAGTTGTGATCGAGGTTAAAAATGAATGAGTTTACTGAGCGTACATAATGAATTGTTACTTAAGAGTCTTTCCTCTTCTGTTTCTCTCATTCTTTCTCATAAAAGCAAGGACCTTTTTGTTTTAGAAAAACATGAAGGTACTAGCAAAGCCTCAGTTGCTGTAATAAGCATTCATTCAGAAGAGATTGGGCTTGCTCTTACTAGAGCAGTAGTGTTGGTGGCATAGATAGAAGGGATTCCTAAAGATTTGTAGTCAATTTATCTCGTAGCCTATACAGAAAATGGAAGATTCATGCATATTCAGTTTTTCTACCACAGTTGCTAACTCATTAGAACACAAAATTCCTTAAAAAAAATTTTGGCCAGATACGTTCAACCCTTTTTTTCATTCTTCAGTTTAGCAATTAAAATGGGGTTGAATTAAGTCTTTTGACTTGCTTTTCGTTTTATGTCCTTATGACTATGACTCTTGGACTTTTGCCTATTTTCATATGATTTTTTTTCCCATCCAGCTACCTACAGACCCTCTGCTTAGCTTCCAAGTTTAGAGGAGGTCAGGTGCTTTCAGCCCAGTATAGCAGAAGTGCATAAAATAGAGCACTGTTTTGTAACCCTGACTTGATATTTCAGAGGAGGAAATTAATATTATTGAGGAAGGCAATATTTACTTTTAATTTTTTTTTCTCCGTGAATAGGAGAATTGTTGAGTTACTGAGCTTGTGCATTTGTCTTGGGAGAAATGTGTATGTGTGAGGTGGTTGGATGTAGATAAAAATCTGTAAATATTTGTATGCATATGTAGTGCACACTTTGGACAGAGAAATATATTTCAACAGTATCTAAAGACTTTTTCAGATGAAACACTGCCTTTACTGGATTTAATTCTTGTTTCTCTTTTCTCATTCTTTTTAGTTGTATTTTTTAACCATAACAAGTTGGTTGTGGTATTCCTTTTATTTGTATCTTCACAATTGGAATTGTTATCAATAGATGCAGTTATTGTGATTCATAGTTTTTTGGACAATTAATTGAGATTGTGTGTGTGGAGGGAAATGAATTAATCTGTTGTCTCCATAATTCTCTGTGCTAAATTAAATTAAATAAATCAATTTTCCTTCTTTTCAAATGCATATGCTGGTTCCTTGAACTAGCATCTGCTAACTTGGTTTAGTCATTGAAGATACTGTCTGAAGCATACATGTGGTTTGGCAAAGTTAATATGTATAGAAAAACCCAAATTTTTTGTGCTCTGAAGTGTCTAGCACTTGTTCAGTATGCATGCTACCACATGGTAGCACTTCAAAACAGATAAATTATTGCATTAAAAATACTATCCACATTAATAGCGGTGCCATAAAAGGAATATTTTGGCTGTTTTTCAGTATATTTTGACCAGATTAACCAAAATTTGCTGTGTTCGTGTTGCTAGTTAAATTCAGAGAAGTGTTAGCTCAGAAACTGGATGCTGTCTCTTCTGGTGGACTTCTGTGTGCCTTGGACAGTATGCCTAGTCGTGAGTAAATTTTTTTAGTTCATCTGTCTTCTGGGTGCTCAGCATTCTTTGAGGAAACAGTATTTATCCTCAGGTTCATTCTGCTCGAGAGAGTCTTCGTGAGGAGGCTGAAGGTGAGGGATGAAAGGTCCCCCTTGGTCTTGAACCAGTGACTTCCTGAAGGGCATGCAACTTCTGCTCTTTGAGCACACATAAAAGAAAATTTGGGAAATGTGAGTTGAGACAAACAGTTGTGAAGGGCAGACTGAAGGCTATGCAGATTTAGAGGTTGGTAGCTTAGAGTTGGTTGTTACCTCTTTTGCACAGGGTCCAGTGCAGCCAGCTGGGTGAAAACAGTCAGTCTGTGGCACCTCACACTGGTACTAAGTCCTTCCACTTTGATGGGACATGGCTTTTTAGGAGGCATGTGGATTGCTGCTCATAAAATCAAATTTCTTAAGGTGCATCAACTTAAATTATCTTTTGGAAATTTAGGCCTTGATAAAGTGAGGGGTCATCAAATATATTGCCTCCAGGCCACCATTCATCAGGGTTTCACATGTCACAATATTTACTGATGGTCTGAATGTGGCCAAGCTGAAATGCATTTCCTCTGATGGTAACAATGACAATTTAAGAACTGAATTTCAGCAACATGCACATGTGATCCCATGAGAGGTGAATTCTAATGAATTTTTCTAGGTAAAGAAACAATTCAGTAATAAGTAAACTTGGATCATTTGCTACTTGTTTTTGAACCTCCAGGGTTTTAGATTTGTTTGTGTTTTAGAATAATGATGGACCTTTTCAGTGCTTCAGCTCATTTGACCTGTTCTCAAATTAAGTTTTCAAATAGTGAAATTATTGACCAGATATTTTAAGGTATAGAAAACATGGCTAAATTGTCCCAGTCTTGAAAGGGGCCATTACATCAGTGTTATGATTATTAAGACCAATTCTTGGTCTTGTATCTGATGTATTATGTACTTTCTTATTTTTTGTTTTTGTTGGGTTGTTTGTTTTGGTTTTTAAGTTTTGTTTATTTTGTTGTTTGCTTTTGTTTGGTTTGGAGTTTTTGTTTGGTTTTTTTTTGTTCTTGGGGTCTTTAATCTTCTTTTTGTTGTTGTTGTGGTATTTTTTGCGTTGTTTTTTTGTTGGTAAGGTAGGGTGTATATCTCCTATATGTTAAAGCCCAGATCAAGTTTCTAATATTGGCAGTACTTCCTAGAAAAGGAGAATGTCTTTATGTTATTCTAGTATTTTAAAAAAAGATTTTACAGTATTTATTAAAACAAACTACTGTAATAGGGTTTTCAGTCAAGGCATTTTGGTAATACAAATTCACACAAGTCAGTCATTTTCAAACAAAACATCCATATTGTATAGTTTTGCACTTTGTTTGCTTTAGACAAATTATAGTAATGCTTTCTAGCTTCTGTAATTCCCCCCACTCCCAATTTGTTTGCAAACTAACAAAAAATCAACAGTTTAGTGGAAGGAAGGGGTCTTCTTTAGTCATTGCAAACGAGAGAATCTTTTATTTAAAAAATCTACCTCAGAAAGGTGCTCAGGAGAGGGGCGATGGCTCAGGAGACAAGAGTTACAAGTTCTCTGTGCAAGCAGCACTGCTGGGAGGTGGAAGTGTGGCTGTCAGCTTTCCTCATAAGGATGTCCCTGAACAAGTAGTTTGTTTTAAAATGTAGGTACACTGTCTAAATGTGAGGGAGAAGGAGGCAGCATCCTGGTCTGGCTGTTCTCCATCCCTTTTCTTTGCTCACCTCAGTTCTGGGCACTCAGACTAAGTGGCTCGCTCAGTATCAACTTTGCAGAGTGGCTTGGGAGGGACTGTGACACGAAACACTGAATTCATTAGAACAAAAGGCGCACAACTGTCCCAAATGCTAGCAGATTGAGTAATAAATAGAAGGAGAGAGGGAGTTCTTGCCCAGTCTGTGCTAAGATTTAGGTAAAAATATGATGTTCTGTAGATTGAGCAAGCGATGTAAAGAAACAGGGATAATGGTATCAACAAAAACAACTTGGGGCTGTTATCCATTTGTGCAAGTTGGCAGCTTGTTGGAGCTATCTAGCTACTAATACATGTTATAAAATATATATGTTTGGTTAAAAGAGTTTCCATTTCTCCCTGGTGGGGACTGCATCATGTTTTAATTTCTGCAGTTGTTTTCCCAAGGCAAAGACGTTAGCTATTGATGCTTTATTGGTTCTTTGACATTTTTTCCACTATTGCCTTCATTATCATCTAACTAGTAACAGTCATGAGAGGAGGAATTGCTGTCATGAAATCTGGATGGTTTTCAGGGAGTCCTTTTTCTTCTGGACAGTATCTCTTACATCGTGTTACATCTCTTCGTATTGCTAGGTGTACTGTGTTTAAGAAAAGAACTTGTCCAGGAACGTGGTTACCAGTTAGTTCTCAGAAGAGCATTCTGAGAGCATGAGATGCCTTTATTCACATTTGTAAAAGATCTGGATGTTTTCTTGCTCTTGAGCATTGCGCTTCTTAAGAGGGAAATTATCTGGATGTATCAGCCACATGATTTCATAGGAATCTGTGTCTCAGTATCTTTTCCCAATTGTTACATGACCACCTCTCCATTGAGAGTGTCTACCATTACAAGAGAACTGCCACTGCAAGGAGCAGTCTAGCTCAGCTATCTAAAAGTCCACATTTCATTTTATTTCATTTAATTATCACAGAATCTTTTATCTGTTTCAGCTGCTTTTGAAAATCCTTTCTAGTTTTTCCTCTTTATGACTTCATTTGGCTACAAAGGATCTAACTATAATTTAATTTTTTAGCATGTTGCAGCAAGTCATGTGAGAAACAAGTCATTCTTGCTTTCCATATAGATATACTTTTGAAAAATTTATTTTAACCAAAAGAGTTTATGCTAGTTACATTTAATAACTGGACCATATACTTTTTCAATTCAAAGTCATGGTTACAGCAGGAGTCTTTTAGTTTGTTTTGGAGGAGGTTTGCGTTCTTGTTTTAATTATAAAACATAGAAACATACCATCTTCACCTCCAAAAAAGCCACAAAAACTTTTAAAGTTTAAGGACTGAACCTCTTTGACAAACTAGATCTTTGCTTTTGAGCCAAACACTGAAATGCAAAAGCATTGGGCTCTGGGTAAGGAACTTCAGCCTGGCCTTTGTTTCTGGAAGTAATACAATGAGCTTGCTTAGGTCTGGCAAGGGGGAAGATTTTCATTCTGACTTGGAAATAGCTGTTTGATCAATTGTGCAGGCTGCCCTGAAGAGTGTAGAGGCATCTCCAGATTTGCCTTGGTTTAGAGACAGGCACGTGGAGCAGCCCTCTCCTTTACTGGCTGTGTTAGGACATTTCAGAACAAAGCCTGGGTGGTTTTGCTGTATTAGTTTTGGGGTGCTGCATTATCCTTGTGCTCTGGATGAAACACAAATTTCAAGTAATTTCTGTTAAGGTGCTATGGTACAGAATGCAGTCACTAGTATATACTGATAGAAGAAGTCTGTGAGGGTTTCTGTAAATGTACACAGGTTACTTCAAAAATACAGTCAGTCAGATATGGCAATTTAATGAGAAGGGCCAGAAGACTGCAGAATGTAGTTTGTGCTGCAAGGGTGAGTGATAATTTGGAAAAATATTTGTCCAGTCTTGAAGAATGTCTCCTCATATCTTTAAACAATATGCAGCACATATGAATTTTTTTTCCCCTTTTAAAATGATACGAAGTGGGGTCTGAAAATGTAGCACATTGTGCAGCTAATTAATTTGTGTTTCTTTCTTTTATAATGAATATCATATTTGCATCTGTACAAGTAGAAGCCTTGAAAAAAATCAACAAAAATGAACACATGGAGGGGGGGTGTGTGTGTTATCTTTGTAATTTTTGCAGCTGCAGACAAAACTTAAAGATTGGTGTAGTGTTGTTGCATTTGATTTCCTATGAGTTGGCTCCAAATGTTGGTTTATCTGATAATCACACTGGTTTCTCTTTCCTTAAATTTAACCAGCAGGCACAGTGTCTGTCTGTTTAAAAGGTCTGATAAGTGATAAAGTGTGTTGTTCTTTTTGATGGGATTATGTTAAATATTCCTGAATAGAACTCTGTTCCATGAAGGTGATCTGTTTGAATGAAGCATTTATTTAATAGAAATTGAATTTTTGTGTTGGTACAATGAAACATTACAGCTGTTGGTGTAAAAAGCCTTACAGAAAATATGTTCTCTACTGTTTAAATTAACTTGCAATATTTAGATATATGTGTATTATAAAAAATAATATGTACATGCATGCATTCTTTGCATTTATATATGCCTAAGAAGAAACAGTTGAAAATTTGAAATAAAATGCAGTCAAAACTATCTTAACAGCTGTAGCTGGTTCCCCAAGCTCTGATACAGAAAATGTAGTTTTGTGTTGTGAAAAAGACACAGTTTATAATCTATTTCATATAATCATTAAATAATTCTCCTTTTGATTCCAAAAGTTACCTAATTCCAGACAGTACTGCTACTTAAATCACAATAAGTCTTTGTTACTAAATGGTAAAATGTTACTGCTTAATGAAACCCGGTATCAGATTTTTTTTTTCATGAATGAGGAAGGTAATGCACACTGTAAATGACATGTAACAGTTTGTTGATCACTTTAGCAATTAACTGCAGCTGAAAAAAGTCTGCTTACTCAGGCTGGTCATATTCTCATTCTCTGAGGAAACTCTAGGTTTTAATGAAGAGAGTCCATTGAATAAACAAATTTCTAGGCAGTTGAAAAAATAAAAATAAAATACAATTTACTCATTTAATATCAAGCTTTCTCTTTAAATAGTACTGATTGTGTAAAGTTTTGAGCACACTTTTTGTTTAATCCAGTTCAATACCAGATGGAAATGATGCGAAGCCTGCGCCACGTAAACATTGATCATCTTCACGTTGGCTGGTACCAGTCCACGTACTATGGCTCTTTTGTCACCCGTGCCCTCCTGGACTCCCAGTTCAGTTACCAGCATGCAATTGAGGAGTCTGTAGTTCTCATTTACGGTTAGTATGAGGTTTCCTTTATTACTCTTTTCCCCTCTTAATATTATTACTACTATTTTTGTATTCTGTCTTTTGCCTGTAAGAGTAGCCTGGCAGGCCTTTTCGAGTAAATACCAACCCTGTGTCTACGGCAGCCTCAGCAGCAGCTAAGTCTAGACAGGGTTTCCTTCTTTCTGTTTATTTTTCTTGCTATCAGAGCCCTGATGTGTACGTTTTGGAATGCTGGAGTAGCTGCTTCATTTTTATTCCTTCATCTCCCCTCCCTCGTGGAAGGGGCTGGTGGAACCCGACCAGATGTCTAACAAACCCCGCTTGCTAGCGTGTCTGGCTCTGTACGTGACTGACCAATCATCACACAAATTGCCAAGTTTTTTTAATACCTCTGACAGAAGCATACAAAACCTGGACTGTTTCTTAGCACAAAGATTTTTTTCTTTTCTGCCTATTTAATGGTGTTTCCTCAAGCTCTCCAGACCAGATGTTCTGTGCTGTATCAGAACCGTAGGCAATTTAACAGCTTTATAGCCTCCCCCTCCCCAAACACTCACAGTTTGCCATATCTGGCAGACTTGCATATAGTTTCCAGCTGAGAAGTAAATGTAACGTCCTGAGTATCTGTCAGAAAAAATACTAATGAATACGATCAATCTTATGAGCTGCCCCAAAATTGTTTCAGTATGTTAACAATTGGATTACAGTAAAGAACAAGTTGTTAAAGTATACTTATATTGGCTGGAAACATTGCATCATCAGACCTTGATGAATTTTCCACTTGTTTCAGTCTATTTTGGTTTTCATTTTATCACCGATTGCTAAAAGTTTTACTGTGTTAAGTTTCAGACAACATGAATGTTAACACAGCTTTTATTCTGGTGTTGGCATGCTTCAGCTGTTATCATGCTGCAAGTGTTAAGCTTCTTTGTCCAAGGAATGTAACAGTTTGTTTAGAAAATTTCCCCCTAAATTCAGCTGGTATGTCAAGGCAAAATGAATCTTTGTATATACCAGTTACATTGTCATGGACAAGCAGCATGGCAGATTGATCTGAATTAGGTTATTGCTACTCTAAAATTACCTTTTTTTTTAATATAAAATGTTGTTTAATGAATATTTTAATTTACAGCAGAATGACTGGAAGGAAGAATCTCTGTTTAAATGAGGTCACTCTTACATAAGTTCTGTGGATAATTCATACAAAAAAGGAAACGTGAATTGGACCTTTAATAGGGAAATAATAAGAGTAAAATGGATCAAAGTTCCCCCCAAGTTCTCCAAGTTAAGTTTACTAATTGGCATCACTGTATATTGTTGGTTGTATTTTACATAGCAGTGCAATAGGACTGCCTCTACTATAGTGTCTTTTCTGTGTTTGTTGTCTTAATTTTTTTTTTCACTAGGACTACTTAGTAATTTTCCTCCTGTTTATGTCATTCAGATATTTAAAAAGAGAAAGGCAGCCTGGGTTTGGTGATAATAGGCTTCCTTCTATTTTTAATAATAGATCCCATTAAGACTGCCCAAGGATCTTTGTCACTGAAGGCATATAGGCTGACTCCCAAACTGATGGAAGTTTGCAAGGAAAAAGATTTCTCTCCAGAAGCGTAAGTAACTTCAGAGAATGTTTTCTCGTGAGGTTTGCTGAGTTATTGGGATGCAGAACAGTAACTGGGATTGTGGAATGCTGTACTTTAAAATCTCATGTAACAAACAGTATGTGCTGGGGCAAACAGACCTGTATGGGCAGGGATAGTGGTGCCGTGGCACAGTGGGCTGGGAGGGTGTGAAAGGCTGGCTGGACATTTCCATAAGGGGGGAACCTGAACTGGATTTGGGGCTAGTCAGAGGGTGTGCTGTAAGCACCATGGGGAAGTAGCTGTAGTGGGAACAGAGCCAAAAAAAAAAAATAAAAAAAAAAAAATTAAAAAAAAAAAATGAAGAGAGGAAAACAGTTGATCTGTCTTTAAGCTCTTTTTTTTCCCCCAGTAATTAAAATAGAACAGGTATTCTGGAATAGCTATCCTGGTGTATTTATACCAAATTTACTCCCCTATGTGGACACCATCTTCTAGAGTAAAGTAGGATAATTACTGTTTCAGAAGATTAGCTGCTTGTTACAGATGTAGGCCTTAGCATCCTTTGCCTCCAGCTGCTTGGTGTTCAATAGCAAAAGCAACAAACTCTTGTTAAAATCACTTCGTTGAGGAAAATTATATTCATTTCATTGCTTAGTGTCTAAGACTCTAATGATGAACAAACAAATCTGTGATCAGTCAAAAAAAAAAAGGGGTGGAGGCAAAAAGCAAAAGTTTTTGTTCCAGAATACAGTATGAATATAAAGAAGTTAAGGCTCTGTTTCCTTAGAAACTTCAAAATCATGCTTTTATACACAGATTTTATGAAAGGTATTACTGTGTACGTTATTATAAAGCAATAGCAATAGTTTTTTGTGTGTATATTGTAAAAAAAATACACACTGAAAATTTATGTTTTAATATTCACCACAGAATTTAATTATTCCAGAACTTACAGTATTTTGTGAATCTAAGTTTTTGGTCAGTAAAATTTTTAATTATTCAGCTGTTGGGAAAATTGTAGTAGTTGTGATATTTAATGATATTTTAGCATCATGTGGTAACTAACTGTTCAGTTCTGTTTAACAACTGCTGATATAGGAAAATCAGTAAATTATTTTGGAAGGGGCAGAGTTAATCCTGTCAGTACAGTCTCTTGCTGAAGGCTTTTTCATGTAGGTAATCTATTAACAAGCAAAGCAGCTGCTTCTCTTCCGAGAGTTTTTCCTAGAGCAGCTTTTTCTAGTCTTTGTAAATGTGAGGTTTTGCCATGCAAATGCTTTCTTAACAAAACTTGACTCTTGTTTAATTGTGGAACTCTGAAAATCAAGAATTTTTACAGAATTGTTGTTTGTTGGAGCAACAATTCAACAAAGAGAATAAGAGAGTTAGTGTTTGTATTAGTAAATATTCCATAACTTTTTTCACAGCTTGAAAAAAGCAAATATTGCATATGAAAACATGTTTGAGGAAGTACCTATCGTCATTAAGAATTCATACCTGATCAATGTGATGTTGTGGGAACTGGAAAAGAAATCCGCAGTAGCCGATAGACATGAGCTGCTCAGTCTGGCTAGCAGGTAAGTACTTGTTACAGTAATGGATGTACTTTCACTTGCTTTCCCAAATCACAGTTTAACACCTTGGGTGAAATCCCAGCCTCATTACAGTCCATGGAAGCTTTGCCTTGACTTTTAATGGGGTTAACACTTTACCCTTCATGTTTTTTTGCTGAAGGAAAAACTGCATGGTGAAACTGTAGCATTAGATTCAAGGACTAAATTCAGTCTGTAATCCTCATACACTTGCAGTGCTTGAAATGTATAAATTTTTCAGAAAAGTGTGTTTCTTCAGGAAAATATGGACACTCAGAAAATTCAGGCAAATAGATCTATAAAAGATTAATTTTGTTAAATATTCCTTAAGTAATTACATAAATTATTTTAATAAAAAAAGTAGTTGCATTTCTTTTACTTTGGTAGCAGGATGAATTTGAAAATAAAATAATAAAGGCTCTGAGAAACTGGCAAAAATGCCACTGATTATCATGACAGCCAGCATTCATGATGTCAAAAACTGTTTTAAGAGTTTTTAAGATGTTCTTCTCATAACTTTGTCTAAGAAAAACTTTTTCTTCTTGTAGCACTTTGCCCTGAAAATATGCTTTTGATAACAAAGTAGGCATGACTTCTAGCAGTATGATCAAAAATTTGGTGGTATTTAAATCTTATGCAGCACAATACAGTTGGGTTATTGGTCTGACCAAAATAATGAGATACAGAAAAGAATGCAGTATCTAGTTGCATGTAGAAGCTGGGTTGTATTCATTAATAGGTTTTTAGGGTAAAACACTACTTTGGCATCAAGGTATTATTCTCTGCTGAGATTCTGATCCTAGTGACCTTTTTGTTTTTTCCCTTTTTTCTCCTGCTCCCCCTCCCTCCCCCATCATGTAAGGCTGAAGTTAATTGATCTGTATTTCTAGTGGTCCCTGTGTTGCCTAAGTTAGCAGAAATTTTCCACTTTCTCTACTTGAGCTTGTGTGGATGTTCTGAGTGATATGATATCTTTTAGAGGTGATCAAGAGAGAACAGGTATAGGATGGAACTCTGTTGGGGTATTTACAAATGCCACAGGTAATATTTAGTCAATAATTCTGTCCAGTAAAGTTGTTGCTTTGCACATTGGAATTAATGAAGTGAAGAATTCTTTCTGAGGTACTCAGTCTGTTTGACTCTGCAGGTGTTCTGTAAGTAATTTTCTTTCCATGGCTAAAGATCATAAAGCTTTTCCCATTTGAGGAGAGGGTGAGCACTGGATGTAGGAGATGACAGTGATTTGATTCATTGTGAGGTCTGTCGCTTTACTGTGAAAAGGACAAATGCTGAGGATACAGAAGGTTTCCAGGTGACCTGACAGCATTGCCCTCAGTTGTTTCTTTGGGTTTCCTCCTGTATAAAGGGCTGGGACTACCTGGCACCCTGGGTCTAGTAAGGGCTGCTGCTAGTGACACAGTACAATTCTGGAAATGGAAAGCAATTTGAACGGATCACAAATCACAGCTTTATGTCTTATGTAATAACTATTCTGTGCCACTGTCCTCCTGACTCAAGGTAAAAGATAAAAACTGTGCAAATTACTTTCCATTCTGCTATTAAATGTCTGGTGGAAGACAGGCTTTTGTGTTGGTCTTTGTATCAGTAAAGGGAATGAGAGAACAAGAACAAGAGAAGTACCAGGCCAAAACTAAAAACAGATTATCCTGGCAGATTTTTCAAGCTTACATGGTCTCTTTGAGGAACTTAAGGTGCTTAGTTTGGTTTGAAAGAGAGAAAGTTTTAGAAATCACTCCAATAGGTTGTTCGGAGGTTTTTGTATGTGTCCTTTTTTTAAATATTTAATAGCTGCTTTTTGTTACCAGATGGGTTACATTTAGTCATATCTTATATTGGTATAACAAGCAAAGCAGGTGGCAAATTAAAGCATCTTAATGCTTATTTAGTCAAGGTTAAGTGACTTGTGCTGCCTGCTGAAATATTTAGCTAGTTTTTACTTGAATTCAGCTACAAAGGTTACTCTGTCAAAGCATATATTACCTGAAGTAGGGAGTTCAAACCTCCACTGTGCTGGAGTTTTATTTTCATGTTTTCCTTAATTTTGTCTTTCAGTTTAGGCTAAATCATTGCAGATAACAACTTTTAATTTTGGTCTATATCTTCCTCACTTAACTTTGCTGTTGTTGACAGTAACTTCAAAGCTACTTTTTGGCTTTGGCCTTGCTATTTGTTTTTTTTCTTAGTTTGTTTTGTTTCATTGTGTTTTTGTTTGTTTGTTTGGGGTTTTATGTTTGTTTTTTTTTTTTTTTATTCAGGTTTTTGTTATTATTGTTTTGTTTCTTTGGAGTTTTGGATTTGTTGGGCTTTTAGGGGAGCTTTTTGGCTCCTTGGGAGCATCCCTGAACTTTTGTACTCTCTGAAGCAATGATTTTGGCAATAAAATTATTTACCCATAGTTCCTCTCTTCTGGAGAGCTTGCTTCCTCAAGATTTTCACATGTTCAGTCACCCACCTTGTCTGAGTTTAAAGCTTTACCTATTTGAGGCACTTTACTTACATCTTAGTATCTTTCTCCATTTGAAGTATATTTGTGATAATTGTATGTAGTAATTTACTTATTTGGACATAAAGTTGTGTTTCTCTTGTGAAATGTGAATTGACTACTCTAGGCAAAGTAGTTGAAGGCAGACTGGCACAAGGCTAGCAAGTAATAGCAAGTAAAGGCATTTTACTCAAACAGTTATCCTGCTACCCTTAAGGACCAAAATGTCTTGAAGACCTTGGAGTACTGCCAGTCTTTTGATAGAGACTCGAGAATTAAAATCCTGTCAGATAATGTTCCAGATCTTCAGAGAAGTAATTACAACCAACTTTCTCATTCTCATCCATCTCTTCCTTATTCTATTGATGATCTAGTTTAAATTAAAAAAAGCTTTTTTGTGGTCTAGCTTCATAATAGGGTTGTTCTATAATATCTCAATTTGTCTCAAGCAATTTTTCTAATAGTGTGCGTCAGTAGAAGCAAACATGTGCTGAACATTTACTGCACTAACATCTACTTGGCAGTTATATTTTTCAAACATCAGATGCAGTATTTTTGCAGAAGTAACATAAGAAGGGTTGCTTTTTAAAAGACAATATTAACCTTTATACGTTGCACTGCTTATTCAACTCTCAATGTGCTTAATGGATTATTAAGATAATTATGAAAATCTCTAATTTGCAGATGGGGGAACCTGACATAGAGAGTAAATGCATTGCCCAAAGGCACACATCAAAGTCAGAATAGAAAACAGAATGGAACTCAAGACTCTTGACTTACATATCTCGTTCAAACAAAATCCTCTTAAATAGCACAGGTTGAACTCAGGCTGAAATGCTGAGATGTAAAACAAGTTTTGCTAAGTGGTGGGAACGTACCTTACAAATTTTTAATCAAAAAGATGTGCTTTGCCCAGCAGTACTTCTCTAATTCACCCAAAGCTGTTCCCACCAGGAGGAAAATTCTTTACAGGATGGCATCTTTCCCAAAAAGCAGTGGCTGAGAGGGGCCTCAGTGGAGCTGATGGAAAGTGGAAAAAATGAGCAGCAAATACAGCATTTTCTAACGCTTCCTCTTGCTGTTCCTCGTTCTCATCTTCCTTAGCCACGGTACAAGCAAAATAAAATTAAATAAGTGAGGGGGTCCAATTATGGCAATTGTAGGCAAGTTTAGGGGCTGCCTTTTTTGCACATCTCCTGCTTCAGAATTGGCAGAGCCCAAAATTGGGTGCCTGGCTGCAGCACCGTGACTCAGGTGCCAGCTGAGGCCCGAGAGCTGCACCTGGAGACAGGCAGAACTGGTGAGCAGGACACGGGCACTGGGAGCCACGGGAACTGCTGCTCCTCTTTGAAGCTTGGGTGACTGACTTGAAGCTCCATTTTGGTGTTTCAGACCTTTAGCAAGTGTGTCTGGAGTCCTTTTCTGATTAAAGATGCTGAAGTAAATATGGGCTTCATGTGTAGTTCTCCATTATGAATGCTACAGAAGTGGAGCCAGTTTGAGGTTCCAGTCCCAGCTGCTTGCCTTGTTTCTCCCCACTACCCCCATTTCATCTCTACATCCCTCCCACCCTCAAAGATTTTTATTTCCTCATCTGTTTCAGAATATGGCTTTTGTGGAATAGTCTGATGGAAAAAGTCAGACTCCCAGTCCTCCCTTTCAGCCTTTCCCTCTTCCTCCCTAAAAAACAAAACAAAAAAACAAACCCAAAAAAACAAAACCAAAAAAAACCCCAAAACAAATATAAAAAAACCCCAACTGGGGGTGTTTTTGCATTTCCAGTAGACTGTTTCACTGAAGGAGTTTGAAGTATGCCCACGCAAACAGCTGAATCCATACAGCTCAGAGTGCTGTAACCCTTGGGCAAAGAGGGAGATGCTGATGCTGCAACCTCTTACACTGCCTTTGCTGGCAACAGTGAACTGGACCTTTGCTCTCTTTAAAATATATCTGCTAAGGGAGGCTCTGGTGGTGTGAGCACTCCCTTGGGAAGGGGAAGGCTTACATTAAGGTCTCAACCAGATCTGTATCCTAAGAGAATGGCCTTGTGCAGTGAGTGATCTGTGAGTTCAGTTAATGTATAGTTCCTTCTGTGGAGGCTGGACTGCATCACTGCCAAATGCAGAGCTCACCAGCAGGAGGAACAAGGCAGGAAAGAACAGATTAGGCTACTCTGCTAACAGGTTTCTACTTCTCACCCTCATAATTAATTTGTGTTTGATAATTGTTAAACAAGGAAGTAAACAATGTGTCAATGACCTGATCAGATATCTGCCCTTGTGGGTAGACGGTTATACCCTATCACATGCTGGTGTTACAGCAAAAATGCACAGCTCAAGAAATTGCTTTCCAGACTATAGTTTCTAGTGTGTTTTGTGATGTAAAAAGGCTTTGACCGTTTCCCTTTGGCAGTTTGTGTGTGTTTGTCATTTTGGGGCATTACTAATTGTGCTATCTAAGCTACACAAATAATTCTCAAATGATAAATTTCCACAAGTTCTTTACTCCTTATAGGTTCATGATTCTGGTCACAGAATTGTGGTGAAGGAGTGCTCTCACATTAGATTATTTCTTCATTAGATGTGTAAGAATCCACATGGCAGGTATTTTTTCTGATTTTTAATTTTCCCCCCTCTTTTATTATTTGTATTTCTTCACAAAAAAAACCCCACAATCCTCATGTGAGAGGGGGGACTTTGTGATGTTTAATATGAAAGCTGATAGTTTTCTTCCATGAAGATCCACTGTACCAGAGGAGTGGTGGTCTCCTGGTGCTATCTTATGGTGGAGCTGTCTTCTAGCTCAGTTCAAGAGTGCTCTCAGATGATCACCACTGTGTGATCTCAGACCTGATTTGTTTCAGATGAAACTAAACTGAAAAGAGGCTTTGGGAGGATAATTACCGTGCCTCAGCTACTTTCAGATCACTGGACCATGTCAGAAGTAGTGATAAGAACCCCTCACAAACACATGTAGCATGGCCATTGGTTTCTCAGCACCAGCTGTTTTGCTTTATAGATCTGTTCCTGTTGGTCTGCATTACTTGTTAATTTAAATGTAAACTCAATTTAATTGACTCTTTTGCTGAATCTGCTGACTGAAATGCAGACATTGAAATTGCAGTTTCCTTATTACTGATCCCCCCAGAACAGCAACAAATGCAAGTGCTGAGCTCCACGTTGTCTACACTTGACAGTCACAGAGCTCTGTAGGGAAGTGAGTCTAGATAAATATGCAAGCAGCACTTATTGGCACCACTTTAAAAAAAACAAAATATATATTTTTAAACTTTTTTTTTTAATTGTATTGATGCATAGGGGGCATTTAGGTACCTGGCAGCGTGATCTTTGAGATCTGCTGTAGGGAATGCACAATGCATGGAGATGTCTAAAGAACCCTTTGGGCAAATTAAGTGTATGATGAGTGTTATGGGCTGGAGCAATGTGGTCTAACTTCCTAAGTATCAGCAGAATAAACTTCAGCTGAATAAAACTTGCTTAGAGATCATAAATATACATTTTAAAAATTGCTTCCTCTTTGTCTTTCTATTTTTTCAAGAGATGGAGCAAAAAAGGGTATCAGCCACATCAGAACTGAGGAAAAAAGCTGGTCGTGTATTTGCAGCATACTTATCACTTCATGTCTCAGTTCACATCTGTTTAAGTTATCTGGTTTTTGTTGCCCTGGCAATGAGAGCAAACACTGTGTTACTGCAGCTTCTGACAATAACTCTCTGTTTCTGTGCTCTGTTGTACTAAGCTGGTCCCAAAGAGATTCACATAAAATCATTCTTTGTAACGAGCTATATTTCACATGGACACTATCTGTAAAATAATTATATATTTCTGTTGTGCCCATACCTTACAAGGCTATTAGTGTGTACCTACACAGGCATTTCTGATAATATACAGTTCTAACGCTTACTCCATACAATATAAACTCTGTAAAAAACTGAAAACATGCGTGCCCCTAGCCATGGCAATATTCCACAGTTCTAAATATCATGTGCTTGAAATGTTCAACCAAAAAAAACCCCAAGAAGTTTAAAAATAATTATTATAGTGGCGCCTTTCTTGCTGCTGTCGAGCTAAAATCCTCCTCACCATCTGCCTCTGTGTGCAAGTGAGATTTAACACTCTGGCTTGTAAATAAATTGTGGTCTGAAGTTCCTGATGCAGACCTTTGTTCAGTGAGCAGCTCAGTGAGTGAAGCAGCTGTCCTTGCACTCAGAGATAAGGGTGTCTCCAGCTCTGTTCTCTGCAGGTATTCCAGCTTCTGTCTCCAGCTATGAGTTCTATGGATTTGGGGAATAACGTACGCTTAGAGAGGGATGTGCATAGTATTACGTGTGGCTCTCTTTTGACTTTATGCTTGTGTCTTCCAGGTACAATTTCTCCCATCCATAGGCTGTAGAATGATAGGAGAGTGTTGTGAAACAGGAGAGAGTCTCAGATAACATGGTGAAACAGTGATTGAAGGATGTGATTCTGACATTGAAATGCACCAAACTTTTAATTGGAAAAAAACTTCATGAGTATTAGTGGATTTCAATTGAGGAAGAGAAAGATGGAGTTTAACTTTTAAGTTGTTGGTCTTCAGCCAAGTAGGACAACAGAGCCAACAAATCAGCTTCTGATCAAAGGGATCAGTAGAGAGCAGAAAGTTTCCTTCTTTCACTGCTCTACCCTGTCTACAATTTAGGAGGATGTCTCCATGGGCACCAACCTAAAAACTTCCAAAACTTTGACTTGGAAGGTATACCTTAAGTTGAACATTCCTGCAAAATACTGAATCCATTGCTAAAAATGGTAACAATAAAAGTTGTTTAACAGACTGCGTTTGTCTGGCCAAGGCACTAGATCGCATAACTGGAGCTGGACGCGCCCAGCCTGCTGCTTCCATGTTGCCTATGGTATGGAATGTGGGCTGGCTGGACAGGACACAGCACTCCCTCTCAACAGCTAGGATCAAACCATGTCTGCTCAACTTCCAGGTTTGATAGGCTAGTTAACCAGATGGAGTTCTGAAGAATATCTAACTATTCTTACTCAGAATAATATTTAACAGTGGGATAATTAAAAATTTGTGAGAAACCAACTTCAGGTAATGAATTTTAAAAAGTCATTTGAAACCAAACACTTTGAGCGCATCTCCTGGAGTGTTGCTTGAGTTGCATGTCACAAAAGCATCAGAATTTCTGTTTTAGATGTATGACCTGCATCTCTAATAACTGTAAATTCATGCAAGGCATTGTTTTTGCATTACTGGGAGGTTCCTGGAAAGACCAAAACACTTAAACTTGGTATTTGCAGTGAGGCAAAGATGCTAGAGGAGGAGATGCCATGTAAAGTATCATCAAATAAATATATGAACAAAGGCAAACAGGAACTTAAAAATTTGCAAATGGTGCCATTAGTGCAGAAATACTGGTCAAGAGACAGATTTTTAAATTTTAAATCTTTATTTTTAGTAGTAAATTTAATCTTTCATGAATGTTTTTTCCTATTTCAGTAATCACCTTGGAAAGAGTCTACAGCTGCTGATGGACAGAGTGGATGAGATGAGCCAAGACATTGTTAAATACAATACCTACCTGAGGAACGTAAGCAAGCAGCAGCAGCAGAAACATCAGGTTGGTAACATGGAGAAACCTAAATGAGAGCATTTTTTGGTCCACAAAATACAGTTTGGTTGTGTTGTCCAAGACAGATGAATTTGGATCTAAGCAAGATCTTTCAAAAATACACCTGTTAAGCAGTGTGGTGTGTTGACCCTGGCTGTATTCCAAATGCCCCAGAAAGCCAGTTTATCACTTCACTCCTCAGCTGGGCGTGGGAGAAAAAATGTGGAAGTCTCATGGGTTGATCTAAGGGCAGGGAGAGATCACTCACCAATTCCCATTTCAGGCAAAACAGGCTTCACTTAGGGCAATTACTTAATTTATTACTGATCAAATCAGAGAAGGGTGATGAGAAATGAGCCCAAATCTTAAAACACCTTCCCTTCACCCGTCCCTACTTTTTGGGTTCAACTTCAGTCCCAATGTTCTCTCCATCTTCCCTTCAGTAGTGCAGGGGGACAGGGAATAGGAGCTGTGGTCAGTTCATCATACATCTCTGTTGCTCCTTCCTCCTTGGGGATAGGTCCCCTCACATTCCTCCCCTGCTCCATGAGCTGCAGGGGCACAGCTTCCTCACCATGTTCTGCACCACAGGCTGCAGGGGAATCTCCTTCCTCACTGACCTTGGTGTCTGCTGGGCTGTTTCTCTCACATACTCTTGTTCCTCTCTCTTGGCTGACATTTTTCCCCTTTTTTTTGCCCCATCTGAAATGTTTTATCCCAGAGGTGCTGTTTCTGTCACTGCTGGGCTTGGCCTTGGCCGGTGGTGGGTCCATCTCAGAGACAGCTGCTGTTGGCCATATTGGATATGGGGGCAGCTTCTGGCAGCTTTTCACAGAATCCACCCCTGTAGCCCCCTGCTACCAAAGTCTTGCCACATAAACCCGATACAAGATTTAAAAAATGGGTTGGTCAGTGGGCAATTACCAAAGCAATTCACTTCTAGTGACATGTGGTAGGAATTTAGCTTTCTTTCCTATTTTATATATTTATTAGTGATTTATGATAAACCAGAATAATTTATAAACACACCATAGACACAGGAATAAGAAGTTCAGTAAATGAAAGGGTGAAACTACAAGTTTTGCACCAAACCAAACTGTGTCTTAGTACCATCACATGTAGTCATGCATCTAGAAATAAAGAAACACAGTCCAGTGGACAGTGAAGAAGTTGGACTGTTCTCTGATTGAAAAGGACATTTTAGCATCAGAAAATAGTGATGCTGATTGGGTGATGCTGACTTTCAATTCCTGGTGCCAAAGGACCTCTTTAAAATCCAGAGCATTAGAGAATTAGAATTAAAATCTATTGATGAGAGAATCCTGAGTATGAGAAGCAGCACTAGGTGACCCTGCTTGAGCAGAAGGGTTGGACAAGGTCCCTTCCAACCTTAACTATTCTGGTATTTGGAGACAGCATTACGTTCTTTGCTCTTGCTGCACAGATAAATGCTCTGTCTACAGTAGGAGGATGGTGGTAAGTTGGAAAAAAGCATTGTGAGAATTATTTGAAAGCCTAGAGAGAAGATTTTGGTGAACAGGATTCACATAATGTGATAACATTAACAAATTACTTGCTTACTCAAGAGATACTTGCATGAAGAATAAATTTGAACTCTTTTATCTAGCAGACAGAGATATGACAAGATTCAATATTGGCCAACTGAAAATGGGCCAGATCACTTTTAAGATAAAATGTTGCAGGTATTGCCACACAAAGTAAGTGATAATTAAAAAGAGCACCTGTTGTTCATGTAAAAGGCTTCATCATTGACTATTTTAAAATCAAAACTGCTTTTTTTCACATAAGTAAAGTGTAGTTAGGGAATATTTTGGGGAAGCAGCACATGATCAATGATCTGTCCAATGATCTGGCCATGGAATTCCCAAGGACATAAAAGCTTCATGCATGTTATCTTAAGGATTTTTTTTTTCCTTTATTGCCTAATTGGAATAGAAAGATGGTATCTCTACTTCAAAGGTTTTTGTTAACAACAAGGGGATCTATTTATTTTGAAAAGCACAGCAAAGTAGGTTCCATGGTGTCTCAATTTCTTTACTAACTATAGCTGCTTTAGTAGTGGCTTATTGCAGCATACTTAGTGGTTGTAAGTTCATTTCTAGAATGGAGCAATTGTGATTAAGAGCGAGCCATTTCAATAAAGAATAATAGGCAGACTGCTGAGAAGTGAATGGGGTAATGCAAAGAAAGAAGAAGCTACATGCAATTCACATACAAATATGGGCATTTCAGATTTTATTTTTAACATTGTTCAAAAACATTATTTGTCACTACTACTGGAAAAAAATTACTTCATTTGATTGTGCCACCAAGTAAGAACTGTTTTCAGACTCATTGGATCATAGATACATTTAAGTAAGTGAGAGAAAACACTCTGTACTCTTTGTCTCCTTATTTTTAAGACTTTTTTGTTGTGTTGAATATGAGGACTTTGAAGACAAACTTTATAACAAAATCCTCATTGCCACATACAGTATGAAATCTCGCATAGTTTCTGAATTTATGAGCTTCACAAGAGGAAATGTTTATCTGTAAGCTGCAGAAATGTTTGTCTCAATTTTTAAAAAGTTTGAGTAATTTCTTTGGCAAAAAGTAGTATGGAAAACAATTTTTTTTATATATATATATATGTATATATATCAGAAAAACTTTTAAAAGCTGCTATTCTAGCTGCTATTCTAGCATATTAATGGAGAAATGAACCATTGTACTTGGTTTCAGCCACCATTTTGTTCTCAGTTTAGAATTAATTTTTTTTTTATTTTTTTTTTTTGCTTAAAACACCTTTTTTTAATCAAGTTCTCTTTCCTTTTCACATGAATATTGTTTTGACCTTTAACTTGCATAAAATGGAGAATTTCTGGTTTGTGCAACCATCTGAGGTGCTGGCTTCTTATTCCTACATATTCCAACCTTGCTTTTCTCTTTTGTGTGGGGCAGTGGAGGCCTTTATCAACCATCTCTATTCCTTCCATCAGATACAGTATTTATCTCTGAAAAATTTTAGAAGCTAACCCCACTACCTCACTACTATATGTTTCTCCATGATCTCACTTATTTAAGGTGTCAGTGTGTGGGATGGAGAATGGCTTGTTAACAGTGAATTGAAATAAACTGTGAATTGCATTATATTGCTTGTAGTAACCTGAATTGCATTAAATAATGTAGTTTTTGAAACATACTTGCTGGTTTGTTGAAAACATCTGAAAATCATTTTTTTTTTTAGCTTTGTAAGTCCTGCTGCATTTTGATTCTGTTGTTTTATTTTCAGTATCAGCAGAGACGTCAGCAAGAAAATATACAGCGTCAAAGCCGAGGAGAGCCCCCTCTTCCTGAGGAGGACATCAATAAGCTTTTTAAACCACCACAACCACCTCCAAGAATGGAGTCACTCCTTATTGCAGGTAATGCTTAGCAGTGTTTTCAACTTGCCTTGTGTCATAAGAATGTCTGCTTGGGAAAAAGTGCAGTCGTATCCTTTGAAAGCATTTTAAGTTTTCATTACCTTTGCTGTTATGGTGTGATATTTTGGCTTGGTAGCATTCTAAATCCCATCCTTGATATTTTAAATTCGAGATTTTAAAGGAGAAATGGAGAAATGCTCCACAGGGGAGGCTTTCTGCATGAATGGGTATAACTGCTCCCTTCACTCATGCCCCAGCCCCTCCCTCAGCTCCAGAAGTTTGGGAGCTGTACAGACAAGACTCAGGAATAAGCTGTTTGAGCTGGAACTTCTGATTCAGAGCAGTTGACAGCAGCCCCAAGTCATTGATAACATTTCTAGGTTTGAACTGGTTGCTGCAGCAGCTGAGAAGGTTTTGCTTTTAATTTCAAATAGAGTGGAGATAATTTCTTTGTTTTATACTGCCAGAGTATATATCCCCATATTCTTGCACTGCCAGGCGAGGGAAAATGTAAATGGGAACAAAGCATAAGTAGAGATATCACCCCCCAATTTCTTCAGTACAGTGGTGGGCTGCAGGCATAGCCACTGTGCTCCTGTGCCTCCTGGAAGGCTAAAAATACCTGGGGCCTCACAGTGTCAACACAGAGCAACAAACTAGGTGCCCTGCTAAGTAAAATAAGTTAGGAAAATATAATGAGAAAGCAAATTGTTTAACTGTGGCAAGGTTTTTGGATCAGATAGCTATCACCTTGATTTGTACAAAACAAAACAAAAGAAAAGAAAGTGTACAAAAATTTGAGAGAAAGTTGAAAATCTTGGTAATATACTCTATATCGGAGTGCTTTGAAGTTAAATAAATTGGATTGGAATTACTTAATTTTGAAGTGACCAAGAGATCATTATTTTAATATTTAATAGTTTTTCATACTGATAATAAGTTCTGTGTTTAGAAGAAATAATATTCTTGATTTATTACTCCTTATAGAGTCTTTTAGAAAACCCTGTTGTTTTTATAGTTTTTAGCAGTTACTGAATCCTAGCAGCATTAAAGTATTTAAATATTCAGCTCTAGCAGAGCTTATAGATGCAATGGAAGAGAGAGTGTGTGTAGATGTGTGTTTTATGAAAGTGAAAGCTTAGGATGAATCACCCATTACGAGAGAAGGAATTGAAAACTATTATACTTAAAGGAAAAGACAGTTTTCAGCCAAAGCACTTTCTTTCTTTGTTCTTTTACCATAGTCAGGGGAAGAATTGAAAGCATCCACTTCAACTTAGATGAAGTAAAGTTTGTGGATAAAGAATAAAACTTAGCTCTTTGTCTCTGAGGCATTTAAAAACTTTTCAAATAGAGCATTAAATCGAGAGTTTATTGGTCTTCTAAACAGCCTTAATTTTGATTAAATTGGCTTCATGTTTTGCTATTCCTAGCTAACAAGGGAAATAACTTGTAGCTGTAAGAGTATAAAAATGTTTTGATGGGCACGTTTGATTTGTAAAGCACCGACAAATCTTCATACCCTGATGATTTTTGAAATAGCAAATAAAGTGAAATGTTAGGTAGAACAAAAGGCTAGCAGAATGTCAGAGGAATGGCACAACTTTCAATGCGCTGTTGAAAAAATATTTCTTAAAATATGTTAATAGATAAAGCATATGGATAAGAACAGAACTGAAATTCAGTTTTGTAGAATTTTTAGAGCAGCTAAATTGAAGAACTAATAGCTCAGCAGCAAGAGTTGCTTATTCTTTTTATTGTCATACCTATTTTCAGAATTTTTCTGTAGTATTGCTGGAAAATTAGGGGTTTTCTTGAGTATACTGGTTTACCTGTTCTCCTAATTTAGTTTCTTCTCCTTTCCAAACATATTTGGCCATCCTGAAAATGTAAAATCCGTAAGTGTGGAGTAATTGAGCAGAGTTAGTGGCTTCTCTATAACTCCTCAGTGGTTCACAAAAGTGACAAGTGGCTTTCAAAAAATTATGTTCTGGGGTGTCTTTCTGAATTTCAAAACTGACAAGGGTTTACTCTTTCCTTTTGACAGGTCAAATTAATACCTACTGCCAGAATATTAAAGAGTTCAATGCACAGAATCTGGGCAAGCTTTTCATGGCTCAGGCTCTCCAGGATTACAACAACTGAAGAAACCTTGCTGTAGCCCTCAACATGAAGAGTTATTTACAGCTTTACACTTTCATGATCATCTTGAAAATTTATTATATTGGGAGGAAATTCTTGTAAAACAGAGTCAACTTGGTTTATGTAGAATTCTCTTATAAGAAAAATAAAGGCACATTTTAATGATATTTTAGCATTTTCTTTTTTGGCCCTATTGAACTGGAATTTTCTGTGGTCACTCAGATTTTATAAATGTTTGGCAGTTATTCATGTTTAGTCATAGCAAATAATACAGATTTTATTTAACTTGGAGTTGGAAACAAAAACAAATATTACAAATGTTCAGTATAACTGACTTAGAGAAGAAACTTAAGATTTCCCAGTTTTGGTTGAGAAGTTACAACTGCAATGTGCTAGACACTTGGGGTAGTTACTCATTTTTATTTTAATCTGTTTGGAGGGTCTGGTGTAATGGTCCTTCTGTATCAAAATATTTCTTAGACTTCACATTCAGAACATACAAAGCCAGTGGGATGTGGAGACTGGTCTCCACCATATTTCGCTGTGTTGCCATCTCCTCTTGTTGCCACCAGCTGGTTTGAAATCAGAATCTGGAATCAAGAACTGGAATGAAAACCAGTTAATGGTTGGATTTGGAGATCTTAAAGGTCTTTTTCAACTTAAGTGATTCTGTGCAATCCAGTGATGCTACTGAATTGTTCATGACAGAAAGTCCAGAAGTAACTGGAGCAATCAGTGTGGTGTAAAAGAGCAACGTCCCTCTCTGCAGGAGCTTTGTCATATGGATGAGTCTTTATTCCTGAACTTGGGCTACTTATCTTTTTAACAAGAAAGTTAAAGATTTCGTATGTGGCAACTCACACATGTTGCTGTCATGATTTCTTCTTTTTTTCCTCTTGAGTTCAAGCATGTCTTGAATACCAAGAGCCTAAAATGGCTGAAGGAGGAGCATAGTTTGGTCTTTTAAAATAACATCATCTAAATATGGACCTAGCATGGAATATTTCAGCCTCTAAGGTGAATATTCTGGAAAGTCATAATTGTGTGAAATCTGGGGTTTAGACTAAGTAGTTATTCTTTTCCAATATAAACTATAGTGATTGCAGTATTTATGTAGATATGCATGCAAATTTTGTTCAGCCATCACATATCTGTCAAATTGCCTGGCTGGTCTTTTACTTTGGAAACTTTGAGCACCTTTTTTGTGTTAGCTTTCATATAGTGAACTTCTCTGAAATCAGAGATCACTGAAGTATTCTTCTACAGTGCCACATGGATTGAGTTTCATTTACTATACAAAAAATATGCAAGCTGTTAATTTTTCTGTTTTTCTATAGCACCAAAATAACCACCAGGGAACAGAAGTAGGAGCAGATAATTAGGCTAAGATGAGACATTTAAGAGAGAAAAAATGATCTTCTGGATAACTGGGAATAGAAGACTGACTGTAGCTTCCTGTGTGTGGAAGGAAGCAGCAGTAACATTATACATACTAGGAGGTCTGCAAAATTAGCAAAAACAAATACTTGGAACAGGTTAAAAGCAACCTGTGTGTTTTGAATTAGTTCTTTAAGATTGAGATTGTAAATGTGAGAAAGAAGGCAGTAATATTCATCTGTGTTGAAGTTTAACAAGATCAGCGGATTTTATTTAGCAAGACTGAATGTCCTAAATATCAATTAAAGTCCATTAAGAAATAAGGAAGACTTCAGTAGAGATTTGTGGCTTCTAAAGGCATAGACCTGTGTCAGGGAAATGAGATACAAAAGTAGGTGAGGTCTAAGTAGATTTTAGAGATGATTTAACTGTTGTGTTCTCAGTTACACTTTGGGCTTCTGTCATGTGGAAATAGTCAGAAGAACCTTCTCTGGGAAGCAAGAGTCACTTCAAGGTGTCAATAAAAGAGAATCATTGTGGAGAATAGAGATTAATAGGGATGAGGCTGTGTCTTCATACTGGATTCAGTGTGGACTTTCCCCACTATCTATTTCTGGAACTTAGCTTTTTCTTGTTCTTTACCTAATATAAGTGAGCTGGCAGCTCATTCACCACGAGATATGTCCTTTCTATTTCTGATTATCGTAGCACTATGTTTTTTCTGCTTCCTTGTCTGTGAAAGACATTTCTGTATACTAGTGAATATGTAATGACATGTAGTGTCTTTGAGAAATGTGTATAAAGAAGTTAGAACTTCTCTTTGGTCAGTAAACCACTGCAGTGGCAGGCATGGCCTCTGCCCCATGCTTCCCTCTCCATTACATGTCCACAGGTAACACATATACACACAGGAGACCAAATGTGCATGCAGGGGAAAACCTGCCCTGTGGTTACTAGTCACACACACAGTCTGCATCAAGTTGTCACCTCTCCTGTCAGGCTCCTAACTGTGCAGATTTGTGTTGGGATAACTGGCTTGTAATTGTTTTTTGTTTTTTATTTCTGCAGAACTGTAATCCTTGTAAGAGAAAGTGTTACTATGGTATCCATCTCTAATTGGTGTGAGTATTACAGGCTTTCCAAGCTAGATGTGCAGGTCTGTCAAAAGTGACATCTGAAAGGAGAAAAAAGGGGACAATTATCTTAGTTTTGATGCTGGAGAACAGCAGCATTTCTTCTAGTTGTTTAATATTTAGGATCTTCAGCAGTATAGCTGGTGAGATTTTGCTGTGAGATTTACTGCTTCTAATCCATTACTACTTGTGAAATGTCTAATTGTACTGATAATTTGAGCCAACATGGATGTGAAGTGCCATCTCCCTTAGCCACAGCACTAGCCCAGGTCCCAGTGCCATGACTGCCACTTACAGGGGCTGTGCCCCTCTCCCAGCCCCTTGTTCTGTGTACACCAAAAGGCTGGTGAAGGGTGGGATGGATGTGACTTGGTATTGCATAAAGGGTTAGAAATGTGTGCTCTGGTCATTTGAGGTAGTCACAGCAATGGATGGTGCATGCTTCCACTCAGCTCGAGGCAAAGTGGAACAGGATAATGTGTCTGGTTGGACCAGCACCCCAGTTATTCTCAGGACAGGCCATAGGAAAAGGTGCTGAACTTTGGACCATCTACTGGTTTAGCTAAAAAAATAAATAATTATTTAGATACATTTAACTACCACAGTTGTCAGAATCTGGTCCTTAACATTGATATTTAAGGAAAGTGAAACTAAATGGGAGAGCTTTTCTGTAATCTGAACATACTTGGTGTGACATTGCCTTGACATCACGATGTGATGTGCCCATTCCATTCCATTCCATTCCATTCCATTCCATTCCATTCCATTCCATGATGTGCTGTTTGGTGTTCTCAAAGTTGGACCAGACTCCATCTAAACTGTAAAGCATTCTGCTGCTGACTGCACACATGGAGGAAATACAGGGTGCTCCCCCACTTCTACCCAGTTATCATGTCCTTTTTTCTTTTCAGCTCCACACGATGTTTCTCCCAAATATTTGAACATCTAAAGGCATATTTTCTACTCCTGTGTGTCCTGTCAAAGCCTGGACATGGTGCAGAGCTGACCAGTGTGGGCATAAGGAACTGCCATTTAAGGATGGTTAGTGTTTGTGCAGATGTAAATACATGCACAGAGGGGCAGAGTAGAGAAGGTCTGGGTGAGGTTGCAGGTGTCCTTTTTGGTGCTAGCAAGGATGCTTGATGGTTATTGGGCAACCAGTAATGCTTGTAAAGAAAATTTGACATCTTTGTGTTTATGCTCTTTATACTTTGCAAATTTCTGAGCCCGTGCATTCATCTTGTTGGTCTGTATTGCTCAATTTTTTGCCTTGTGACAAATCTCTGATATGACAAATCACTGGTGACAATCTGAGGCATCTTTAAGAAGCAAGCACTATTTAATGGTTCTCACTTGGCAGCCAAAGGACTCGGAGTGCTCTGTTAAGACATCGTTAGGAACTGGTGATGCAAATAACATCCCAGTCAAAATATGTGCAGTGTGTGCAGCAAGAGGAATTGAATTGCTCTCTGTAGAACTGCTTCTCATCCGGTTTGACAGCCCTGGGGTGAGAGATACATCCCTCATGATTTTCCATGCCTGTGCATTTCTTCCCTTGAATTTTATGCTGCCTTTTAATTTTCTTCAGATTTTGCCCACAGCTTGTTGATTTTTAAGCAAAACCAGCATGCTGCTCAAAAATCCATGCCTTCTGTCATTATATTTACTTTTCCATGAATTCTTCTGGAAAGCTTTGTCTGCAGTTGGAATGATGCTTTAAATTTTGTGATCTGAACATTGCATTTATGGTGGAGGTTTGAGTTGCTCAGGTGTCAGGTATGGTCCCAAATTCAACTTTCTTATGTGCCTGCCCTTGCTGCAGGGGCCTTAAAGCCTTGGCACTGCTCAGGAGATGGTGGTGCTGCTCTTTGGATTAGTCCAGAGGGACTAGTTCAGAAGCTTTTCATGTCAGCTGTACTACTGGAAGGAGGTTTATACAAAGTTGGGCTTGTGTTTTATTTTTGATCTTTTATTGACAGAACAGATTGCTGTTGACACAACTCATCATATGCTGAGCAGTAGCGAACTGTGCAGAACTGTGGAGGATGTCTCTAAAAACAACAGCTTTGCAAAAGGCTCCTTACTGAGAGAAAAGCAAAAGGCTCCTTAATAAAAGCAAAGTTAATGTCTTATTCAATTAAAGCAAACATTTATATGTGAGGAAAAATGGCCAGATCTATTTTACAATGATACTAAAAGCCATTAGTGTGTCAGTAAAATAAATAAGGAAAAGTAGCAATGTATTATTCATCCATCAGAAACACAGCTGAAGCCTTCCAAGCTTTAGACGATGGAAAGAATATGTGCAACAAGGATTGCCATTCTGGTCTGGATGATCAATTTATTCAGTCTCTCTCCATTACTGAGGCTGATGTACGTACATACATCAATTTTTGGAGTTTTTTTTCCCCTTTTGGATTTGACCAATAGAAATGTTTTACATGGAAAAAATGTGTCATGTTTTCATTCTTCAGTGTGTGATTTCATCCCTTATCTCTCAGTAAAACTGATGGAGAGTCAGGTTAGAAAGTTGAAATCTGGTTGAAAGATTCAGAGGTCTCATAACACATGCAGTGTTTGCATGTCTTGTGTATCCTGATGTTGAAAACAACACTTTAATGGGTTTTCACTGTCACAGAACTGATTAAGTTTTGCTTTTGTTCCCAAATCTTTCACTTTGCTTCTTTAACATTAGCAAATTTAATTATTAGCTTGCAGATTGCATCTAAGGCTGGAAAGCATATTAAATGACTGGAACTCACTAGTTGCAATACACTTGCCTTTTTCAAGATGTGGCAGTAAATGTGCTTGAAAGGGAAGTCTTGACTAATGACCAATTTATGTATTTTAGAAGTAAGTACATCAAGGCTAGTCTGTCTTGCAAGAATTTTAACACATGAGCAGTTTCTGTTTTGGACCAAACGTGTGATTTCCACACAGATAGTTATTTATTTTTTCATGGGGAAAAAAAAAAAAAGCAAAAAGCAAAAAAGCATGATCATACGAATTGCTGTACAGAAGTCTGGCAAATCCATTTTACTGGCTATGAAGAAAAGGGTTTACAAAATGATTAGCAATTGCAAATTTCAGTAATGTTAGCGACTTCTTTACATGGACTTCAAGGTCATATTAAAGTTAATAATTTTTAACATGACTCCTGAAGTCATGCTCTAAGACATCTAAGTTTCTAGTACTTTTAGGGGGGAAAAGCTCTTTCAGTTCACAGAAGAGCACTTTCTACAGTTATATGGGTGAGCACAAGCAATCATGGGCTTGCTTTCTTGTGGCTTTTTGGTCTTCTTAGTTCAACCACAAATAGCTGTTCACAATGACTCCTACACACAGCTGCCACATTAGATGTTCATTCTGTCTGCAGGAGTTCCTGGTTGTGAGTGAGTGCTGGTCCGGAGCTCTGCTGCAGCTCCCGTGTGTCCTGCAGGTCTGCTCGGGGCCTTGGCAGCTCAGCCCTCTGCTCTGTCTCACTGCACTTGGCTGGTGAGTCCAGAAGGTATCATGAGCTCAGCATGGTCCTTCATCAGTGCTGACACCACCAGCTGTGCAGTGTGTGTGAGGGGGAGGCTGAGCAGAGCTGCATTCACAGGGAGCACCAGCATCCATCCTGGTGGAGTGCAGTCACAAAAGCTATCTGGAAGTGAAGAGCTCCCATTTGCAAATTGATTTTTTGTTAAGACTTCTGTGAGTATTTAATTAATCCCCACTCTCCAAGGGAAAATTTCTGTTTAGGGGGGATATCCAGACATTTTAATTTTATGTAGCTGTAGAAGGGAAATCAGGTAGAAGGGAAAAAAGGTAATTTCTATGAGAGGCTTCTGAATCAAGCACCAAACCACTTCCATGGTTGTAAAGTTGCCTTGTGTTTGTCTGCAAATTACACATGCTGGCAGAAAAGTCAGCATTTGTGGGTGTGAATATTTCTTAAATCATAAGAATTTTCATTAGATCACAGCATTATTAGAAGAGACTGCTTTTGTATATATATGGTGATTTTCATCTATCTTAAATAAGTGGTACAAATCAGGCATCTATCTGAAATTCCTCATCCCCTTCATAGAAGGCTGCTGCTTCTTCCTCTCTTGGGACAACCAAACTTTGCTTTTCTCCTACAAAATATAGAAGGGCATTCCTCACTGAAGGAGGTGAAAGAGGACCTGGGCCATGGGCTTAGCAATCCCAAAGGAAGAATCCCCCATGCCTGGAGAGAAGACTCCAGATACTGGAGTGTCAGTGGTGCTATTGATAGACATGGGTGAATAATTTCTTTATGGAGAGGGCAGCTCTTCTTGAGTGGAAATATGTGAGCTGCTGCTTCATTCACAACTGCCTGGCAATACAGCCGTGAGCCCAACAGGATTCCTATCTAAACCCGGATACAGTAGATCCAGATAACCACCCTCAGAAGGTCCTTGAGTGCTTCATTCCTTGGTACAATAAGTAGCAATTCTCTCTTTTGTATTTTCTGAGTGTAAGCTCCTTAAGACAGATGCTGTGGTCTGTCATATGCATTTAAAGTACTTCATGTACTCAATCCAACCCATGCTCAGCAGGCCCTTGATGTCATTTGGAGAATCTAAGTATAATTGCCTGATTATTACATCTTAGGGAGAAAATAGTACATGATTAGGCTATTAAAAGGTTGTGTACTGAGTAACAGGATGAAGATTGCACTGACAATTCAGGTTTTTCCTGTCTCTTGAGGGCTCAGATTTCCAGAGTCTACTTAGTAAAGCAGAGATTATTGTATGAATTTGTGTAGACTGCCATGCCTGCTGTATTGGAGGCTGTACTGGAGACAGTTACTGTCTCTGAGAGCCAAGAGAGTGGAAAGCAGCAGCACAATGCAATTACCTCTGTGTGTACCTGACAGCAGAGGTGTTAATGAGCTGCTTTGCTGCCTGCCGAACAGGGAAGCCGTGTTGAGGCCAAAATGCATGGATGTGATGAACCCTTCTGGTCTTGTAATGCCACCAGCCAGACAAGGCTGTTCTGCCTCCCCTCTTCTTAGCACCTGATTTAAGTTTCTTACATTTCTTAATTCTGTAATTAGATCATCATGTTATTTATTTTCAGTCATATTCTGTGCTCTTTGTCAGCCTTCATCCTTGGTCATTCATTGAATTTTAAGATCAAAACTCATACTTTCCCTTATGGAAGTGCCAGAGCTTTTCATATGAAATTCTAATTTTCCTTCTCTTTTTAGTTTTTTTTTTCTTTTTTTTTTTTTTTTTTCTTTCTCTTCCTTCTCCCTTTTCTGTAACCTCAGCCTTGAAATAGCTGAATCCCTTGAGCTAAAGCTTCCCAAAAAAGATCCTGTTAGTCAGACAGCTAACATCAGGAATGTTTAGCCTGAATTGTTCAAAGTTATCCTGAAGCAGAATATTACAATGGAAAATGTTAGCTTCCTCATAAGTGTGGCTACTTGTGCTGCCAGTAATATCCTTGGCCTTGTAGAGGATGTTCTTGTGCTAGCTAAATTAGATTAACCAGGAAAATTGCTCATGCTTTAATGTCTATCAGATTTGAGACTTCTAGGCTTAAGTCTGCTGCCACTAAAGCTGATTGTGAAACTGTTGGATTCTATGTGAACATGGACTTTTTGGGGTGGTTGTCAAAATTTTGTACTGTTGAAATCTGTGAGTATATAGGCATTATAGTGCAAAACTAAAGAGAATAGCTTTCAGACCAGACTTAAGTGTGAACGAGAATGTATTTGACAATTCAGTCAGTTTTAATGCTATCTTGTAAAAATATGTAAGTGTATTAAGAACACAGGATTCCTCATGGCTTCTGGTAAAATTGCATTTTTAATATTGTAGAAAAAAATGGTGTGATGAAGGATTCAATTCAGTTTTTCTGAATGCTTCATGTATCTGAATGGTTACAACTCTTGGGAGAGCATAATATAATATCTAAAGTCATATTGGTATTTAATGTTTTGTCATTTTAGTTCTGCTTTCAGCCTCTGCACCTTATTCCATTACCCTCAGATGTGCTGTGGCATTATTCAGATTTAAATAGCTTTTACCTCTCTCTAGCAAGAAAGCAATTCCAAGTGTATTATCTGCTTTATTTTTTTAAGAAACTGATAATATAAACTGCTGCCCTTTTCAACTGGAGATGGCTGCCTGGTGGCACTATTTAATAGCAGGTAAACAAGCAGGGTCTCAGCTGGCATCTTGTCACTTGGGTGTAAAATATGTGCTCTGCTCCTGAGAACAGGTGAGACATTTGTAGATTTAAAATACCAAGCTATTTGGTCCTGTATTTTGTATGTGCTAGGCAATTTTTTTGTCCCCATGAAAATCTAGATTATCTTCAATGCTGTGTCATGTTGATTTTGAATCCCCAAAGGTTTTTTTTTTTCAGAGCTATGTACCTGCTGTGCCAGGGCATGGGCCCGCCCAGACTGTCTTTGGGAGCATCAGTTCAGAGGGATGAGTAACTGCCTGAGATAAGTCACCTTGGGGCCTGTGGTACCTTTGTGTGAGCCCTTTGTGTGAGCTGTGCTGTGTGCAGCACAGACTCCCTCGGGCTGGGAGCCCCAGGGACACTGTGATGTGACCTGAGCCACTGCCCAGCCTGTGGCCACTTCCTGCAACGAGAGGGAGGGAAGTGTCAGGGTATCCCCTGTGCCAGCACCTCCCCAGTTTGAAAGCAGGAGCTGATGGTGGCTGAAGCCAACTTTTACTGACCATTCATGGAGAGCAGGAGCCTTTTCCTGGCAGAGGACATCTGGATGCTACTCCAGGGGCAGGAGTAGCATCCAACCCACTCATATCCACCACACAGAGAATTCACAGTAAGTGCTCATACTTGACCACCTTGCAAAGTGATCAGCTCAGCTACAAACAAGCTTCTCTCTTTCAGATCACTCTGCTGAGCTAAATGGGAGAACCTCTTTGAATCTTGTTCATGGCTGATTTTAATAGCAGCATTCTCATCTTCTTGTATGGGGCTTTAATTGTGCACATCCCATTAGTGCTAATGGAATTATGTACCTGAAGTCCTGCACATGAAGATGGGACTATAAATCCAGGGTTGCAACCTCATTAAAGTTGTTTATTTCACATGTAATAGCCCTTTTGCCACCAGGATACCTTAATTCATTGCTTTATTTGTCCCTTTGAATGTAGTCTTCTCATCTCAAGATCATAACTGCCTCTTCTGTGCTGTGCCCTGAGATGGCCACACACTTTTCTCCATCTCTATTGCTCAGCATGGCAGAAAAAGCCCAGACCCACCTCCTGTGAGACCCTGGTACAGAGAAACTATTTATTTTAAAAAATCTTTTATGCCCCATCAGTTCCTCTATTGTTTTTCATTATGAAGGTGCTGCTGGGCTATGCCATTTCTCAGTGCAGTTTCCTGTTGCTTTTGGTGATAAAGCTGTACCCAGTACTTCCCTGCACGTGCTGGGCTGGGGAAGGTGTGTGTGTGCATCAGGGAATGAGATGCTCTGGCATCTGGGCCTGAGGTAAAGGAAAAAGAGAAGGTGGGAAAGCCAGGAGAGAACGGAGGTTTGCAGAGCTGAAGAGCTTTAGTAAAGAACAAGTGTCCACAACTAGTAGGATAAGAAGATGGATTTCCCCAAGTGACAAAAGCAGGCTCAGGTGTGACCATTTACAAAAACATGGTGGTTTGTGAACAGATGGAGTGTGCTGTTGGCACACAGCCTATGTGGGCTGTATATTTGCTCTAGTCCCACAGGAGGAGACACTTCTGACAAGTAGCGACCTTGGCCTTCTGCTTTCTTGTGGTGTTTTCACCCCAAATCCTATTCATCACTGAAGGGTGATATATGCAGGAATAACAGGGCCTTTTCTGATTCACCACAAATTGTGGATATTTAATAAAAAAAAAAAAAAGCCTTTGGTTTGAACTTCAATTTTTTTTTTTTTTTTTAAAGAATGATTTTATTCACACTTTGTCATCTCCAGGCCAAGGTTTTCTCTAGTAGTTCATCAGCTGAGTGCCCATCACAGGTTGTCCTGACATGACTGGTTTGCCAAAGACATTAATTGAAGTCTGAACTCTCCAAAGGAGATGTAACAAGAGTAATGGTTATTAAGAGTATGTGTCATTTCTGACATGGAAGGGTTGAAAAACCTGCTTTAGGTCCATGTTTCTTGGTTTGGATTTGTATGAGTGTTGTGGTTTTAGCAGGAGGGCACTGAGGTTACAGGGAGGACTGGGGAAGTGAGTGCCTGTTCTTTGTCCAGCCTGGCACGTCAGAGGGCAGAGGATCTGGGGCCAGCTTTAAAGCAGGGTGTGTTTCAAAAATACTGGTAGGAAGGTGATCTTTAAGAGGTTAGCAGAGGGGGGATAATTTTGGAACGTCTTGGTGGGGGATAGAACATGAGAGGAATTAGGAAGGCACAGAGCTATTTACCTGCCCTAACAAATCAACTGACTTGAGGAAATGCTCATGTGTGAGTGAGACATTAAGGGCTCATGCAAAGGTGGGTTTTCATGTTACTGAGTGGGAAGATTTCTGCCTGGAAGCAGCTCAGACTAGGTATAAATATGAGCATGAACAGACTGAATGCAGATGAGCACTGAAGTGATCATCACTGAAGTAATGAGCAATCTTCTGCAGGGGGGGAGACTATGCTGGTGACCTGGGAGGGAGGAGAGAGTAGTAGGGCAATGCTAGGTGGAAATGGACTTGGTGGAAAAGGAAATTTTTATCTCAGGTTTAGTTCACAGATGACACTTTATTCTGAAGAACTGGAATGTGTCCTCATCACTTAATGTCTGCAAACCAGAGCCAACACCACCAGTGCTCCTGAACCCACCACATCACACAGCACCATCTTGCTGCTGTCCAGTGACTGCCATTTCTGTTTGTGTGAGTCTCTTTCAGAATAAGCTTTACTAGCATTGCAGTGCTTCCCCTTCAGTGCTGCACACTTTGCAATACTCAGCTCATTGAGTCAGTTTGCAAGTGTAGTTATCCTGGTTTGAAACATCTAGTTTGGTGGACCCAGATGAGACAGCAGCAGTATTGAACTCCATGTTGTGACTCAAAACAATGACCAATGATCCTTTATTTCCATTTTATTTTCTTGCTTATTTAAGTGAGTAATAAATTGTTCCCCAGCATGTTCTTCACCCAAGGTTGCATGGTACCCTGGGCAACTGAATCCCCCTTAGAGATGTTTCAAATTAAAACTCTTAGATTTCAGGTGTACTGAATGCTTCTGTCTGCTCCACTGTGATAAAGGCATGTCTGCCCTTGGCACACTTTCAAGCTACAGCGCTGCAAACATGGCCAGTATCCAGGCACAGCTCTCCCTCTCCCCATCCATAGCTGAGACCATAATTTCCCAACCATCCCTCAGTGCCCTGCTGGCAAGGCAAGCAGCTATGCCAGCACTGCAGTCATTCAATTTGTGCAAGCCTAGGGAGACCATGAGGACCCTTCAGTCAAGGACTCTTCAGTGAAACTGCTGGCTCTACCCCTTTTGTGATAATCACAGACATTTATCTATTAAAAGAAACAAATTCAGACACTATCAGTTTGTACCAACTTTTTGTTCTTCTGCTCAGATCTGATTTTTTGTTCCAGAAGCTGTCAATTTTTTTGTAATTTTTAAGAGGTTTTATTTTTGACCAAATCAGCACAACATAGTAGTGACAGTAAAAATGAGGCCATTTTATTTTAACATCTGACTGTGAATGGTGTTTGACATTGGCAGGGAACAAATAAAGCCATTCAGTTGTTTCCCTGTGAAATGAGGGGAGTTTGTTGGTTTATTTTTTTGGGGGGAGGGGTGTTTCTTGCTCTTTGGTTTGAGTTTTTTTTTTTGGTCATCTAGGTCTGTAATGTGCTATGCAGAAAGTGCCTCCCATGGTTGCTCACAAAACTCTCCTGATTGTGGGTTGGTAGGGTAAATATTTAGCAATCAGCTTGGCAGGGGAAGCGCTGCTGGGAGCCACCACCCAGGGAGCATCCCACTACCTATTCCCAGAACAGATCCAGCAATACTGGTACCACTGGGATCTGGCTGCCTGGATTGCTGCTTGCTGGCCTGCACAAGCCCTTTGATGAGACCACACAAGCTGGCTTTGATCTAGGGGCTACCACCTGCCAAGGGCTCTTGTGTATCTCTTGCCTCCAGAGGGTTCATCTCAGCTGTCTTCACTGCCTGTGCTGGACCTGGTCACCTGGTGCCTCTCTGTGAAGAGTGTGATGGTCAGGGGACCAGATGAAGGCCCCTCCTTTTGGATGGGATGTTTGTGCCCCGAGCTCTGCCAGCTGCAGAGGAGGCCCAGGGTTACCTGCTCAGTGCATGCAGACTGTCAGTCACATTCACATCCCCCTGGTACCACTGAGATCACACTGGAGCTGAGGCTCCCACCTTGTCTTTCCCAGCTCATCCAGCATCTTTTGTATGTATGATCCACCTCTTCATGCTGGGCATGTGACACTATGAAAACCCTGAATTTACACCTGGAAAAGGGAATAAAGCAAGTCTGTAAGGAGTGCTCCTGCTGTGCTGTGCTGTGCCACCCTCCCCTGGGTCTGCCAGCAGGTGTGTGTGTGCTCTGAAAGAGGAGAGAGTCCCTGCTGATGATCAAACCCTGAAATCCAGAACGTGCCTGTCCTAGTGAGACAATTGTGCTGGTTACAAGCACAAGCTGGTTATCGTGCCTTTGTCGATATTTTTTAATAGCTACAAATATTTTCTATCAAGTTTTATTAAGTGAGACCCACATACTTCTCCCAGCTGTGACTGCGGTCTGTTCCTACATAGTTGTTCACCCCGCCCTTGCTCAGCAACACTTCACAGTCATGCTGTGGTGCAGATGAAGAATTTGGGTTTGAAGTTGGCAATCTGATTCCCATTAAGGCTGTATGGAAATTTGCCACACACCTGCCTAAGAAGCTGGAATAAATAATTCAGTGCTGTACAGTGATACCTAATAGCAAGCAGATAACTTGAAAAACCTTGTGCTTGGTTCAGCTCGTCTGTGCTCTGTCCTTTCATGGCATAAGAAGGATAAAAACCCCAAGCCGGACGTGGAGAGGCTGGAAAGAGCTGTGGACCCTCTGAGCATGAGCTTGTAGCCCTCGTGAAGGCAGCAGAAGGGACTGACGTGGTGCAGCTGGGGAATGCAGCGGGCCCAGCGCGGCTCTCCCCGCTGGCAGAGGTCATTGCTGCACATCAACCACCATGCACAGCAACAAGAAGAGCCTGCAGACCTCTGTGCCTGACTGCCATCCTCAGAAATACCTTCACACTTCAGGAGCAAGGTCACAAATAGGATTTAGACTCTTGATGGCATGCATTACTTTTGCAAGGAAGGCCAGCTTTGTTAGAACCAGATCCAGAATCACAGAATGTTCTGGGTTGGAAGGGACCCAAAAGGATCACCACACAGATCTATTGACCATTGACTGTGGGAGACACTCCTGCTACAAGCAGGGCTGATTTGCCCTCACTAGGATGCAGCTACACACAGTTGTGTTGAAAGCTGGCATCAGGAGCTGTGGGCAGGAGCTTCCAGCTGTAGGTCCTGTGCTGTTTACAAGTCATGCTGGTTTCCTAGTGCTTTCTCACAGTTTTTGGCTATCCTTTCTGCATGCCTATGGACACCTGGTGATTAGTATCTGCAGTTAGAGCAAATGTCATCAAATCTAACTGTTGTTTCATTTTACATTTTATGGCTCTGGCAGTCTTGGCATCTCACATGAGAGATGAAGTCATTGTGTTTTCCTTTAGGAGTTCACAAGCTATATTTGAGAAAATAATCTTAACAAATATTGGTTTGCATTTAAAGAAACCTTAATTTGCATAAAACTGCATTAGATTATTTTTTTTCTGCAACATCTTTTAATTACCCTTCTTTCTTATTAATGAAAACTAAGTGATTTGTGCCTCCAGGCTGCTGGTGATCTGTAAGTCACATTGGAGACAATATATCTAATTCAGCAAGAATGATGCACTGACTCCAAGACACAGTGCAGCCTGTTAAAAGAGATAATCTAATCTAAATGCTAAATATGAATAGATTAAGGATGTAGTAACTTTTCAGAATTGCAGTTTGGGCTCATGGGCTTCAGTGACAACTCCCTCCCTGTTGTCAAACCTCCATCTGCACCTGAAGCACATCAGAATTGCATCTGTTATTATCACAAAAACTTAAACCTTATCAACTGCACAGAGACACCTGTTAATCTTCTGCAACCCTTTACACACACACTTGCCTTTGCAGGCCTGGTCTTGAAAAGGGGGGAGAAAAATTACCTCTTGGATGGCAGCAGATAATCCAACCCCAGCTGAAGAGCTGCCTCACTGCAGACCTGTTCTCCCTGCTCTGGTGGCCGTGGGCTCTGTCCCTACCAGGCTGCCCAGGTGAGGAGGGACCAGGGAAAAAGAATAACCTGTGTCTCCAAACACAGTCCTGCTGTCACAGCAAGCAGGAGGGTAGCTGTGCTGCAGATAGGAAGAAGATTTGCTGCACAAGAAGGTGTCATTCCCTTAGTGTTGCTTCCCAGTGCTGTAAACTCCCTGGGCCAATGTAAATAATATATGTGAATTAAACAGAAGTGGTTTCTACTATTACATAGTTATTGTAACTATTTCCAAGTTGCATGTTGAAGAGATCTTTCAGGCATGTCTGTGCTCGGAGGGAAACTGTAGGTAGATGTGTGTGCTCCATTCCAGCATTAATCTTGGGACAAGTAGGTAACAAGTAGTCTCTCAATGACATTACAGTATATTGTGTTTACGATGTCAGACTAAGGCCATTCTGATTTTCTGACTTCTATAAAACACCCCATATACTGCACTAGGAAATAGTCACTTTTTTACATATGATGTGCCAGGTTGGTACAGTTAGACAGTTTTGGTACATTTCCAGAGAAACTAGACTTCTGGGATTTTTTATTTCATTCCGCCCAATGCAATCTGATCTACTGCTGGTCCCATGTGAAGCCAGTTTATGTACCTTTGGCCACACAACTCCACATGATTCCTAGCTGACTTTCTTGGCTCTTAGAAAAATTGTCAGGCAATTTTTTGATGTTAGCTCCCAACAAGAGAAACAGGGTGCTTGCTGGTAATTCTTTAAATACAGGGTAATTAAAAAAAAAAAAAATCCCTGAACTAAATTTTTCTTATATCTGGGCAGTTATAAGATCCTGGTTTCTTTATTGAGTAGAAACAATGTTCTTTGACTCCAGTTGGAGACTGGAGCAGACTTTGCAACAAAGGAATCTCTTTTACTAATAAAATCTATCACTCAGCTAAACATGCATACCCAATAATTCCTCCAGGGTCATGCAAATTGCTCAATGGAAAACTGCAGAGTCTGTCATACCTGAAAATATTTCTAGAAGTTATTATTTTTCAAGCTTTGTTTTCATTTGGTGATGTCAGGATGCCAAATTTATGAATAATGGGACCCTTTCACCTTTTATTTAGCTACTGGATGAGCTGCATCTCTCAGCTGTAGCTATGGTTTAACTCCATTGCTCTGTGGACTCTTCAGGGTCAGGCATTTCTTGTCATGCTCCTGGGCAGGGGATTGTGGTGGGGTGGCTCTGCAAGGGCAGAGGAACAGCATCACTGCTGCAGTGGCAGCACTGCCCAGCTGGCACCTGGGCACAGTGGGTCCAGCCCTGCCCCTGGAATGCTAACAGAGGGTTGGGACCATGGGGCTGGGACCAGGGTAAGACTATCAGTAGGTCTGAGAGGCATATTTTGCATGTGGCTGGCCAGGGAACATCCTGCTGGTAGTTCTGTGGGATGGAGGACCAGTGGGGAGAGGTGGCACATTCCTGATTCAGGGGGAGAAGACTCAGGCTTTGGGAGGCCAAGTCAGAGCTCTCCCCTATTTCACAGCAGCTAAATGAGCATTTCTCAATCTTCTAAAATCAAAGGACCTACAAGGCTTTTTGATCTGAGCCCCAGCAGCCAGGGAGTGAGTGGTGCCTGTAGGCAGGCACTGACATAAGTGCCTGCCAACTGCGTGGGATGCTGTGTGTGTGTTTTGCTTTAGTTTCTTAATTATTTTTCTGCAATCAGTTCCCAGACCACCTTCTGGTGCCTTATGGATCGTGGATTGCCCATGGGCCCCACGGAGCAGTGCTGAGCTGGATGGCTGTTGAGAGCTTGGCTGCACCAGAGGCGCTGTGGATGAAGGATTTATGTGCTGTTACATATATTCCCTGAAATAATCACTTCTGTCTGAAGTGCTTTGATATTGATAAGTGGCTGAGGTAGAATTTGTGTTCCTATCTAGTCCTACATGCCTTGTTTTGCAATTATCCACCTTCACTGGTTTGCTCATATGGACTTAAATTTAGCAATTATTTCTTTACAATGACCTACATTAATTCAGACATTGCATGCAAGGATTTAATCCAATGTGTGCATTTCAGGTGAAACATTAGAAACCTTTCAGCATCTGTAATAATTTTTCTGTATTTAATGTAGGAATTTTTTAATTTAACATTAAAAAAAAAATACACTTCAGTTGCATGGCCCAACTTCAAACTGGCTGCAGGCAGGAAATTGAAAGTTGGATTCTCTCTTCTCGTCCAGTGGAAGAAAAAGTTTCACAGGAGCTGGACTTCAAGGCCAGCTCAGTGTGGTCTTGGTTTGCTGAGCTTGCTGCTGCACAGGGAAGCCAAGCTCCTTCCTAGGGAGGGGTGAAACTGTCAGGAGACTGGTCAGCATGACTGCCCTGAGAGGACTGTGTGCTGCTGCTGCTGCCCTGTACCCCAGCAGTGGGTCTATCTAGGGGAGTTTGTTTTCTGTTGTGCCAAATCAATGACAGCCCATGGACCCTGGGGTCAGGAGTTAGTTGGTGGTCACAGCTTAAACTGAAAATCCCAACCTGCCCTGAGGAGGAGCTGGCAGATGTACTGACAGGAGAGTGCAGGGATGGGGCACAGCAAGGGAAGTGACTGACTGACATCACTTCATTACCCTCTCCTAATTCCTGTAATCAAGGTCTGGGGCAAATGCTAAGAAAAAGCTGATTTTCCTCAAAAAGATGTCATGTGCCAATATTTAATGCACAGCTCATGGCTTCAGGCTGAGACCTGCTGGTCCTGTAGCAGGGGCAGTGCAGAGACCTCCTGCATCCACCTGCACAGTTCCCAGGGCAACAGAGCTGCAGGTACCCACCAGGAAAGGTGAGTGATATCATTGCAGTAAAGAAAAGGTAAATCAATCACTGCATGTTAAAAGGGAAATCAGTGAGAAGGTTACCACTTGGAAGCAGAGCTTTTGGTCTGTTTGGTCAGGCCAGTGTTTTCAGGAGTGGCTGATGGTCTGTAGTACTTGATCTCTCCAGTATACACATCCTGTTCTGTGGGCAGCTGGCTGAGTGATAAATCTGGCTGTGCTGCAGTAGAGCTTAACCCTGCTTGTGAACAGCCACTGTAAAAACATTTGGGGCATGTGCTGCATTTTAAACATTGATGTCATGGCCGTTTCTGTTGCTGTTTCAGAACACTGGAAGAGACAAGGCAACAAGATTATATAGTTTGCCAGCTCTCTTTTGCTTGTTCCTAATCTTAAAGCGATTTTTCTTTTCAATCATAAATAGCATTCTTTTCATTTTCTTTTCATTTTGCTGCTGCTTTGGATGTCAGATCTGGTTTATATACTTAGTGTACACACACATTCCTTAAAATAGAGGCATCCTGCTGTTTTGCTTCAGGCATTTTGCAACCCATTCCTCATAACAGCAACAGCAAATCTACTCAAAGAGCAAACCTTTCTGCCCTGCCAAGTGCATGACTTGCAGCAGAGTTGGTGGAGACAGCACTGGACCTCTGTACTCTCCTCATACCTTACCTGTTGCATAGCTAAGGAAAACTAAATCATCCCTCACAGATGAGTAATTGGGTTTTTTTTTGTCAAAGGAGCAGATGAGAGGGGAACCCTCCTCACCTGCCCTGTAGGAATATGTTTGTTCCTGTAGTCGATTGAAAAAATGATGGTGCAGCAATTTTCTTGTGTGGCTCTTGATGTTGATATTTTCTTTAAGTATCATCTTCTGTGAGCAGAGAAGAATCTTGGGATTCTTTTTGTGTTAGAATAAGGCAATTTTCTAAGTAATGCTAAGTTTGTTGAATAAAAGCTTGAGAGTTTTTCAACTTCAAGGCTGAAAACCCAAAAGGTGACCAAGAAGAAATCCACAGGGTATTATTATCAAGACAAACAAGCAAACCAACCAACTAACCAACCTAACAAATAAAGACCTGGCCCAGTTTCTGGTGGGGGATGGCAGTGGTGTGGGCATCTCTCTGTTGGACTCACTGATGTTGTCAATAACTCCCTCTGTTCCTCCTCCTCCCCCTTGTCTTCTAATTTGGTGAATGATATTTTTATAACTGGTTCTTCTTGGATGTGTTTGGTGTTGGTATAGGGGAGACACCAGGAGAAACACCATCATCTGGTTTGCTCTGGGCTTGGCTGTGTTTTTCTGCACGTTTCTTGCTTGCTGGCAGTGCTGCTGCCTCCCTGATTGCTTCTGTTCTGGGTCAGTGGGTTCAGCAGCTTGGGAGGGCATCAGGTCCTTGTAAGGCTGCTCTGCTTGGTCAGGACACTTTTACAAATGTGCCTTACATTGATCTAATTGTCCTCTGCCCTGACAGAGCTGACAGCTTGCAGACCTCCCAGGATGTGCCCTTCCCTGCTTTGTGGCTTCCCCTCCATCATTTTCCATATCATATCTATCTTTTTCACTGCTAGAAGAGCTGGGAATGGAGGTACTGTGGCTTTATTAAGAGGCTCTGATATTGTTATTTACTTTCCCCATAATCCTTCTATTAATTACTATTGAAGCTCATGCTTTATTTCAATCTGACATTTCACAATTGATTTAAGAGTTATGGAAGCTTAATTTCAAGCTTTGCCTGAAAATATCCACAGTATTTATATTGGAAGTTGCCAAAACCAGTAGCCCTGCAGAGGGAAGCTGGTGCAGCCTCACAGCAGTGATGCTGAGCCCTTGCTCCCAGCAGGCACTCGAGTCACTCACAGACTGTGTGCACAGCCTGGAAGCAAATGGAGTAAAGCAGGGTAAAGCAGATGGAAATGCACAAACACAGCACCAGTGACCAGTCCTGCCCTCCTGTCAGTCCTGCCCTCTGCAGGACCCCGAGATTTGCCCTGGTGGACTCGTGGTCCTGGCCCTGGGGCTGATGCTGTCCTGGCACAGCCTTGGAGGAGCTGGGACAGGGTTTCCTGTCTCTGACTGAGGCGCCACTGGTGTCTCTCTGCTCTTCTGTGTGGGTGTGAGCTTTCATCACAGAACTGAGCAGGTTATTTCTGGAAATAGGAATGGCACAGAAACACCAGAGATTACTCAAGACTTAGGCATGTTCAGAAATGCCTAAGTGGCTTAGCAGCCTAGTATCTTCCTTGGTACTTAAAAACATAAAGCTAATAAAAAAATGGTTGCTGTTTGTGGTCCCAAGATGCTTTTGAATTTGCTTCTGTTTTGACTAGTACTGCACAAGCCATAGCTTTTGTACTATGAAAACTGCTCCCAACATAACAATTTATGGTGAAACTGCAGCATATATTTTAGAAAGATAGAGAGTTTGATTCAGGACTGGATAAATAATGAAAAATACATCACCACCATTTAGCAACATGTACCAACAACAACTTTGGTCTAACAGACAGTGATCTGTCAAAATCCACTGTCTAAAACCTAATTGAAATGTTGTGCTGATTGACATAGCTGTAGTCAACAACATTCAGTGTAGAAGAGGATATTTTCTGCTCTGTATGCTTGTTAGATTAAAGAGCTCTCAAGGATCACAAGCAGTGTCTAAGGAACAGAGGCATCTGTGAATGGTAGGGGTGTAATTTCCTACCCACCTCCAGTTACACTCTCTTGTGATCCATCTATGAAGCTATCAGGTATTGTGTTTTATAATTACTGCTTGTTCAAAATACCATCTTCGTTGTAAGTTTAAAAAAGAAAATTTCAACAGACTCTCAAAAAATGAAAGCAAAGCTACTTCTAGGACAAAAAAACCAACAACTTTTAATGAGAAATAGATTAAAAATGGGAACACCTTACATGAGGATTTGATTTTAACAACCCCAAAAAAGCCACATAGAGCATTTCAATGATAAAAGAAATGTACATGCTTATGAAAATGCTTTATGTCAAGAAAGTGAGCTAAAGTGCTTAGATGAGATGTCTGAGTATAATTGCAGGATCACACAGAGGAGTGTCCTTTGCCTGTTCAGGTGCAAGACTGAACTCAGAGTTTGACCTTCAAGGTAACAGCTGTGTTCAACTCCCTTCATCTGGGAACAAAGTGGTGCATCAAATTGACAGGAAAGATGGATGTACTTGTTAAAGGGAGCTGGGTCTCCCTAAGAAGTGCCTGATTTCCCTGCAGAGCTGATTTTAGGCAGGAAGAGCAGGTGCCTCACAGCCCTGGTTTTCCCTTCAGCCAGATGAGAGGGACACTGCTTGCCCCTTCCAACACACCCAGATTTGCTTCCCACAGAAAGAAAAAGCTGTGGCTGAGTTACATATCTGGACCTAGGAATGGGAAGCCCTTCCTAGGCCCTTGTTAAGGATATAGCCAGGACTGACATTTTGGAAGTCTCTGAAGGCATGTAATTACCATGATGAATATATAAGGAATTAGAAGAACCATTGTGTTAAGCATTAGAGGAGCCTTAATTAAGTGGATTGATCCTACATGGACCAATAATTGCCTCAGTGACACTGAACTTTTAAAGAAAGAGCATTATCAGGTAGAGGGACTGAAAACTCATGCATAATCCTAGTGACTGTGATGGCAAGACTCAGTGTGACTCTGATTTAACAACAGAATTTACCCTCTCTTTATTGATGAATACAGACCCCATTCCTTATCCTTGTTCTGGTATCACTGTTTGCTTCTACTGAAAATGAGATGTCCCCAGCCCAGCTGAACTGTGTGTCTGAGAAAAAAAGACTCAGCTGATACTATCTACTCTTTCCACTTTATTCGTAGTTGCTTCCTGCTTTATTTTCCTGGTTCCTGTTAACCCACATTAGGAATCAGTCACCCAGAAGCTGCAGAATTTCAACATTTGTTCACATGCCCTCTCTTAAAGGGGCTGATCCATCTATACCAATAATACCCAATTCCAGCTGGCCTTGTCCCTTCCTGCCATGCTACATGCCAAAGTTTGTTGGGGCAAGCAAGCTGACTCCTCATGTCCAGGCACAGACAGACAGACTGGAAGATGCTGGGCAGACCTACACTGCAGTGATACAGGCTCTTGGGTGTGTGCCTGGGGGAGAAGAAAGTGAAATGCCCAGCTGTGGTTCTTGGCCATGGACTCATCATTATTTTGGAGCTAAGGCCAGAAGCCCTGATGTTGCATGTCTGCAGCATGGCACCTTCAGTGAAGCCATACCAATTTCCACAGGCTGAAGAGTTACTACAATGTCTTAGTAACTGTGTGCCTGTTCCTTCCTCTGCAGGTGGTCAACACTGGAGGGAGAAGATGGGGTAGATTTTCACACCAGAGTTCAAACTGACTAGCTGGCATTAGAAGAAATAACCCTAAGTTTGCAGAGGCAGGGAAAGAGTTAAAAACTGGAATTCCAGTTTGGACATCAAGGGCAATCATGACTTTTACTACATCCTTCTGCCCAGCAAGTATAGTAACAAACTGGGTGGATGACAATCTCTCTCTGTTTGTAGAGACTGAAAATTATGGTATTTGCATGGCAATAAACTGTTGTGGGAATAAAAACAGCTCTCAGATGTTTACTGCTGGCAAACAGGGGACTCTGAAAAAAGGGATCACGTAAGGATTTATGTTTTGTGGTGGAGAAACTGACAGTAAAATATATTTTTAAAAAAGCCAGTATTCTTACCTGGTACCATGGGCATGCTCTGCTTCCTCGTGGTTTCACCCCACTGGACTGTATTTCACACCCTGCAGAGGAAGTACACTTTCTTTGCAAAATGAGAGCATGACAACTTCTCTCTCATCCTCTGCCCTGCAGGCTTGTTAAAAGGAAGAAGAATAACTGCATCTGGAAAGTGACTGGCTAAATTACCCAGGAGCCAAAGAACTGGGATAGTGTGAGGGGGCTCATGTACAGTTTGTGGGTTACTCTAGCTGTTATCCCAAATGGCTCATCCCATGGAACTATGATGGGATAACCAGAGGGTTACTCTATTTTAGTCACAATTCAGGTGTTGCCCCTGGGGATCTCTGTGCACTGAATGGACTGATTTTCCTGAGGAAAGACTATAATTAAAATACTCTTTAAGCTCTCCTGTATGTATATTCAGTCCTTGAGGAACCTCCAGAGGCAAGTGCCCAGATGTAGAACTCCTGGGATTTCATCCACTGGGACACACACAAATATGTCTCCTAGGGCTATATGTGTTTTTTCCAATAAAAGTCTTCTGTGCCAGGGCTGTCAGGAGAATAGAATGAGGGGGATGGACACATTGCCCTGGGGAGACACTAAGCATGGCATCACCCATGGCCACCAAGTCTTTCTGGTGGTCAGGGTGCCTGAGCTGGGCTGCAAGACCTCCCCGTGGCAGTGTCTGGGAGCTGAAGGGGAATTTCTGCATCCAGAAGGGAGCCAGCTTTTCATAAGGAAATAATCTCACACGACAGTGTGATGAATTTGTGTGCATGTATATCCCTGGCTGCTGGAGCCAGTCCAAGCTACGTGTCTGTGTGCCATAGGCCCCTGTGGCTCAGAGCAAACAGAGGATCCCCTTCAGCCTCCGTGCTGGGGAGCTGTCCTGGCATGAGGCATCCCTTGGCCATGGGTCACTGCCCAAGCTGGCTGTTTGGGCTTAACAATGCCCAGGAAAGAGACTTTGATTTTTGCTGGTTTACACTAGTGAAATCTCTGGAGAAAGAATGGTTGGTTTTGTGCAGTTATGCTTAACTAATTTAATTTGGTAATGGCAGAGTTTTACTGGTGAAAGCCCTCTTTCTCTGGTGCAACCCAAAGAACATGCCAGCACTGCTCTGCTCTAGCAAGTCACCCCCTACACAGGTAAAACCTGACACAAAGTGGTGCTCAGGATATGGCTCGTGCCCCTTGCTCTGGCATGGAAGGGTCTGGCAGCAAAAGCATCCATGGAGTCCAGCCCAGGAATGCTCCACGGGTGAAGGGCAGGAAGAGAGCAGCTCCTGCCAGCAGGGCTGGCCTGGGCCCTGGGTGCACTGAGCCATCTCTGTTCCCCACACTGGCCACCCTGGCCTCCCTCTTTCCCAGTAGTTACGTCAGAGCCTGTGCACTTTGCCAGTAGGTCTGATACGACTGACTAAAAGCACCATTTTCCTGGTAAAACAAACACAGACTCCTTTTTAAAAACACCTTTTGATACTTTATGAGCAGGGCTGGTATATGTAACCTATCAAGCCCAACATATGGCTTATTATGACATTTAGCTGATTAAAATAGTCTAGACATAAACTTGAGATTTCAAAAATGTTTAAGCTAAGTCCGAAATACATTTTAATGTACAGTAGATGTATACTGCAATTTGGGCCACCTGTGTCCCTGTAGGAATTATGGAGCAGGAAGTACTTTTGACTCAAGAAGTGTGTCTGAAAATTGAGGCTGTAAATTAACAACAGCTTGTCTATTAGATTATTTCACCCATAAAGGAGTCTGTATATTTCTAAATGCCTCGTGATTTTCAATACCTTGCTGTTGTTACTTTTATTAAAGAAGGAGGTTGGCAACAGTCTGGACATCTAGGCTGAGCACATTTTTAGAAAGTCAGGGAATAAATAGCAGCAGCCAGCCAGACGGTGGTGAAGCATACCTGTGGCCACGAGAGGAGGAAACCCCAGGCTGGCTGTTAGTGGCCATGGTGGTGCCCGTGTTCCCTGGCATCCCGGAGGCTCAGCCCAGCTCCTTTCAGACACTGGGCTGCTGCCTGTTGGCCATTCCAAAGCCAAAGGCTGTGTACACACCACCACTGGCCATCTCTGAAAAAGGCCACATAACTTAGCTCTTTGTCAGCTTCCCAGCCTCACTGCATTGCTTCACATCACCAGCTTGCCTGCCCCTCTCTTTCATTTTCCCTTCTTTCCGAGAGTTTGGTCTATTTATGGTTGTTCAGCTGTCTCTGGAAAGGCCAGAATAGGAAAATAAAAGAAAAAAAAAAATCCTGCTACATGATTTGTTCCAAGCTTCCCTGGAGTGGCTTTCAAAGAGGGGAGCAATGAATCCTAAACACTTCAGAGAGGGAGCCATCTGCACAGACTCCTAGTAGGGGCACCACATAAGGCTGAAGAGTGGTCAGGGCATCCTCAGCGGGGGACAGGGCTGGGGAGAAATACCTAAAGAGAAATTTCCATGAAGAGGAAGTTATGGCATAGAATATGCATTCTATCCCCCACAAATTGTTATGTAGTTCCTATTCTGCTGAGCAGTTCTGCCACATACGTTAGATCTAATGACTTGCACAGCTCAGGAGTGGCCCACATGGGGTGATGATTTTGGCAAGGAGCTGTGTTAGGTTCAGTCTGCCCCTATGCAGGGGTCTAGATACATTACCCCTCTGTGGTTCATCCTCAGGAGAGGTCTGTTCCTCCCTCCTGGACCCTCCTGTCCTGCTGAACAGAGTAACACATTGGCTGGGGTAACAGATATTGTTTCAAGGACAAAAAAATGAAACCGTGGGGACAATTAATGGAAACTCCTTTCTCTTGAAGAGCACAGGGCTGTGCAGCTCTCAGTCTTGCAATGCCCCATCTGCAGGAGGTCAGTAGGCAGCTGGCAGGTGAGGGTGGTGGAAGATGTGTCCCTGCTCTGGGTCTGGGCTAAGATACAGGTGTCAGTGGTCCAGCCAAGGCTACTTGGTGGTGGAAGGCTCTTGTTCTGCCTGCAGAGAGGTCTTCCTGTGACATTAGAGCTTGTGGCAGGTGTTTAGGCTCCCTGCAGCACGGTGCTCTCCTGCAGCCTGTCTATGGGCAAGAGCTAAGTGCAGAGCCCAGGTTATCTGAGAGGATTCAGGGGGAAACCAGCTGCAGACAAGTCAAGGCTAACAGGTACACACAAAGCATCAAACTCCTCTGGAGCTCCCTCCTCTTCCCTGGTTTCTCCATTTTGCTCTCCCCTTGTCTTGCTGGCTTGGCACATCCCTGTCCTTCCAGGCTTGGTCCATCTAGCATTGCTGGTTGCTAAATCATGGCTGGGGCAGTTTTGCCAGGACACTGGGCTCCCTCTGACCACCCAAAGGCCTCTCTCTCACCACTTAATCCATGAATAAAGTGAGCCAGGCAGAGGGGAATATTCTGGCTTTGCTTTTGGGTGCTTGGTGTCACTGTGTCAAGAGCATAACATCAAATGGGCCAGTGTGGGCTGCAGCCAGAGCCTGTTTGCATCACAGCCTGGTGGGCAGGGGGCAGGGAGCAGGGGGCAGTGGGCAATGGGCAGGGGGCAATGGGCAGGGGGCAATGGGCAGGAGGGAGGGGAGAGTGGGCAGTGGGCAATGGGCAGGGGGCAATGGGCAGTGGGCAATGGGCAGTGGGCAGGGGTGGATGATGGTCCCCAGTGGGCAGCAGGGCTGCAGCCATGCTGGGGACAAGGAGCAGTTGTCACTCTGGATCAGCTTCTCCCATCCCAGAATGCAGCATATTAAAGCAATTAAGAAAAGCTTTGCTCAACTCAGGGATTTTAAGGGGAAATATGAATGTAAGGATACAGCATTCCTCGATCAGAGGGGAGAAATAGCAGCGGGTAAATTAAGCACAGCTGGAATGAGCATAAGAAATAAATTAATTCCACAAGAATTTTTTTTTCTTTCCTTTCTTTAAAAATTATGGGAGCTAGGAAAACTAGCACATCTTAATTCCACTTGGTATGCAGCCCTTTAGTCCTCTATCCTGTCAGCCAGCATGCACTGAATTTAAGTGCAAGCCACTCACCCTCCAAGCCCCTGGTGGGGGACCCCTCTCCCACACCCACCCCTGCACATATCCTCCTCTCCTCTCTTAAATAATGGAGATTGTGGGCTGAGGCTCACAGCTGCTTCTGCTGTGGCTGATACTCAGCTCTTCTTGGTTCTAGGCACCTCATCACAAGGTTGGGCAGCACCTGTGAAATTCTGAGCTTTGCTTGGGCGCTCCTGAGTTATGGGGGATACACTGCTCTCTTTCCTGCTGGATCCTAGGCATGGGCAAGCCCATCCTACCTTTGCTCAGGGCAGGGATCAGCCTCATGCTAGAGCTGTAGGGCCTGGGGTGTACTCTGAGAGGGTGGATGAGTCCCGGGATCTGAGTCCAGGGAGTTGGGTGGAGACAGCTGGTGCCCAGAGCTGCCCAAAGCTGCAGGAACATGCAGCATGTTCCCTGTGTGGCTGCTCAGAGCTCAGCAGCTCCAGGCACTCCTGTACCAGGATGTACTGGCCCCTCCATTCCTCAGCCCTCTGGGATTTTGCCTCTCTCAGGAAGGTCTGTCCCTGGCTTTGCCCCACCACCAAAGCCCCACAGCTCTGCAGTGGAACATGGAACCCTCTCAGGGACGGCTGGGCTGCAGCAATTCTGGCTTAAAAATGATGGAAGACAAAAGAGTCAGGAAGAGGATAATTCTGGATGCTTATTGTAGGCACTGCAAAAGCAGGAAAGGGTTTGAAAGAACAGATGAAGCCTGTTGCCATAACATACAAATTGGTACATCAACCAGTGCTGGACAAGAAATGCAAGTTATGGCTGGCACTTGACTCTTACCTCATATAGCTGCTGGGGAAAAGCATAAAGGGTAGCCTTGATTTTGAATCTCTTGGCTTCTCTAAACTTGTATTGCAGCCATAATACTAAGTAAATACATGTTTTCTGGGAAGATATTTTCTTTTTCTCTTTGGCAATGACAATATTTGTTGTTTTTTATTTAATAAAATAACATATGGTCATAAATTGAGTATCATTTGCTCAACTATATAGATGACTTTGTTGGAACTTTTCCAGTCCTCAGTTAAAGATATCTTTAAGCAGGTTTCAAATACAGAATGAGGTGAATAATCCTTAAGGCATTTTGAAAATGTCTGTTCACAGTATATTTTGCTAACTTCCCCTGTACTGCACAGCTAAGTATAATGCCTTCAGTGATGCTCTCAGGCTATCACAAATGTTAAACTCTGCAGGTATGTATGGAGTCCCAGCTGAGAGTATGGTGTGGATAAAATACCCTCTGTGAGGCTCCAAGGCAGGGCTGCATTTCCCAGGGTTTCAGGGCACCTCTTGGGCTCTGTGTCATGGTTTGACACTGGCCAAATGCCAGACCCTCAGGAAAGTCATTTATTCACCCTTTTCTTGCTCTCAGCTGGGCACAGGAGATGAAAAGAAAAAAATTAATGAAGGGCTCATGGGTTGAGATGAGGATTGGGAGAAAACACTCTAAGGGCAAAATAAGATCAAATTTAAAGGTATAAAGTAAATTTATTATTATCAGATTCAGAGAAAGATAATGAGAAGTATAATAAGCCTATAAAACACCTTTTTTCCCTCTCAGCCCCCCCCTCCTTCCTGCCATCAGTGCAGGGAGGTGGGAGTGGGGGTTTGGTCAGTTCATCACTCACTCAAGGAGAGGAGTCTTCTCTGCTATGCCACGGTCAAACAGTCTTCCCAAAACTGTTGTGGTGTGGGTCATCTGCCCATGGGGTGCACTCTTTTGAGGATAGCTGCTCTAGTTTGGAAGCAAGGGCCCTCCCTCTCTATCTCTGGAAGCAGGGATATCTCTCTCTACTCGGGTCTCCCACTGGATCACAGCTTTGTCTGCCATCCACCTGCTCCAGTGTATTTTTCACACAGGCTGTGAGTGGATCTCTTCATCCCCCATGGACTTTGTGCATTACAGGGGGACAGTTTGTTTTACCAAAGTCCTCACCACTGCTTGCAGAGGAATTCTGGCTCAGATTCTTGGAGCATCTCCTCCCCCTCTTTCCTTTCCACTCACCTTGGTGCCCCCATGTTTTTCCCTCTCATGTCCTGACCTCCTGCTCTTCCCTGACCAGAAGATAACCTGCAGCTCGTGGGTTCCATTGCCAGCAAGTTCCCCCAGTTTCAAGGTTCCTGCAGGATCCTGCAGTGCTGAGAGGTTGATCTTGTTTAGTTCCACACTGGGGAGTTTCTCTGTGTGTTTTCCCTGCTGGTGGTCCTGCTGCTGGCCTGGCAGCAGTGGCCACCACGGCACTGACACTGTTTAACTCATTTTATGGGGACACTGGGAAGGGGAATGGGGTGGCCAGGGCTGGCAAGGCAGGGAAGGGTCACACCCAGGTGCTGGTGGCTGCAGTGTGTGACTGGAGAAAAAACTGTGCTTGTGCAGTTTTGATTTTCTTCTTCAATATGTCAGCACAGAGGCATTACCAGCCTCTCCAACTGGCCCAGTAGCATGTCCATCTTCAGAACCATCAGAGACTGGCTCTGTCAGACATGGTGGAAGATTCCAGCAGTTTCTCACAGAAGCCTCTTCTGCGGCCCTCCCCTGCTACCAAAAACCAGGCTGTGCCAAATCAACACGTTCTGGATGCTCAGGAGCAGCATCCTTTGAGCTGTGTCAGGGCATCCTCATACTCTGCATGCTGCCCTCTCCATGCATGCCTTTCCCCTTCCCTGCCCTTGCTCTGTCCTCCCCATGCTCTCCCTCCTTCCCTCCAGGGTCACTGGCTTGAGAGGCCAGAGTCACTACCCCATTCCCAAGCCAGCAGCAAAGCTGTTTTATAAGGGTGATGTTTCCTAGCAGAAGTGCTCTGATGCCTTAAAACATTTTCTTTTTGTATCATCTGAGCAGCATAAGGAAGCCTTAAAGGAGGAGAAGAATTGAAACTGCACTTCTGGAGTGAAAGGATATAAATACATAGTAAAATACTCATGACATACTGCTGCTGAATTTTAGCACATTGGACTCTGTCTCTTGCCCTTACCTGAAGACACTGCCTTTGCTGGTTCAGTATGGTGGGTCCTTGAGAAACCTTCCAGAGCAATCAGAGAAAGATTTTGTGAGACCAGCAGGAAGTTTAAGGGATGTTCAAAGCAGGCATTGCAGACTTCAAACGAAGCTGTGCAGATAATTTAGACTTCAGGACTGTAATTAGATAGAAGAAAATGTATGCTGTGATAAACCCAGCTGCTGTTCTCATGGCATGTGACTGATATCATGGGCACAAAGCCAGGACCAAAAAAGGTCACAGCCATGGGTAAAATGCCTCCTTCTAAAATTTATCAGATTTGGTGTGTGTGTTCAGGAAGATGAAATGCTGGTTCAGATACTCCTCTCACCTCATTTGAAGAGCCCAGGCCAGAGCTGCCTCTTACAAGTTGATTGTTCCCCCTGCAAACCTAGTCAGAGAGTTCTCACAACCATGTCTGACTACAAGCTGTGCAAAATATGGGTGAGCAAAAGAGGTCCTGAGAAGGTGACCCATTTTCAGCAGCATAAATTCAGTTTATTCTATCCAAAGGAACCTCCTGTCATGGGTAATATGGATCTTGATCAATGACACTTCTAAAGCTTGGATCTGGCTACTTCATGACCCTTGTAATACAACAGAGAGGTATCCAAAAGGGTGGGTATGTCCAATGATAAAGACATTGTATAATCTATACTGTTATCAAGAATAAAAATAACTCCATCCATGGTAAGATTTTGACATAAAAAAAAGTAAGAGTCACAGTGAGATCACTGAGAGACATTAAATTTGAAGATCTTATTTCTCCAATTGCACTTAAAATTGTTGCCAGGTTGAAGTAAGATAGATTAAAAAGAAAAGCATTTTAGCATCAGAACAGAAAAATGAAGCAGTCATGCTCTCACCTTATCTCTGACACAGGCTTGCTTTGGCAAACTTGATATGTCATCTAGTGTGTTGATGTCTTAATTTTGCCATCTGTAAAATGGTGATGCCTATTATGTTTCCTGAAGGGCCATGGGTGGTACATGTTTAGCAGCTGATAAATGTAAAATCCATATTTGGAAAAAAACCATACACTTAATTGTATAAAATGTCAGTGATAAATCAGTGAATTAAAAAGTCTGATTGCCAGGAAGGCAGGGGCTGAGTGGTATGAGGAGTACCTGTAGGCCTGTAAGTCAGTGGTGAGATGTAATGGTAGGACTGTATTTCTGGTTTTAAACTTCTTTCTTTTCTCTCTTCTCTGATACTCCTTTTTTTTTTTTTTTTTTAAAAAAAAAAAAAAAAAAAAAAAGCACAACCCTAAATTATATCTTAGGGTTTTGAAATAGCATCAAAGGCATAGTTGGAATGCTTATAAATAGCTGTATCTTTTCTGGAAGGTGTGGTGTCCCAGTTTATTTGAGGACTGATGTAGGGAGGCACTGTGGGCCTGGGGCTGGCTCCCTGGTGAGCCTGTGCTCGTCCTCCTTGCTCACTCATGCACCCAGACCCTGCTTTCCATGGCCACTTGTTCTGCCCTGCTGGCAGCCTGTGCCCCTGCCCTGGGGGATGCTTGTGGATGTGCAGCTTGTCCCAGTGCCTTCCTCCCTCTCCAGCCAGGGTTTGCCTCCCCAGACCCCTCCTCCTCTCTGTTTTAAACCCCCCTCTTATGAATATTATGCTTTCTAAATAAGTTGTATCTACTGACAGCTTGCAAAACAGGGCTTTCACACAGCCCAGCAGATTCTGCAAAATCAGGTTTCTTGCCTTTGTGTAACCAATTGCAGCCTATCCCTAAGACCAGACTTCCCAACTTCTGCCATTTCCTTATCTACAAGAGCAGATGGTTATCTATGGGACTTGACAAATTGTCCAGAGACTCACGTTGTCCAGCAATCCCACGGACCACCACTGCTTACCTGGCAGAACTATGACAGCAAAAGAATAACAGTTATTGATAACTACAAGGAAACCATGCTATAAAATGGAGGTGCAAACCAAAGTTCAGTGGAGCATGGAGTGGGCAGTGACCCCCATGTATCCCCAGTTCTGCTTGCTCTGTCTGTATAAAATAAAGCAATCTAAATTTTGAGAATATCGAGACTTTTGTTTCTGGTTTATAACATCTCCAACTCACAGCTCCAGTCGTGCCCCCCCATTCCCCTGGCTTTAGACACAGGGGCAGAGTGCAATTCCTTCCTGCCTGTCTCCCTGGAAAGACCTACTACCGTGTCCCTCCCTCTGTGGGGTCTGGAGGCTCCAGGGGCACATCCCTTGGAGCCACCCTGGGGCTGGCACACTGTCCCAGTGCCACACAAGGAGCTGGCAGCAGCTGGGAGCACGGGAGAGGGCTCAGACAGCAGGGCCGAGCCTCCTCCTTGGAGGAGAGCACTGAGGGGCCGTGGGTGTTGATCTGCAGAAGGATCTGTGCTTTCCACAGCCCGGGGGAAGGCGGCTCCCCAGGGGTGTCAGGAAGAGCCAGGGGATGGCATCCCGTGGCATGGCTGCTGGAAACAAACCCAGCGTCTCTCACTCACAGCCCACGGAATGAACCAAAACCACCAGCCTATAAATGAGAACATCCACACAAACAAACAGAAATGAGACCAAAGGCAAAAAAAAAAAAAAAAAAAAAAAAAGTGAAAAAATAAAAAGGATCCAGGATGGTGCAGCTCTGACTCTGAGCCCTGTCGTCTTCTAGGACTGATGAAGCGACTGGGTGGTTCTTCAGATTCCTGTGGTCTGAACACACACCCTAGTCATCACTGAGATGAGCACGGAAAAAACCAGTAATGAAAGAGGGCTCTGATTTATTTCCTGATAAAATAACCTTTGCTCTCAAAGGCTAACATTTCAGCTCCAGCTTGCAAAGAATGATCTTTTATTTCCATCCATCAAAGCCTACATCGTGCTGGGTATCCACAGTATTCTTCACACACAGTCATGTGTTGGCCAATGAAGGAAAATTACTACCTATAACTTTTTTTTCTGAGGGAGGAGAAAAAGGAGGGGGGCTGAAGTCTGTATTAAGGACTGAAATAATTACTATCTATCACAACCCTGTGACTACAGTACAAGGAAAATTGCTTAAAAGTACTAAGCAAGCCAAAAAGGTTTTTCTACAGTATAAATAATCTCTGTGCTCTTTGGAGCTTTTGATTTGAATCATCATCCAAATTATTCCTTTTTTTTTTTTTTTTTTTTTTTTTCCTCAGGTCAACATCTTGAATGAGTATTCAGGGCCTTCCTGCTCTGCCACTGTATTAGGTAAATACCAGTACACCACATTTTTGTCCATTGCTGGTGTTTCTTGGAGTGAGGTAAGAGCCTGCAGTGTTGACTGAGAGTGACAAGAGTAACAATTAAGATTTCCAGTTCACATGGATGATTTCACACCACATTGTGCTGCAAATGGCTACAGGGAACTGTCAGTGTAAGTGAGTTAAAAGCAAGGCAGATGTTTATTTGCAATCAAAACATTAGCTGAGCTTGATACCCGATGAGGCAGAGGCACCTGCTCTACAAACAAACTGTTTGAAAGAATGAGTTGTTTTCCATAAAAGAGAGCCTGCTCCAATATATTTTTCTGAAAAGACAACTTTTTAATGTCAGTGGGGTGGAACACAGAGGGTCCTGCAGTGCTGCAGTGATCAGTGGATGGCAGGGTGAGCAGAGAGCCCCAGTGAGCCCCACACCAGGGCTCACATGGGCCAGTGCCCCTGTGCTCCCTCTGCCTGCCAGTGCCAGCTCAGTGTCAGCCCTGGGCAGTGCCAGGGCTTTCCCTGGGTTCTGATGGCAGGTTTGAGGGTGTCTTGGAGTGGTCTGAGAAGGCACATTTTACAGGGCTCCATTCTGTTACCCTGAGCCTTCAGGGGGCTGGCAGAGCCCTTCTACCATGTGGGGTTGCTGGTTTTTACAAAGCTCTGTGTAGAGGAACTGGAGCAAGAAGTTTTTGTGGATGTAGAAAGCAGCAAGGGACTGGTTTTCTGTGAAGGTGGATAGAGGGTGTTCATGGGTGCATGTCATCCAGCATGTGGGAACAAATGTTTGTATCTACAGAGATTAGCACACAGAAGTAAAGGCAAGAGGAGTGCAGAGACCATGACCCTAAGTCTCTTGAAATCATTCCTTTTTTTGCTAGGAGCTGAGCTTTGGTTTTTTCCTTGGAGAGGTCATTCTATCACAGGCTCAGAAGAGGTCCAGAAAGGATGGGATGAAGAAGGAGGAGTAGGAAGACTTCTGTGCAGAGGAGTGGAGTGATGCTGCCATAGGTCATCAGTAGGCACTGACAGCCCCAAAACTCCCCAGACCCCCTGCAGAAAGCACAAATTTATTTCCTTTGAGTTAAAAAGAATAACATCTCATAGCCAGCAAATATTACAGACATGCTTCCCATGAGAGCCAGCCACTGCAAATCACAGTGAGCAGAGTTACCTTGAAGCAGTGCAATAGGATTAAAGGTTGGCCTCCTGTGTGGGTGCCTCCAGCAACAGTCAGCGGGAGCTTTAAGGGCTGAATATCCTCACTGCAGTCAGCTAAGGCTTTGAGAAGGCCAGTTAGAGTTGGTTTGATTATGAGACAATATAATAATAGTATGGGCCATCCAGCCATTAGCATATCTACCTTGGCTGCAGCGAAACATTCATGGCCCGAAACAGAAGCTGGGGAAAAAAAATTGCAGAATAACAGAAAAGAGCTGTAATTCCCTCATTTTCATGTTCTGGTGTTAAGGACCTACAGGATTATTCCCCAGTTCTCAGCTCACCATTCCTTCCAGCTCTTGTTGTAAGCAGTTTTCACAAAGCCTGACTTCCCTCAAAGTGCACCCTTCATCCACAAGGACCCCATAAAAAGTATTAGGCAAAGATTAAACATTATAAATGTATAACCAGCTCATAAAATGAGTTTTAAATGCTAAGCATGAAAGGGTGAATTTGCCTAAGGGGGCTGCTCTGAACTCCATTGACTCAGGGAAACTTGTTCCTTGAGAGACATATTTATCACTATAGTTTATTTGTATTACAAGAGGAACCACTAGAGACTGGGGGCTTCATTGTGTGGAGTGCAGCTCAGACATCCAATAAGAACAAATTCCCCCTGAATATTTTATATCAAAACTGATAGGAGAGGCCTGAGCTAATAATAATAGGTCTTCTATGCACATTTCACATCTGGAGGATCTTCAGGATGAAGGTCTTTGCTGAGTGTGTGCTGGTAGTCCTGTAAAAGCAAAGGGGCTCAGCCCAATCCTAACATCCCAACATGTCCCACTGCAGATCCTTGGCAGGATCAGCCCCTGAGCTGCCCTTTCAGGTGATCACTACAAGGCCTGAGCCCTCTGCACTGGTCCCACTCTGTGTTTTCTTATGACAGATTGCTTTTTAAATTGAGATTCAAATACACACAAGATAGAATAAAGCTCCTGGGATATCACCTTCATTCACAAGGGCAGACAAGGATCTAGGCACTGGCTGCAGAAGCAAAAATGCTGCATTATGTGACTTAAATAGCCAGAAATGCAGCCACAAAGACTGCAGGAAGAAGATACACTTTTGGATGGATGATTTGAGTACAAGGATGGTGCAAAAAAAAAAAAAAATCCAGAAGGGAGACAGACCTATGTTTATAGTCCTTAATAGCTGACCTGATTTTTCAGGCCTGCCAAAGATGTGAGAACTTTCCCAGAATGATTTATTTTACACCCAGCTCCTCAACAAATAGCCTCTGTGTCTGTAGAGTTTGTAACTAAAGAAGCATTGATAATTGCCTGTGTCTAAAGAAGAGTTAAATTTTGCATTAAATTCCAAGCCTTTCCATTCCTCTAGGCCAGCTAACATTTCCTATCTTCATCTGACTAGAGTTTGTTTTCATGTTCCATTTTCTTTTCTATTGATGTATTAGTCTGGTAGACTGAGTTTTCTCAGAGGGTGAACTTTTGTGCAAGTTTCATTAAAAGTATTTCACAATACCTCTCTAAAATGTGATCTGTGCTTTTGTGCTGATTGAAAATGGTGCAGCAGCTTGTTAAAGCATATGCTTTTGTATTTCATCAAAACAGATATTTTTAAAATGGAAATCTCAACTATTATATTTCTCTGTGGAGATTAGAGTGAGCGTTTTCAAACTGTCGATATAATTACTTTGAGCCTGATTGTCTTGTCAGATGTACCTCAGCAAATAAAGAGAAATTCTTCTGAAATCAGTGGAATTATTCTTATGAAAAACTTCAATGCATGATTTAGCAAGGGCCCTTGTTTTTATTATGTATCAGCCAAGCTGTCTAAACTGTCCCAGAGCTGCCTGTTAGTAGCATATATTTAACTAGAATATTAATGAAGGAAAAAGTCTAATTATTTGCATGTAATGTATTTCTTTAAAACTTCACAATAGGAAACAACATGTTTCACATTACCACTTACCTCCTCTAAGGCAAGAGTTGTTCCAGTGGTTAGACTGTGTGAGAAATTATGTTACATACCACCACGGAGCCTCATGTATCTCTAAGCAATCTGAAATTCTTTAAATCTGCAGATCAAAATGTTGTTGTGTATTACAACAAGCTGTGCTGTACCATGCTGTCTCCTCTAAAGTCAGAGAAAGAGATGAATAATTCACTAGGGTGCTTTTTAATTTCTAAAATAAATACTTCAGTGCTGTTCATTTTAATGGATATTGTAGAAGGCGACTTGCTGCAGAATCTGAGTTCTTATCACTGAACTTCTTATCCCTGTAAACACTTTGCACTTTTTGTCTCAATCATTTGTGTTCTTTGATTATGGTTTCTGAAGCTGTTCAGAATCTTGAGACTTGTTATATTTGTCTGCTGGCATGTCACTCAACTTTTTCTTGCTGTTGGATAAGCAGTCTTGTGCCTGCTCAGTACAGGTATTGAAAATCTCAAAA